>NC_089270.1:2345217-2667961 GCF_963930625.1 Muntiacus reevesi | reverse complement strand
GGGAGCCTGGTGAAAGGCTTGGGGACATTTTCTGTGCTGTTCTTACAATTCTCTCAATCCAAAATTATCTCCAAATAAGAGGCTAAGAGCAGAAAGTGATTGAGAAGAAAAAAGTTGGACTTTGCACACAGCCTGATTT
Source organism: Muntiacus reevesi (assembly GCF_963930625.1). Taxonomy (NCBI): domain Eukaryota; kingdom Metazoa; phylum Chordata; class Mammalia; order Artiodactyla; family Cervidae; genus Muntiacus; species Muntiacus reevesi. The sequence continues at coordinate 2,667,822 of NC_089270.1, read as the reverse complement.
CAAGACTTCCTGTAAAGCTACAGCAATGCAATCAGTGAGATATTGGGGGGGGGGGGGGAACTCACAAAGATCAATGGAACAGAATACAAGGTCCAGAAATAGAACCATAAGCGCACATGGCCGATTGATTTTTGACAAAGATACAAAAGGTGATTCAGAAATACGGGCTTGTCTCTTCAACACGGTGCTGGGACCACCAAATGCAGTACAGTAAGACCCCACCCATACCTCACACCTTATAAAAAATTAACTCAAAATGCATTACAAGCCTACATGAAAATGAAAAACTATAAAACTTTTAGAAGAAAATATCCATGACCTCAGATGAGTAAAGTTCTCTTAGATACATCAATAAAAGTGTGATCCATAATAGAAAAAAAAAAGGTAAATTTGAGTGCATCAAAATTCTTTCAAATTTCTTTGCAAAAGATATTGCTAAGAGAAAAGACAGACCACAGACTAGGAGAAAACATTTACAAATCACAGAGCTGATAAAGCATTTGAATTCAGAATACATAAAGAACCCTCAGACTTCAATAATAGGCATATTAACAACCCAACAAAAACTAAGCAAAGTGTTTGAACAGACATTTCACCAGTGACGATAAATGAGCTTTTGAAAACACACTCCATGTTATGCATTGGGAAGCACACTTTAAAAATTAAAACCACAATGAGACACCACTCCACAGGTATGAGAAGTGCTAATTTTTTCTTAGAGTTATGCTACCTGTGCTGTCAAGGATGAGAAAGAACCAGAATTCTCCCATATTGCTGGTGAGAACGTGGGGGAAATGGTTTGGCCGACTCTTACCAAGGTTAACACACACTTTACCCAGGACCCACCAGCTGTAGTCCTGGGTTTTTACCCAAGGGAGATGAATGCAAACACCCCTCAAATGGAGACTGTATCAGCAGAATCCATCGGATCCACACACTGGGTGAAATACTACTCAGCAGAATAAAAGAATGAACCACTTACTCACAGGCAGCCAGGCTGAATCGCACAGGATTATATGCAGAGCCAAAGAAGCCAGATGGAAACCACCTCCTGTGTGACCCCATCCAAATGACCTTCTGGAGAAGAAGGAACCAGGGCTGGAGAGAAGATTGTGGACACCACGGGCCGTGAGTCGGGGGAGGCTTCAGCTACAAAGAGGGTTGGGAGGGGTGGTCACGGCTCTGCTCTGCACCGGGACTGTGGCTGTGGTCTCAGGACTCCAGCGTTCGCCAAGACCCTGTAAACTGCATGCATGCACATGCAAGCTGCCCTTCCAGAGGGAGGCGGGGCCACAATCCTCACCTCTCTGGCTCTCTCTGCTGGTCCCGACTCTGACTCCCTGTGGCTAAGCCCACACTCAGATGTCCCCCACTTACCCCCTGCCCTGTTCTGCAGTATCTGGGCTGGCCTGACCCCATCCTCAGCTTCTCTGGGTTGAGTACGCCTGCTCACCTTTGAGAAGTGTCCGCCCCTTCTCTAGGTGACCCCTCCTAGCACCAACCATGTGACCCAGCTGGACCAATCAGAAGCCTGCCCTGGCATTTTATATGGAGACACTGGAGAGAGCGGTGGGGGAGGGTCTCTTTTTACTGTGGATTTAAGCTGTGAGGGATGCCAGGGGCCACCTCCTCCACCTCTCAGAAGTGTCCAAGAGAAGGTGGCCCAAGTGTACCAAAGACGAGGAGCCCTGGCCTCAGTCTGGGGGCGGGGGGCCTGCCCCCTCCTGCTCCCTTGCCGTCTGGAACAAACTGAGGCTCCAGTCAGGCTGGACTCAGCGCCCTGGCCCCCAGTCCTGGCTCAGCTCCCCTGGGGCTACTTGTCAACCCCAGGTCTGGGGCTCTCATGCCAGGCAGCACTCCCAGGCTTGCAGTCTCTTTGGAACCCCGCCACATTCTCCCTGAGCAGATGGGAACCCAGGCAGAGGGAAGCCATGGGAGAGGAGGCAGGAGGACTCCCCCAAACCAGGGCCAGAGGGCCCCCAGCTCACCCCCGGGTACAAGGCCAGGTCCAGTGTGCAGAGAGGCCCAGCCTCGCCCTGTTCTTGGCAATAGCTGGGTCCCCCCCCAGCTCCAACCCAGCTGGTCCTCCCCCACAGCCCCCCACAGGGCCCCCACTCCCCCCCACCCAGCCCATTAACTGGGCCACATCTGCCGGCCGAGACCACAGCTCGCCCTAGAGCCCGCCGCCCTGCCTTCCGGGGCTCGAGCGGGTCCAGGCTCTGCCTCTCACCGCCAAATGGCTCCACTCCCGTGATGCGCCAGCCCCATGGAGGCTCTCCAGGCTGGGCTCCTGGCGGCCTGCTCCGCTGTGGACAAGCCTCCCTCCCCCCCGCCCCCGCCGGAGCCCAGCCCAGCTCCTTGCCAAGTCCGTCCGGAAGCCCAGGCCACCCTGTGCGGGCAGGGATCCTGCGTGCATCGTCCCACAGCCCTCAGATGCTGGGAACTGCACTCGGGCTGGGAGAACCCACTTTGCTCCACACCAGCCCCGTCACCCAGGGTCCTGAGAGGGGAACCCCTGCCCGCCCGTGCGCCCCCACGGCAGGTCCTGCGACGGGGTGGGAGTGCGGATGAGAAGGCAGGCACAGAGTGGTGGCCACAGGCTTGCTTAGACCCCGGGATGCGGTCTGTGCTGGGATCCACGTGACAAACTCTGAGGAAGAGGGTCCTTCTAGGAGCAGAGCCGGGCCTGCACACCAGGAGGTAGCTGAGTGTCAGAGCGACCTGCCCTCCGGCTGTCCTTCACCAGGCAGGGGACGGGGAGCTTGTGCTGGCTGAGGCCGGCGGGGTCCCCACGGCAAGGAGGGCTGCTCGGACGTTCTGTCTCACGCTGAGCTCCGTCTACCCTCCTCGCCCGCCGTGTTCCTCATCCCGCTCGGTTCTTGCCGGCCCCTGAAGACGGTTTTCCAGCATCTCGCCCCGCAGGCTGGGGAGGGACCGCTAGGGCAGTGGTGGAGCTGGCCTGCCCAGGGCCCTTCCTCTGGGCCAGCCGGTGATGTGGCCTCCCACGGAGGGGCATTGGTGCGGCTGGGGGCACGGGGTGGGCACACTGTGCCCAGATTCTGGGCTGCCTTGGTCAGGGTCGGGACCACGTGGAGGCCGACCTGCCCCATGTACCAGGCCAGCACAGAGCCGGCTGCCCCAGGCACCTACCCAGCAAGTGATCGCTCAGCGCCCTGTGGGTGTCAACTCCACCCCGGGCTCTGAGCTGCAAGGTGGCGGAGGCCCCCATCCTCATGGAATGTTCTAGAGGGGACCCAGAAAGCAAACAGCAGGAACCCACGACAGTTAGCGAGGGGCTGCCCAAGCTGTGCCAAGGGCACTCTAAGCTCTGTGTGTGTGTTTGGGGGTCACCTGCAAGGAAGGGGGTCACCTGTAGATGGGGTGAGATACAGGCCTCCCTTGCCTTCTGCCACAGAGGGGATCCCAGGGGAGGCAGAGCCCTGGTCCAGGACCTCCAGCCTCCAGCAGCCTGGACGGGGCTCCTGGGAAGGCGCCTGAAGAGAGGGGTCAGAGCTTGAGCCCCGTGGGCCCCGGGGATGGGGGCCACCACGATGGTGGCCAAAAACCCAGACGCCAGCTCTCAGGTTCAGAAACTCCTTCACTCCCACCGTTGGCTCCAGCTGCCTGCAGCATCCATCGTCCTGAAGACAAGGGGCCGGGACCAGCCCGAGCAAGGCTTGTTCCAGTGGTCGGCGTGGGAGCCCAGAGCGTGGCCGTCAGGGCTGGGGTGGAGGGCGTCGGGGTTCCTGGGGGCCCTGCATTCACCCTTCAAACTGCAGGAGCGTCCAAGCCTCCAGGCGTTCACCGCACTGCGTCATCTCTGATTCCGGGCTTCATCGTTGGTTTTGAGACGAGTGATGTGGGAAACTCCACCCAGAATGCACTGGCGTGATCACAAGGCGTGTGAACATCACCTGTGTCTACGGAACCAAACCAGAGAAAAGGCTGCGGGCCTCTTTACCAGAGCGCCGAAGGCTGTGATCAATCAACGACTGTGAGACTTGCTTTAAAATGTTCACCCTTGTTTGGCAAACCAAGTTTTTCATCAGCAATAAACCTCAAGAATTTGAAAATAGGATTATTTGTTTATGCATTTAAACTTTTTGTTTCATACCGAAGCATAGCCCACTAACACTGTTGGTGTAGTTTCAGATGGACAGAAAGGGACTCAGCCATACACACCCGTGTGGCCATTCTCCTTCCAAAACAGGGAGGTCTCGGTTAGAAGTACAACAGTTAGAAGTCTTGGTCAGGAGTTCCTCTTGGCCATTTTATGCATTAAACAGTGTGAAGTGAAGTGAAGCCATTCGGTTGTGTCCGACTCTTTGCGACCCCATGGACGGTAGACCACCAGGCTCCTTGGTTCATGGAAATTTCCAGGCAAGAATATTGGAGTGGGTTGCCATTTCCTTCTCCAGGGGATCTTCCCAACCCAGGGATAGAACCGGCTCTCCCGCATTGCAGGCGGATTCTTTACCATCTGAGCCACCAGGGAAGCGATGTAAACAATGTAGAAACGCTCAGCTTTTTTCTTCACATTACATGCTCTAGTTTCTCCTACCATTTAAGAAGAGTTACTTGGAAGCTTTACAGAAATTCTTCATGTTAGATTGTTTATTTTCTTATCATAATGATATAAAACAAAACTTCTGTTTTGTTTTATTTTGTTTTTTTTCCTCAAAGCCCTATACCAACTTGGCTTTACTTGGAGTGTCATTCTAATAGGACCGTGTTCTTGTGTGGGTATGAAACGGTAAGCAGTCTGCCGCTTAAGGTTCTGGGTGGAATGTTCCAGGCGGCAGTGGGCGTGGGGGAAGGGCCCCATCTCTAGGTGTGAAAGAGAGCAGTCAGGGGGCCAGGGGCCTGGAGCAGAGGGGACAAGGGGGAGGTGTGGGCCTGACCCCGAGATCACGGAGCAGCTGGGTCTCCTGCCGCCCTGCAGCCCCTCCACGCGGCGATTCCGGGCCGCCCCCCGGGGGAGCGAGGCCTGAGCATTTTAGCAGACTTGTTGCTGGTACCGCAGGGCTCCCCCTGGGACCACGTGACACTTTAGCAAGGGAAGTGGTGTCCCCAGGGAGCAATTAGACACTTCTGAGCACTTTGGAGAGGTGACCCGGCCCCAGACGAGCTGCGTCCCAGGGCTGGAGTGGGGGGATCTGGGCCCTGGGGTGCGGAGCGGGGCGGGGGGCGGGGAAACGCCCGGCACACATTAACGCGGGGGGCGCCAGGGTAATGCGCTCTCAAGGCAGTGGGATCGATCGCCCTGCGGGGCGTCCGCGTTTCTAAATCCCAGGCCGAAGGGCTCAAGCCGCTGGGCCTAGGGCCCCTCGGACCTCGGAGGAGGCGGCAGGCGCCCACCCCGGAAGCCCTCCAACTCAGGCCCACGCCTTGAGGGGCCCAGAGCACAGGGAGGCAGGTCTTCAGGGAGAGACCCCAGACTGGAACTCTCAGCAGTTTGCCAAAGTGGCCATTCGGTCCCTAAGGTCCCTCGGGTCACTCGGAAGAGAGGATGGAGCGGCCCAACAAGCCAGGAAGCGGGCTCCCCGCCCCCGGCCCGGGGGTACACGTGAAGGTGGGCAGGACCCTCCCATCCAGCTCTCTGTGGCCCCCGGGGGCTGCTCACGGCAGGGCTCGCTTGACCAAGAGGAGGAGGGGAGAGCGTGGGCTGTGCCCAGCGCCGGGCCTGGCGGGCACACAGGGGCCACGTGTCCGCCCCCTCCTCGGCCCCCTCCCTCACAGGTGTCTGGAACACAGCAGGCCCTGAACAGAGGTCTATGACTCTGTAAGAGTGTTTGTCATGACTGTGGGAGTTTGGGGAGCCAGAGGGAATCAATGCAATAATAGCTCTGACAGGTAGTGAGCTCCTTGTCAGGGAGGCATCCAAGGGGCCCACATATGGTCATGGCAGCAACTGCACAGAATGTGGGCTGGATGGCCTCCAGGGCCCTTTCTCACCCCAGCAGTCTGTGAGTCCACAAGCCTGAGGTCTGGGAACTCTCAGATACAAGACAGCCAATCCTACCAACATGGATTAAATGCTGTGTGCAATCGTCCCCCTGGGGAAAGTGATGACTAATAAGGTGCTTCCTTGGCAAGCTCAGACACAAAGAGAAGGTGGGCAGGTGCTGGGAGGGAGAGAGCGAGGTTCCTTATCTCCAGGTCTCAGTTGATAATGCTAAGATTCTAAAGCAGAGACATTATTTTGTCCACAAAGGTCCACCTAGTCAAGGCTATGGCTTTTCCAAGAGTCATGTATGGATGTGAGAGTTGAACTATAAAGAAAGCTGAGCACCGAAGAATTGATGCTTTTGAACTGTGGTGTTGGAGAAGACTCTTGAGAGTCCGTTGGACTGCAAGGAGATCCAACCAGTCCATCATAAAGGAAATCAGTCCTGAATGTTCATTGGAAGGACTGATGCTGAAGCTGAAACTCCAATACTTTGGCCACCTCATGAAAGAGTGACTCATTGGAAAAGACCCTGATGCTGGGAGGGATTGAGGGCAGGAGGAGAAGGGGACGACAGAGGATGAGATGGCTGGATGGCATCACCGACTCGATGGACATGAGTTTGAGTAAACTCCGGGAGCTGGTGATGGACAGGAAGGCCTGGCGTGCTGCGATTCATGGGGTCGCAAAGAGTCGGACACGACTGAGCGACTGGACTGACTGACAATGCTCTTATGCTCTAGTAGCTGCTGTCTCCTGAGCGCCCGTTTGACACCGTGCGTTGCCCGTACTAGGTTCTGCACCGAGTTTGTTTGATTTGTTCCTCCCGCAGTGAGAGGGGGTGCTTGGATGTTCCCATGTGGACATGGGGAACCCGAGGAGAAGTGATGGGCCCAGGGCAGCAGGAAGAAACCACGGGGCTGGGCTGGTAGCTGGCAGGGCTGAACCTTCAGATTCTGAGCCCCCTTGGGTTCAAACCTCTCTCTCCTCCGTGGTTCTGCCTTCCTTGTGTCTGTTATTCTAAATCACCGTGACTCTCACGTTTCTCTCTCTGGAGAGCCAAGGCCCCTGTGGTTTAGAGCATCATGGCCCAGTGCTCGGCGCTGGCTCGGGGCCTTGGCCTGCGGAAGCTTCGTCCCCCCGAGGCCGGCTCTCTAGGGCCTGCGGGCTGCCGCGCTCAGCCGCCAGAGTGGGCGAGAGCGATTAATTGTTTATAAAGCACTTAGACACTCTCAGGCGACAAGCGCCGTGTCACACCAGCTTTATTTCATTACCATCCCTTGGAGACCGCACCATCAGCGCGGGTCTGGAAACGGGCCAGGAGCCAGGCCCAGCCCTGCCCGCCTCAGTAGCAGCCCTGGGGACCGTGGGCAAGTCACTTAACTCCTCTCAAGGCCCCCGGGGCACCTCGGGAGCTCCTGAGAGCAGAGAGAGCTGGGCTGGGGGCTCCCCCACTTGCCGGACACATGGCTCACCTCTGTCTGGGGGTGAGCCAAGCTGACCCGCCAGGGTGCCTTCCACACAGCGGGCCTGGTACCGGCTACTATGACCATTAGTTTCACTGAAGCCTTTCAACAGCGCCATGAAATGGATGCGCAAGAGCTTTTACTGATCTCACCGAGGACGGTGCAAGTGTATCTACGTTCATTCTGTCAACAAACAGGCGTCCGCACACGCCCAGCTAGACCTCAGGCCCCCCAACTCCGTTTATTTTTAATGTTCACTTATTCAGGCTGTGCTGGGTCTTATTTGTGGCATGCGGGCTTCTCTGTTGTGGCATGAGAACTCAGTTGCAGCAAGCACATGAGATCTAGCTCCCCAACCAGGGATTGAACCTGGGCCCCCTGTGTGGGGAGCATAGAGTCTGAGCCTCTGGACCAGCAAGAAGTCCCTACCCACCCCATGCATCCATCCTTTTGACCCTCCCTTCCTCCTTTCTCCCCCTCTCCCTCTTTCCCTCCTTGCAGCAAATGTCAGAGCTGCGGTTAGGGGGGGGACCCATCTTGAAGCCATGAGAGGTGAGCCAGAGGTCTCGCTCCAGGAGCCCAGCTTTTGGGGAGCTGAGCCCGTACACCCCATCACTGAGGTCTCTCGGGATAAGCTCTAGGTCTGGGGCTGTGAAATCCAATGCCAGGACTGAAAGCAAGGTTGCGAGGGGTGGGAGGGAGAGGAAGTGAGGCTGTGCATCCCCCCCCTAGGTGCCTACACCCCCACCCCACCCTCCCCCAGGGTCCTAGGGGAGGCAAAGCACTCTGTGACCATTTCTCCGGCGCAGCCCCCGGAGACGCCTCTCCTCCTCGATCCTCCACAGCTCCAGAGAAGCAGCACTTCTGCGGGGTCTTGGGGGAGCCCCCAACCCCTCCCTCCACTTCTGAAAGGGCGTCAAAGCCCTCCTGCCCCTTCGGTGTGCAGAGGAAGCTGCCGGGAGCCCGCACCGGCTGTGGCCGAGGCTGCGGCCACACGGGGTCCCCAGGCGGCTGTGTCCCCGTCTGCACCCAGAGTGACCGCCTCTGGGTGATGTCAGGCCCTGTCCGTGCTGGCCAGATTGAGGCAGCCCTTCACCACGGCCTTGCCCTCCCGAGGCTCGTGGCCTCAGGGATTCTGCCTGGACCCCCTTACCCCCTGCCCCCGACCATCAGAGCGTCTCCATGTGGGAGGCAGTGCCCGAGCCATCAAAACGCCCAGACCAGGTTCCGGAGTGGAACTGAGAGGCAGAGCTAAGAGCCAGCCCAAGGCCCAGCCCCACACGTCCTGGCTGTGGACCCTGGTGTGACCCGTGGCCATCATCCCCTTGCTTTGCTCATCTGGGAATGGGAGCAACAGTCCCCACGATGAAAGTGAGGCTTCGGCAGCTCATCCAGGGGAGGGACCTTGTGCTTTGCGAGGCCCCGCGAGGCCCCACGAGGCCCCTGGTGGCCCTGTGCACATCTCTCCAGCCCCTCAAGCCTCGGTTTCCCATTCGAGGGCCCTGCCAGCTCAGATCTTGCTTCTCCCGGTGGCCAGTGGCCGTGGAGGGCAAGGAGGCTGGGGAAGAGGCTGTGGCCCCGTGGGCCTTTCTGCCCGTCTCGGCATCTGTTGGCGATGAGGATGAAGCTCAGGGTCCCGTGCGGCCAGCAGGGTGGGGCCCTTGCCTTTGTTTGTTCCCAGGTCCTTGCGGGGGTGGGGGCAGCTTCCACCTGTTCACACGCCTGGGCCCCGCCTGGTGGATCCCCCCTCCCCAGACGCAGGCCAATCCTCCAGGAGGCTGACCACCCCCTCCTCCCAAGGCTCCCCACTCCTGTGGTCCCCAGTTCAGGCCGCCTCTCATCACAGCCCCCACCACGTGGTACTGGCTCCCCCAGACCAGGGCTGATGACCCAGCATCTCTCACCGACGATCTCATTCTGCTCCCAAGAGCCTTGTGAGGGGTCACCCATGCCATGGCTCCCAAGGGGGGCCCCTCTGAGCCCCTCACCCCTTCCCCAGCTGGCTCTGGGCCGGAGGAGGCAGCCACCAGGGCCTGGAGAGAAGATGGAGTGTTTATTCCTGGCGCCCTCGCTGCTGGTCCCACGTGGGGTCATTTACTGAGCCCCAGGGCCCAGGCCCGCTGCCCCGTAGCTCTGTGATCTCAGGCAGCTCAGCTCCTCTCTTGGGGGTGGGAGTCGGGGGGTGGCCCCTGGGGAGGGGGTGGCGGCCCATTCTCGGTGGAGGTTCCCTTAAGTCAGGAGACTGGACCCAGCAGAAATGCCGCCGGTCCAGTTGGCGACACTGGTTCCAGTTGGCCTCTGAAGGGGCTGCGTTTGCCCCACCTTCATGCCTCCAGCCCCCAGCTAGAATGGAGGTCTTGCTAGCCCCCTGTCCCACGGCCCACTCTCCTGCCTATCCTGCATGGGAGTTGCTCCTTCCAACCAGGGAGGGTGGGTGGAGGTGAGCCGCCACCTGAGATGCCATGAATTCAGCTGTTCCCAGCTCTGAATGGCCGTTTGGGGGTCCCTGAAAGCCACGGGAGGGCTTCTTCCTCGGTGGTTCAGTGGTAAAGAATCCTGCCAATTCAGGAGATGCGAGTTTGATTCTCAAATGGGGAAGATCCTCTGGAGGAAGAAATAGCAACCCACTCTAGTATTTTGACCTGGGAAAGTCCACAGACACAGGAACTTGGGGCAGGGGTGGGGGGGCGGTCACAAAGAGTTGGACACGACTGAGCGAGCCTGGGCGTGGAGGCCACTGGTCACCTGCTGCTGCTCTGGGGGCCTCTGTCCTCGGGAATGAGACCCCTCGGGGCTGCAGGAGGACTGTGCTTGCCGGAGACCCTGGGGGCCTGGGGAAAGCCACTCGGCGCTCAGCCCTCTGGAACGACAGAGTCGGGGGCAGACGCAGAGGAGGCGGCCGCGGCTCCCGCCTGGGTCCCCCGAGGTGCTCGGAGCATGCAGCCCCGGGGCCCAGCAGTGGCCTGGCAGAGGGTGAGGGTCCCTGCGGCACAGCCCAGCCTGCGGGGCAGTCAGGATGGGCGGCCTGGGTCCCCCATGGGTCCTACCTCGCCCACACCAGCGGGCGTCCCTGCCTGCGTGAACCAGGAGGTGAAGGGTGTGCAGGGCCTTGGGGCCGCGTGTGCCTTTCCCGCCTGTGAGCTGAGCTCCAGGAGAACCTGTGAGCAAGGCCAGGGAGTCAGCGGCCTTCGGATCACCCCTCCCAGCCCTGCCCAGGCCTCGCCGAGGGTGATGGAAATCCCGTAACTGCCCCATTAGGCCCCTCCCCCGCCGCCCCAGCTCCGGGCCGAGGTCAATACTAGTCATTTGCCAAATGCAGTCAGGAAACAGATGTGGGCTGGCTACCCGGCCTCGGTTCAGGAGACGCGGATGAAAGGGGAACCTGGCCAAGGGCTGTGCTTGCGCCCCTACTGTGCGCTGATGCCACAGTGGGGGCTGCAGCTTCTGGGGAGACCTCAGGGGTGGGGAGATCTCCGGGGGCGGGCGGGGGCTCTACATGTAATAGGGGAAGCCTGACAACAGATGCGGAGAGGGCAAAGGCCCCGGGGAGGACTGACCGCCCAGGGCGGGCGGCGGGCTGCTCCCGGGTCCTTCCCTGCGGCTCTCCGAGGGGTGTGTGAGCATCATCCACCTTGCAGGCGGGCTCACCCCAGCGTCCCTGAGCCCACGGTGAGGGAAGGGGAAGAGGGATGCTTCTACCCAGGGGTGCTCCACGGCTGGCGTGGGTGCTGGGAGTCACCCTTACTCCGTCGTGAGCCTCCCGGGCCTTGGGGGAGGGTCACCACCGTCCTCAGGCGAGGAGCTGTGTAGGCTCCGAGCCAAGGGCCCTGCTCAATCTTTACAACTCTGGTGTTGGCAGGCGACAGGAGAGGAAAGAGGCACAGAGAAGGGAGCATTCCGCCTCTGCTGTGCAGAGTCAGGACCCAGGCGGAGACCCCGCTGGCTGCATCCGTCCCCCCCGAGTCTGCCCGTCGCTGGCGGGGCACCAGCAGACGCCCTCCCCCTGCCTTCCCCCAGATCATTCTCTCTCTCCCCCATCTGCCACCAAACTCTGACCAGCCTGACGAGCAGCCGCCCCCTGACCCCATCACCCCCGCCCAGCGTTCCCCGTGTCTCTGCTCTCCAGGAGCCTGCAGGCGTGGGCCGACTCTGCCCTCTGCCCTCCTCACCTCCTCTCGCTCTCGGACGCACCCCAGCCAGGCTTTATCTCCTCACCTCCTTCACCTGGGCCCGTGCTGGTCCACCTGCCACCGCACCAGGCAGGCCTTGCTTCCTGAATTCTTAAAGCACCCTGTTTCTGTGTGTGATGAGCCAAGGTTATCACGCTGAGCTCACGGGCTGCCGGCAGGTCCAGCCCGCAGCAGCTGACTGCCCGCTCCTCCTCTGTGGGTCCACGGCCACGACGGCAGGCTGGATCTCCTCACACACTCCACCAGCCTCCATCGAGGCTCTGACGAGAAGACAAGAAGCGTCTCAAATTGGCTTTGAGCTGGTTCACCTCCGAGCCAGCGGCGCCCTGTGTTGGCATCCCCTCCACCAGGAAGCCGCTGCCTTTCCCGGCGCAGGGGGTCAGGGGGGCGCGGGACGGTTTGCGGGGCCCTGCCGGGGAGGGTCCGAGCCCTCGGTCAGGAGCCCTGCCCACACGGATCCCCCTCTGTCTCTTGTCTATAAAGCCAAGCCTGTCCCGTCTTGTCCCCGAGGGTCATCCACAGGTTGGCTCTGCCCCGGGGTATGCAGGTCAGTTCCTAGACCCTGAGCTCAGAAATGTGACCCAGCACGGGGTCGGGCAGTCAACAGTCTGAGACATCGGCGAGTTCTGGGAAAACACGGCCCAGGAGGGAGAGGAAATAAACCCTAGGTCCCTCCGTGTGCGCTTCAGCACCGCCCCCCCACTTTCCCGGTGTCATCTTCTGTTTTATTGTGAAATGACATTTCCGGCACCCCGGGGCTCACGGTGGGCAGAAGCACCATCGTGAGCAAGCAGGGCCCCAAGGGCCACCCTCACGTCCAGCGCTGGCCTCTGAGCACGTGGGAGATGGGTTCCATCCAGACAAGGCACGAGGCTCAGAGACCAGCACGTCCACTTGGCGGGGGGAGGACGCGGGGCCAGGCTGCGGCCGGCGTCTTGTCCACCGGGGACGGGTGGGCGGGTCTCCTCGTGTCTCTGCCGATCGGTCTAGGGTTTGATCCCCGCGTCGTTCTGTAGACATTTTAGGATGACAATGTCGTGTGGCATCCTGGGTGCCCTAGGACGGGACTTGCCACCCTCACTCCTGCTGGGTTCACAGGAGGGAAACGGAGGCCAAACACAGCTGGACACCCACAGGACGGGAGAACCGGGCTGAGGCGACGACCGCAGCCCCCACCCACTCCTCTACAGCCACCGGCTCCCCCTTCATGACAGGCGAGGCGTCAGAGCCAGCCCTGCAGCCCTGCCACCCGCAGCCGCCCCTGCCTCACCCACCCCGCGAGTGGCACGGCTCCCCTACCCCCCCGCGGAGGTTGCTGGCCTTCGGCATGGCATGGTGATCACCCCCCTGACCTGCTTCCTGTCCAGGCCGGGGTTGGCCAGGGCGAGGAGGTGGTGCAGTCTGTGGCCGGCACAGTTACGTGGGCAGTACGGAGCGGGCAGCCGGGCGGCAGCTGGCCCCATGGGCCCAGCTCCCGGGAGCAGTTGGCGCTGTTCCTGCAGCAGCTGGACACGCCTCCTGGCTGGTCCAGGGACAATAATTAAGAATCAGGTTTCCGCTGAAAAGCTTGATTGCCAGGAGGGGTTGTAAATCAATAGACGACGTTTTTATCGCAGAATGAAAATTAATTATTCAGTGTCAAACATGCTCGCGCTCACTTCTCTGCTGGCAGGGCTGGCTGGACTTGGAGGTGGCCAGGTCATCTCAGCCAGGACCGGCTCTGAGATGGTCTCACTGGGCCCTTGGGGGATGTGGAGGGAACCAGAGACCAGAGGGAAGGGCCTAGGTGGAAGTGCAGTGAGGAGGGGTCATCCTACCTTTCAAGACAGCTCTCCAGCCGCCCAGCCTCCCGCCGAGTGTGCTAGAAGCTGGCCCACCTCCCAACTCCTCTGGGGATGGACAGCACGTGGTGGGCGCAGCAAAGCCACCAGCCGTGCATGGCCGGGCTCCATCAGGCTGCTCCTGGGCCCCTAGTGGCCCCCTCTGCTCCACAGTCCCCACTGCCCTTAGGCCAGTCCCCAGCCATTCGTCAGCTGGAGGTCCACGCGTGAGACTGCAGCGACTGTGCCCTTCCGAAGGTGGGGGGCGCAGGAGGGGTTCAGCCTGGGGGAGGTGGGACGGATCTCTGTCCATGGAGGGTTTCAGTCATCATCCCCACTTGGTCCCAACACAGGCCTCCGGCCCCCCACCTGGACCTGCTGACCCTAATCCTTCCCACTGCCGCCACCCCGGGTGCAGAACTGCCCAGAGACATGAAGCGACAGGATGTATGGCACAGAGGGAACCAGGCTGGAGCATCAGTTCAGTTCAGTCGCTCAGTCGTGTCCGACTCTTTGCGACTCCATGAATCGCAGCACGCCAGGCCTCCCTGTCCATCACCAACTCCCGGAGTTTACTCAAACCCATGTCCATCGAGTCAGTGATTCCATCCAGCCATCTCATCCTCTGTTGTCCCCTTCTCCTCCTGCCCCCAATCCCTCCCAGCATCAGGGTCTTTTCCAATGAGTCAACTCTTCGCATGAGGTGGCCAAAGTACTGGAGTTTCAACTTCAGCATCAGTCCTTCCAATGAACACCCAGGACTGATCTCCTTTAGGATGAACTGGTTGGATCTCCTCGCAGTCCAAGGGACTCTCAAGAGTCTTCTCCAACACCACAGTTCAAAAGCATCAATTCTTCAGCACTCAGCTTTCTTTATGGTCCAGCTCTCACATCCATACATGACCACTGGAAAAACCGTAGCCTTGACCAGATGGACCTTTGTTGGCAAAGTAATGTCTCTGCTTTTTAATATGCTATCTAGGTTGGTCATAACTTTCCTTCCAAGGAGTAAGCATCTTTTAATTTCATGGCTGCAGTCACCATTTGCAGTGATTTTGGAGCCCAGAAAAATAAAGTCTGACACTGTTTCCACTGTCTCCCCATCTATTTTCCATGAGGTGATGGGACCGGATGCCATGATCTTAGTTTTCTGAATGTTGAGCTCTAAGCCAACTTTTTCACTCTCCTCTTTCACTTTCAAGAGGCTTTTTAGTTCCTCTTCACTTTCTGCCATAAGAGAGGTGTCATCTGTGTATCTGAGGTTATTGATATTTCTCCCAGCAATCTTGGTTGCAGCTTGTGCTTCTTCCAGCCCAGCGTTTCTCATGATGTACTCTGCATATAAGTTAAATAAGCAGAGTGACAATATACAGCCTTGACATACTCCTTTTCCTATTTGAAACCAGTCTGTTGTTCCATGTCCAGTTCTAACTGTTGCTTCCTTACCTGCATACAGGTTTCTCAAGAGGCAGGTCAGGTGGTCTGGTATTCCCATCTCCTTCAGAATTTTCCACAGTTTATTGTGAGATATATATATATGTGTGTGTGTGTGTGTGTGTGTGTGTGTGTGTGATGCCTGGTGCATCACTCCTGAGCAAAGGTTGGGGACCCCTGAGAAGCGGGGGTGTCCCATCGAGACTCAGGAAGGGGACTGGAGCCTGTGGCTTTTGTGCATTTGTTCATTCATTAATTCACATTTGGCTAAACATGGAAGCAGCTCCTGGCTCACAGCCAGGTGGGGTGGGTGAGGAGCAGACGTCACCCAGGGCCAGGGCTGGCGGCCCACTGAAGCTCTGATTGCTGTTCCTGTTCAGTCACTCACTCGTGTCTGCCTCTCTGCAACCCCATGGACTGCAGCACGCCAGGCTTCCGTGTCCTTCACTATCTCCTGCAGTTTGCTCAAACACATGTCTGTCGAGTCAGTGATGCCATCCAACCATCTCATCCTCTGTCATCCCCTTCTCCTCCTGCCTTCAATTTTTCCCAGCATCAGGGTCTTTTCCAATGAGTTGGCTCTTTGTTTGAAGTGGCCAAAATATTGAAGTTTCATCATCAATCCTTCCAATGAATATTCAGGACTGATTTCCTTGAGGATTGACTGGTTTGATCTCCTGCTGACAGAGGGACTCTCAAGAGTCTTCTCCAACACCATAGGTCTAAAGCATCCGTTCTTTGGCCCACAGCCTTCTTTACGGTCCAGCTCTCACATCCGTACATGACTACTGGAAAAACCATAGCTTCAACCCTAGAGACCTTTGTCAGCAAAGTGATGTCTCTGCTTTTTAATATGCTGTCTAAGTTTGTCATACTTTTTCTTTCAAGGACCAAGTATCTTTCAGTTTCATGGTTATGTAGTCACCATCTGCAGTGATTTTGGAGACCAAGAAAATTAGGTCTCTCACTGTTACCATTTTTTCCCTATCTATATGCCATGAAGTGATGGGACCAGATGCCATGATCTTAGTTTTTTGTATGTTGAATTTCAAAGTAGCTTTTTCACTCTCCTCTTTCACCTTCATCAAGAGGCTCTTTAGTTTCTCTTCACTTTCTGCCATTAGAGTGGTATTATCAGTATATCTGAGGTTGTTGATATTTCTCCCAGTAATCTTGATTCCAGCTTGAGCTTCACCCAACCATGCATTTCTCATCTGCATATAAGTTAAATAAGCAAGGGAACAACATACAGCCTTAACGTACTCCTTTTCCAATTTTGAAACAATCTGTTGTTTCATGTCCAGTTCTAATTGTTGCTTCTTGACCTGCATACAGATTTCTCACGAGGGAGGTAAGATGGTCTGGTATTCCCATCTCTTCAAGAATTTTCTATAATTTGTTGTGATCCACACAGTCAAAAGCTTTTAGCATAGTCTATGAAGCAGAAGTAGATGTTTTTTTCTGGAATTCCCTGGGTTTTTCTACGATCCAGCGGATGTTGGCAATTTGATCTGATGGGCTCTAGATGAGGAGGTGAGTGGACTCGGCCTGGAAGGCCGGGGAGAGGTGAGGTCGGATCTGACCTCGAGGAAGGTGAACAGAGGGCGCAGATCGGGGAAGGCGGGGCTGGAGCGGTGAGGAGTGGCTGCGGAGAGGCCCCAGGCAGGCAGGGAGAGGAGAGCCACAGACGCTATTTGGGGTGACGGGCGGCAAGAGTGCAACCAGGGAGGGCTGCGTGGAGGAGCTGCCCTGCCTGCCCTCCACCTGATGGGCCTCGACCATTACTGCCCACAGAGGGGGTGCCTGGGGGGCGAGGACAGGAGTGGTGAGAGGCGCCCGGAGGCCTTGGAAAGTGGGGGCGTTGGTAGGGGCAGCGGGAACCGCGTGCCCTGGTCTCCGCACCTCCAGTGCACTTCATTCAAAGCACTCGAGGTCCGGATTTCTAAACTCCAGCCTCACCACACCCTGGTGAGCGCTGGTCCATCATCTGTCTCCCTGAAAAGCGAGGTCGGAGGAGAGCCTGGCAGAGAGCTTCTGTCAGCACAGGAGTGGGCGCCAGGCACAGGTGGCTAGACCAGGGTCCTCGCCTGGCGTGGCCTTCCTATGTGGTCAGACACCTTCACCTCGTCTTGAAGCTGGGGTCACGGTGCCCCCACCCCATACCATCCTCCCGGGGAGGCTGTGCCAGCTGTGTGCCCTGAACTTGGGTAGGCGGGGCAGTACCCCGCTCCAGCATGGCGTGGCGATCCGGGTGCCCTCCGGCCCTTCCAGAGACTGAAAACAGCCCAGCGAAGAGGACGGCATTGGGGAGGGGACATCTGCCCGCTGATCCTGGAGTCCATGTCGCCGAGGCCCTGACACCACCAGATATTAATATTTCCAACACTGATATTTACAAAGCTCCCCAGAGGTTGCGCTGATGGAATATCGGTGATCATGCTCGGCTAAAAAGAGTCTATTGATTGGGGGGAGAAAAAGAGAGGTCACTTTTTTTTTTAAACCCGAACCTATAAAACACTGAAATCCATAAACACCCAGTCCCCGGCCTGCAGAGTGACATCCAAGCCGGGATGCGGTCTCCACGGCCTGGTCAATACGGCTCCATTAAGGGCCGCCCGCGCGCCCTCGCATGCCCCACCCGCCCCGGCCAGGCCCCCGTGGCTGTCCAGATTAATACGTGCCTCGCGTTTTAATTCTGCGTCCATTAGTGTCACGTTGCCAGCTGATCGGCTCTGTTATTGATCCTGGGGCAGGCCCGCACAGGGGCCCCATGCCCCAGGGAGGTCAAGGGACAGGCGGACAGTTCTGCTGGCCCGAGGGCAGGGTCTGTCCTTCTGCACAGGATCTGGAGCGTCCAGTGCCGGTTGCAGGAGCCTGAGACGGGGTGACGCTTGCGGCTCGAGAGCACCCAGGCCCTCCTTAGCAGTCTCGCTCAGGCAGCACCTCCCGGCCTCGGTCAGCACCACCCCAGCAGGTGCCCCAGGCCGGGCGGGGCCAGGGGAGGGGGAGAGGAAGTCACATCTCTCCGGCCCCTTCTCTCACCAAGCTTGGTACAGGCCTCCAAGAGAGGGGGCCCGGCCGACCTCGGCAGACCAGCACGCCCCTCGGGGGAGAGGACCAGCCCACGGGGTCCACTGCACGGGAGGGTGTCCAGGGAGTGGGGTGAAGGAGCCTGAATGCCTTCTGGGAGGAGACAGGGGGTGTGATGGTGTCTCCCGGGGGCTTCCGGGCAGGATGAAGGGCAAAAGGTGACCTGGACACGAACAGGAAGCCTGGAGGACCGGCCGGGGTCGTCCAGAGGGGACAGGGCAGAGCCTGGCTGCCGGCCTGGGAGTCGGCAGAGGGTGGGGCCGCTGGGCAGAACCTGCCCTGTGCAGCCTGGGAGGACCGCCGCCAGGCTCCCCCAGCTCGGAAAGAGCATCCACCTGCGGCCAGGACGGAGGGCCCCCGAGACGGACGCCCGAGGGAGGCGCCTCCTCTGTCTGCAGCAGTCAGGCCCCGCTGTGCCCAGAGCTCTATGTCCACCCTGAGAAGGACTCACACGCGCCCCGTGAGCGGCTGACACCCGTCCAGACTTCAGGCCTGAAGGTGACTCCCGGGGCCCACCAGGCCCAGCCGCCTCTCTGAGAACCTCGAAGGTGGGGAGGGAGAGGGTCTAGGGCGGGACAGAGGCCAGAGCAGCAGCTGACAGCCTGACTGCAAAGACAAAGTCTGTAGAGCTGCAGGGAGCCCGCACCCCCAGAGCCAGCCTTTCAGGACTGGAGCAGGGGATCCCGCACCTTCAGGAGTCCTGAGTTATCTTCCAGGGCACTGACCACCCCCCAAATATTTACCCACCGGCATCCTGCTTGGTTCCTGGGACAGGGGCCTGCAGGAAGGAAGAGAATCAGCAGCATTCCTCCCCCAGGAGCTCCCAGTCTATGGAATAAAACACGATGACACGGTGGAGCCGCCAGGGTACGAGTTGGGCCGCTGTTTGAGGGCCCAGTTTTGTTATTGTTCAGTCACTCACTCAAGTCTGATTCTTTGTGACCCCACGGACGGCAGCAGACCAGGCATCCCTGTCCTTCACCATCTCCCGGAGTTTGCTCAAACTCATGTCCGTGATGCCATCCAACCGTCTCATCCTCTGTCGTCCCCTTCTCCTCCTGCCTTCAATCTTTCCCAGCATCAGGGTCTTTTCCAGTGAGTCGGCTCTCCACATCAGGTGGCCAAAGTACTGGAGCTTCAGATTCAGCATCAGTCCTTCCTATGAATATTCAGGACTGATCTCCTTCAGGATGGACTGGTTGGATCTCCTTGCAGTCCAAGGGACTCTCAAGAGTCTTCTCCAACAGCACAGCTCAACAGCATCAATTGCTTGTCTCTCAGCCTTCTTTATGGTCCAACTCTCACATCCATACATGACTACTGGAAAAACCCAGTTTAAGAGAGTTTAAATGATTAAAAGTGAATCCTATCTGGTCCAGGATCCTGCAGAGACGGGGTGGCCGGGCCGGCAGGGTGACCCCGTCCCCCGGGTGGCCCCACACCCTCTGCTGATCCCCAGTCCTGGCAGCCACCTCCTCTGCCTGGGTCTGAGATGCCAGTTCCACTCTGCACTTGGAGGGCAGAGGGGGCGCACGGCCCCTCCCGTTCCAGCCGGCCTGAAACGCACCCCCATCCAACCCCCCAGAACTCGGTCCTGTGACCACAGGCAGCTGACGGTTGGGAGCTGGGATGTGGCCTTCACTCCAGGGCCAGCTACGCGCCAGATGTTCCATCGCTGCCAGAGAACAGTGAACAAGGACCGGGAGAAGTCAGAGTGGCTGCCACTGCTGGTCCCCGAGACCCCAGGAACAGAGCCAGGCCTACCTAGCTCGTGCTCCTTCCCCCGCTTCCGCCAGGCGGGAGCTCGCTCAGAGCCCAGGCGTCCACCTGCTGGTCCCCGAGACCCCAGGAACAGACCCGGGCCCACCCAGCTCGTGCTCCTTCCCCCGCTTCCGCCAGGGGGAGCTCGCTCAGGGTGCAGGCGTCCACCTGCTGGTCCCTGAGACCCCAGGAACAGAGCCAAGCCCACCCAGCTCGTGCTCCTTCCCCCGCTTCCGCCAGGGGGGAGCTCGCTCAGAGCCCAGGCGTCCACCTGCTGGTCCCCGAGACCCCAGGAACAGACCCGGGCCCACCCAGCTCGTGCTCCTTTCCCCGCTTCCGCCAGGGGGGAGCTCGCTCAGAGTCCAGGCATCCACCTGCTGGAGGTGTGCGCTGATGGTCTCGGGGTTTGAATGTAACAGCAGCGGCACCTGCGCAGCCCAGGGACCCACAATAAAGGGTCCGACTGAGGCCTGGACACCTCCTGCCTCCCAGGGAGCCTGATAGCGTTCCCTCCCGGGTGAGGGCTCTGGGTGACTGTGAGCTGATGACCACAGCCAAAGCCGTGCGCCGCAGCTGCTGTGGGGACGCAGTGAGCGGACATGGGCACAGGGAGCCCAGCGGAGCCCACAGCGTGGGCCACGAGAACCATCTTCACCATTAACTGCAAAAGCCTCACAGAGGGTGATGGAAGGGCTTTAGAAATGGATGGTGGGCTTTCCCAGGGGGCGCTAGTGATAAAGAGCCCGCAAGAGACATAATAGACATGGGTTCGATCCCTGGGTCAGGAAGATCCCCTGGAGGAGGAAATAGCAACCCACTCCAGTATTCTTGCCTGGGAAATCCCGTGGACAGAGGAGCCTGGCGGGCTGCAGTTCATGGGGTCATGAAGAATCAGACACCACCAAAGCAGCTTAGCATGATGGTCCCACTAATCGTGAGTGCAGCTAATGTCGCTGAATCGTACCCTAAGAGATGGCTAGAAAGGCAGATTCTACAGGAGAGACCTTTAAGTACACACCAGAAAAGAGAAACACCAGGTTTCTTGGTTGGGGGACGGCACCCAGCCTCCCTGGGAAGGGGCCTGTGGGAGGGGCGGGAGGCTCTGTCCTTGGGGTGTGGCTAGTCTTTGGGAAGGAGGTGACCGTGGTTGATGAAGGGGGCCTGGGGAGAGGGGGTGAGCACAGGGCAGGACGAGAGACGGGAGGGCCTGGCTCAGGTCTGGGGGGCTGCAGTCAGGGGCTGGCCGCTGGAAGGGGGCAGAGGAGCCCAGGGCGGGACGGCTCTGGGTCCCACCGGACCCCCCAGGACAATCCCGCACCAAACTCAACGCCCGAGCCCCACGCCTCCTCTCTCAGGAGCACAGATCATCTCGGCGGCCCTGGCGAGTGACCGCAGGGCCACATGGCACCTAAAGGGTTTCTTGCGAGTTTCTTTAGCAGACGGAGGTCGGACTGCCGATATCAGGCTCTCCCTAAGGAAGTGAGTGTAGAAAATGCGATGCTTCTGGTCTCTGAGCTCAGGCAGCTCCGGGTGCCCAGGTGGGGTCTCCTGCAGACAGACTGCCCCCACCCCGACGCCGACACGTGTCCTCAAGGGATCAATAAGTCCCCGACGTTGTCCGCTCTCCAGTTGCAGAATTAATAGGCGGTTGTTGTTGGTGTTGTAACAGCCATGTGGCCCAGCTCTCGTTACACGAGGTTGACGGCAGGCCCCGGGACAGATGGCCAGCCCACTCCTCTGCAGGGCCGGGCGCCCATCGCCACACGTGGGTGCCCTGGGCTGGGTGCCCAGAGCTGGGTCCCCTTGCTTCCCCCGGACGCTGGGATCTGGAGGCTGAGGACCTTTGAGCTGCAAGGGCTCAGCCTGGGTCCCATTTACAGAAGGGAAATCCAAGGGCGAGTGACTTGCCTGAGCCACAGAGCAGGTGACTGGACTGTCAGTTTGGTGAATCTTTTTTTTCCCAGAGTTGTTCAAATTCCAAAGCTTAGTACGTAAGGCCCTTGGCGAGAGGACCTAGATTCCCAACCCACTGGGGATCCCTAAGGACACGCATGCACATGTCCACACAGGCCCTTCATTCTAAGGGTGCACTTCAGCTCCCCGGGGCCTCGCTGTCT
The DNA here is from genome assembly GCF_963930625.1 of Muntiacus reevesi. Classification (NCBI taxonomy): domain Eukaryota; kingdom Metazoa; phylum Chordata; class Mammalia; order Artiodactyla; family Cervidae; genus Muntiacus; species Muntiacus reevesi. The sequence continues at coordinate 2,645,997 of NC_089270.1, read as the reverse complement.
CACACCACAGGACCTTTGCACAGGCTCCCTTGGCCTGGAGCAGGCTCTCGATGCCTTGGCTTAGTCAACCGCTTCCCCTTTACAAAACCCAGCTGGGAGCCACTGGGCCAGGAACAACCTCCTCAGCCCCAAGCTGGGCTGGGGGCCCCCCGTCCAACCCTGCGCCTGTCACCCCGTGAGGCGACCCACCTGCCTCCACAATGAAGCCATGATGTTTAGGAAATGGGGCTCCATCTCCTCCTTGGTCTCCATCCTCACCCGTCCCGGTGCCTGGGGCAGAGGAAGGGCTCAATTAAAAAGGAACTGAACGTGCAATGTCTCCACGTCCTGCCTGTAAAGTAGGTCGACAACCCAGAGGCTTTGCCCGCTTGCTCCCAGGCTGGTCTCACTGGATTCATGCCCTTTTGGTGACTGGGGACCAAGCCCAGGATCCAGTGCTGGACCTCGAGACCCAAGCAGAGATGCTTGGGCAGCGGTCAGAGATTCCCCCCTCAGAGGTCGTTCTGACCCCCAGCCCCAGACCCGTGGAGCTGTCCACACAGCAACGGTCACTGCACCAGTGGCCCATGTGATATGTCTGCTCAGTCGCTTTAGTCGTGTCCAACTCTGCGACGCCACGGACCGCAGCCTGCCAGGCTCCTCTGTCCAGGGGACTCTCCAGCACGAACACTGGAGTGGGTGGCCATGCCCTCCTCCAGGGGATCTTGCTGACCGGGATCGATCTTGCATCTCTTACGTCTCCTGAATTGGCGGGTGGGTTCCTTACCACGAGTGCCCCGTGGGAAGCCCCACCAGTGTGCTGGGGAGCGTTCTAAAGGATTGCAGCTGGAGGGGGGAGTATTTCTTTCTCCCAGTCCTGGAGGCCGTGGGCGAGGTCACGGTGAGGGGGCAGCTGGTTCCCTCTGTGGCCATGATGGGGAATCTGGTCCAGGCCCTTCTCCCAGCTTCCAGGAGTTGCCGGGATCTTTGGATTCCTAGGTTTGTAGAAGCATCACCTGCACTCCGCCTCTGTCATCACACTGTGTTCTGTCTGAGTCTGCACACGGCGGCCTCCCCATGTGGATCTGTGTCCCCTCTTCTGACAAGGAGGCCAGTCCTACAGGATTTGGGGCCACCTGCCCCAGGGAGGCCTCAGGGTAACGCTCATCTTCACGACATCCGCAAGGCCCTGGGTCCAGAGGAGGTCACGTTAAAACCACCAGGCTGGGGCCATGACGCTCCCCTTTGGGAGACACAGTTCACCCACAACCAGACCCATCTGAGGTTGTCGAAAGTCAGGGCATCACGGGAGGAAGACGGGCTCCTTGCCCACCCTGGGGGCACTGGGGAGAGATGGGCATAGAAGGAGGACCACCCCCCCCAAGGAAGCCAAGGGAGGGGCTGCAGAGAGCAGGAAGACCATGTGATAAAGGTGAGGACAGGCAGGAGTTTCAAGGAGGAAGGCGGCCCAGACACGGCTCCAAGTTTGCGGAGACGAGGCCTGAGCCCCATGACCTCGGCGGGAGGCAGGGGCAGCCCGCAGGGGCGAGGAGGGTGTGGGCAAGGGAAGTATGACGGTGCGCGTGGTACCCACACTGCCCGGGGGCCTGGCTGGGAAAAGGAAGATGCGCTCAGAGGGCAGCAGGGAGGGGAACCGGACTGGGGAGGAGACGCGGGGCCTCCCAGGCCCCTGGAGACGCCCGGGGGGCTGGGCCCCAGAGTGTGAGCAGAAGGAAGGGGTGAGGCCGCACCCAGAGGGCACGCGGGCCCAAGCAGGGCGCAGCCAAGAGCCTGGTCCACCCTGAGGCTCCTCCTTCCTCCACTGACCAGGGGGAGGAGGGGCCCCGGGCTCCGGGGACGAGGGAGCACCCTAGTCTCCGCTCCGGAGCAGCCCCCCCCCTCAGCGGCACCTGTGATCCACAGTACTGGCTGGTTCTGGCCGCACGCAGGTCCCTGAAACGGTCTCCGTCTTGGCACCCTTTGTCCGCATCCTCACACTCGCCTGCGGGTCCCCCCAGCTTCACGTATCTCCCTTCCGCCCACCTCCACCCAGGCCGTGGTCCTCTCTGCCCCAGAACACGGCAGTCCTCGGGACGGCCGGCCCTCCAAACAGCAGCCAGAGGGGGCCGTACAAAGCGTAAATCATCATCAAAGACAGCCCATGGTGTGGGGTCACAACATGCATGACGGATGAAGGATTTATGTACAAAATATAGAGTCCCCTGGAGTAGGGAAGGGCTACCCCCCCCCCCCGCAGCTTTGTTGTTCGTGGAGAATTCCACGAACAGAGGAGGCTGATGGGCTACAGTCCACGGGGGCGCAAAGAGTCAGACACGACTGAAGGGACTTAGCTTGCAGGCACGGATACAGAGTCCCAACAAATCAATAGGAAAAGAATTTTTAACAGGAAAAGATAAACAGTGTTTCACAAAAGAAGAAAGCAAGCAGCCCCTGAATGGAGAAACAATCCTCGTCAACCACGAGGCAAGTGTAGCCAGGTGACGAGGAAAGGGCATCGCACACCCGGTGGACCCGTGACATCCAGTCCCACACCCGGGAATGACGCTGAGGATGCCGGCGAGGGAACGGCCTACAAGCGCCTTGGAAAACGGGTTCTCTCAGGCCCCCACTGAGCAGCGGCGTCTCCAGGCAGAGCATCGCTGTCTGCAGGAAACCCGGAAACCACCCCCGACATCTCGAGATGCACTGGAGAACAGCCGCTTGGATCGGGGTATGCTCACACCAAAGAACAGTCTCAGCCGTGAAAATGAATTCATTACACAAACACACTTATAACTCACTGCAAGGGAGGCGTGGGCATGCCACATTTTAGGAAGGTGGCCTCCTGATAGCGTGAAAGAAAGAAAGTGGAAGTCGCTCGGTCGTGTCTGACTCTTTGCGACCCCCTGGACTGTACAGTCCATGGAATTCTCCAGGCCAGAATACTGGAGTGGGTAGCCTTTCCCTTCTCCAGCGGATCTTTGCAAACCAGGGATTGAACCCAGGTCTCCCACCTTGCAGGCGGATTCTTTACCAGCTGAGCCACTCTTTACCTGATAGCGCGAGAATCCACAAATGTGCCTAAAAGATCTTATCTCCAGCTTCCAGGACACAGCCGGGAATGCACAAGAAAAATACTCAAAGGGTGACCATTTGCATGTGAGTTCAGACACTTCACTGTGAGGTGCCAGAGGAAACGCAAATTGCAGAGGCAGAGCCCTCGACTCTGAGCCCGGCCCCACCATGCCGTCTGGAGCCCTTAAGCAACTGGCTCCCTTGGGCCTCGGTTTTCCTCATCTGCAAAGTGGGAATAATGAACCAGGCATTGCAGGAGCAAATGAGCCTGCACCTGCGGGTGAGTACACACGGAGCACTTCCACCTCCCGGCAGGCCCTGGTGGAGCAAGCCGGCCCCACAGAGACCCTGAGATCTCTCCTCCTTCCCCCGTGAGTGTCCCCCACCCCAGCCCTTCCCGAGGTGAGGGCGGCAGCAGCATCGCTTTCACAGCCCTGACCGTGAGCCCCTAGGATGGACTCTGGAGGGGGAACACAGCCTGGGTTAGCAGCTCATTCGTCCCCGATCTGTGAGGCCTGTCCAACACCTCCAAGTGCCTCGTGTGGCTGGCGGGAGGCCCCTGCCCTAGCCCCTGGCCCCACAGAGCTTCCCCGGCAAGGCCTTCTGACAGACACATCAGTGGCAGAGCTGCGGCCCCCAGCACACTTCCCCAGGGAGAACAGCCCCCACCAAGCTCCCTCTTCTTCCAGGAAGTCCTCCCAGGTTTCTCAGGACAATCCGAGATGTTGGCCACAGGCTGGTCCCCAGGGCGCAGGCTGACCCTGTTCCCTGCCAGGTCTCTGGGGCACTGGGCTTCGCTCTTGCTTCCTCGCCCCTCCACACCCCGTGACTGTTGACAGTCCCAGGGAGACAGAACCGCAGGGACCCGCGCAGTGTGCCCTGAGGGGTCTGAGGCCAGTGTGGGGAGGTCCGCGGGGAGACCACTGGGACGCCAAGCAGCTCAGACCCCTTCCTCCCACCACGCTGCCGAGGGCCCTGCCCCGGACGTGCTCGCGGGCCCCAAGGCCAACACACGCCCTAGGCTAGCCGTCCCGCCCGTCACCTATTAACTGGCCACACACGGTCCCAAACAAGGACTCGGGTCCGGCCAGCCTCCCAGGGAGGCATAGATGGGGGTGCAAGCCGGGAAGTGGGGCATTTCCATGGTTCTGCGGGGGCGAGGGGGACGAGGGGGAGGGTCTCAGTCCCTGGATGCCTGGCGGTGTGCATGCAGGGCTGCTGGGCCGCGAGCTGGAGTGAGTGGGGGTCCCTGCAGGCCCAGCCCGGGGGTCGAGGAGGGCTCAGGTCCTCTCTTTCCTCAGCCTCTGCCCTCCCGGTCACCATCACAGGGGCCCAGCTCCTCAGCCGGGCAGGAGGGACATCACCCAGGTGGGTTGGGACCGCTGTGTGCCAAGGCTAACTGCTGTCCCTGACCCTCACGTCGGAGGCGAGGGAAGCTGAGGCTCTGGCTTTGCTTGCCTGGCCCCGGGGAGCCTTGAGAAGCCCCCTGCCGCCTGCGACAAAGGGACGCGCGAGCCCTTCCCCAAGCAGCTCAGCTGCTCCTACCAGGAAGCCGTGGTCCACGACCGAATCCAGACACAGGCGGCACCAGCTGAAGAGTTCATCTGGAGTCAGGCCCTGGAGACGCATCATCCCCGGGGTTCCTGGGAGCATAGTCGCCCCGCTTTTATGAAAACAGATGTTTCCTTGGAATAAACAAACCCGTGAAGTGGCCTTCCCTGGAGTTAAAGTTGAGCTTCAACAGTCCTGCACGGGTACATCAGGTTCACCCCAGTCTCACTGAGCAGCTGAGAGGAAATTAGCTAAAGGATGGAGGGTGATCTCTGGGTTTTCTCAGGATGAGGGCTTTGCCAAGACACAGGGTGGCCAGCGCCGAAACGCACAGGGTCCCAGGGAGCCCGGGATGGTCAGCCACCCCAAGCCCACAGCCCCGACACCAAGCCTGGAACAGCCGGGTGTGGTTTCTGCACCCACGGGAATGGGGTGTGCGTGGACACAGGCGAGGTGCACGATTCGCCTGTAAGGACATGTCTTCCCGACACGGTGCAGAGCAAAGAGCTGGGAGCCGCCGTGTGTCCCGAGCGCAGGACGGGCCAGCGCTCCACGGGGCCACCCGTGCGGATGCTGGGGTGCCAGGGGCCTCTGGTTGCTGCTCCCTCGGCCTGGACCCTCTGCCAGCCCCCAGGTGCCCTCGGTCAGGGGATGGTCCCTCCGCAGGCGTCTCGCTGGGTGTCCCCCAGGGCCAGACACTGGCTCTTCTACACTCGCCCGTGGCCCACGTGACAGTCCCCACCGTGCGTCTGGGACAGAAAACTCCTCACAGCATCGTGTCCTTCAACACTCACAGAGCTCCCTCAAAGGGTAGGTGCTTTTAATCCCATTTTACAGATAAGAAAACTGAGGCCAAAGAGGTGGCGTCAGGGTCCTAAAGTTACACTGGGCCCCAAGATCAGCCGCTGGCCCCTGACTCATGCGGGGGCTCGCCTTCCCCCACTGCAGCATTATCCTGGGTGAAAGGAAAGAGGGGTCCTGATGTCCACCTTCTCCCAGCCCAGACCCCAGACCCCAGGGCCGCCCTCTCCCCTGCTGGAGGCGCTGCTGGCATTCAATCTGCAAATGCCCTTGACGAGACGGGTCATCAGTGTGGAATCATCGCCATCAGCAGGCCCCGCCGGCGGCCTCCCATTATCGCCGAATGAATGACTCCGTTTAGAGAAGTCGTTTGCGGCGCTGTCCCAGACAATGACTCCTGTCAAAAGATTTACCGAAGCTCATGGGCGATACAGCGGGAGGCCCCGTGGGCCTGGCCTCAGCGTTTATCCTGCAGAAAACAAAGATTGCAGCGTGGACCATTTTGCCGCTGAAATTCATGCCTTTTGACCCCCAAATGGAGAGCTAAACCCAAGGCTCGTTTCCACTTGAGCCTGGGGATGTCGTGAACAGCTGGCTCTGATGCAGGGCCCTGCGCGGGCCTGGGGTGAAGAGCAGACCATGAAATGACTGCAGAAGGACGCGGTTCACCCAAGGGTTCCGTCAGGCCCCCTCCCTGGGGAGCAGCCCCTGAAGCACTTGCTTCCAGATTTGGGTGCCAGGTAAGGGTTCTGGCTGGAGGAGGGGTGATATGCATCTCCTGTTCCTGCAGTGAAGACTGTCAACTTGATCACGGTGTATTATCCTCCTGGCTTCCCGGAAGCTCAGAGGCCGCCAAGAAACCCGAGTCCGTCGGGAAGTTAGTGTTTGTTAGAGTTCGTCACTCGGTTGTATCCAACTCTTTGCGACCCCATGGTCTGTCCATAGCATTCACCAGGCAAGAATACTGGAGTGGGTAGCCATTTCCTTCTCCAGGGTGCCTTCCCTACCTGGGGATTGAACCCGGGTCTCCTGCATTGCAGCCAGATTCTTTACCGTCTGAGCCAGCAGGGAAGCCCACACAGGGGGATGTACTGCATTATAACTTTAACAGATGAAGTGCAACAGAGCTGCCTTCCTTTCCATTAAGGAGTCATTGACGTCAAAGATAGGAATCTGATTCCAGGTAAATGGTCCTATGTTGGTCCGTTGTAATATAACATGCGCATTCTCTTTTACATTGGTTTCAGGTGGCTGTTTGGATTTTGTTTGTTTAACATACCTCACACTGTAAGCCACTTCAGATCCTTTGTTGAAAGAGGGTGGGGTGTGAATAAAATAAAATAACAAAGCAGAGTGGGGCGGGGGGAGAACAGAAGGCAGGGGTCTGTGACCTGCTTCCAGCCGTGACAGCCAATAAGCCATTTTCCCTTTGAGTGAGCCATCAGTTTCCTGTGTGGGTATGACTCTGGTTCTAGACAAGCCTCAGTCATCTTCAACCATGCACCTGCCTGTCAGCATTCCAGATCCTCCACCAGGACTGTATCAGCCAGCTTTGCCTGGTATCAAGCATCCCTTTATCCAAAACGCATTGAATTTTCACTCACAGCCCGTGTCAGTGGCTCAGCCGTGCCTTGTCTTTCTGTCCAAGGACCCAGGCTGAAGGGAAAGGCAATTTGGGAGACGCTATTCTATCGGCACAGTGAAGAGAGTGAGAGGGCTGGAGAAAGTCTGAAACGGACCCTACAGCTCCTGCTCCAGTATACCCACCCCCCACACCCATGCCACCATCAGTGGGCAGGTGTAGACAGCTCCCCCAGGAAGCACTGAGGCCACAGGTTAGGACGGCAGAGGCTTGGATGGACGACTCCCGGGAGGGTGGAGTGAAGAGCCAAAAGTGCTAACACAACTTGCTGCAAAGACTGCAGAAAGAGAGACCCATCTGGGCAGGGTTCCAGCTGGTCTGCTCGTCCCCATGGGAAGACCCAGGCATTGCAGAAGTTCCACAAATACCGCTGCTGTGAACCGCTGGCAGGCACAAAAGATGTGCATCTAAATGATGTGCGAACAGCGGGCGTGCCGCTCCCTGGGCACCTTGCTGGGAGTCCCCCAGGGCTGGGCCCTGGCTCGTCTACACTCACCCATTGCCCACGTGACGGCCGCCACAGAGTCCCCCGCCCTGGGTCTGGGACAGAAAACTCCTTACAGTGCTCACAGAGCCCCCTAAAGTGTAGGTGCTTTTAATCCCATTTTACAGATAAGAAAACTGAGGCCAAAGAGCTGGCGTCAGGGTCCTAAATGCACCCAGAATGCACAAAAGATGAGCAGACGGCCAGCAGACTGAAGAGTGACCAGCAGTCCCTGGACCCAGCCATATGCCAGCCTCCACTGCTTCAGGGCCGGCTCCTGCCCGTGGACCAGACAGCACCTCTCTTCTAGGAAGAGGGGAAGGCAGACCCACCGTGACAACCTCTTGAGATGACGCGTACCTCAAGTACCAGGCGGCCTCAGTACCTGCCTGGTGGGGGCACCGGCTCAGGAAGGCTGCTTCCTCGGTCTTCAGCAGCTTTCAGGATGAGGTCTTGTTTCAGCTCGACAGACCAGGTGACACCAAATAAGCATGTGTATTGCAATTACAGGTGAAGATGATGATGGGGATGGCCATAGTCACAGAGCACTCACGGGACCCGAGGGACTATCCCGTGTACCCAACGTGGAGTAACCCACCTGATGCTTACAAGGTAGGGACTTGGACAAGGAGATAAGGGAATGGTGGCTTTAAAACATGTCTGCAAATTCTGGGGCTTCATCGCATCAAGAGGTATAGATCACAACACACACACACATGCATATGCATACGTACCTTGAATCCAGCTGTGCTTGGGGCTCTTTGGAACCAATGTCATGGAGGTGAGGTTGGAGAGATAAGGTAATGTGGCTCCAGGCTTGCTCACCAGAACACCACCCACCCTGAGAGCCCTGAGCTGCAGGGAAGAAACTCCACTTCCGGAGCCAGCCTCGTGTGAGGAAGCCCCACCACCTGGAGAGGTCAGATCTGGACCCCGAGCTCAACAGTCCAGGCACAAACCACGGGAGCAATGAGACTTCAGACAATCTTACCCTCCATCTATGGAGTCAGGAGGAGCCTCCAGGCTTCTCAGAAGGGGGCCTGGGCTTTGGAGCAGAGACAGGCCACCCACACTGTCCTTTCCAAAAAGCTCATTGTTTCATGCCCCTAAGTTCAGGGTGGTCTGTTGTATGGCAACAGGACAGAGGTTGGCTGCCTTGACAAACCCAAAGCATCTCTGATCCTGGGCAGTAGACAGGAACTAAGGAGACCTTGAGAAGATGGCCAGTGAGGGCCTGAGAAAGAGTAAGGGAGACGGGATGGGGAAACAGAGACCCTTGCTCTGTGGTGGCCCAAGGAGAGCAGTGGTCACCAGCGGTGAAGCGTGAAAATATACCTGAGACTTCCTAGCAGTCCAGTGGTTAAGACTCCGTGCTTCCAACACAGAGGGCGCAGGCCCAATCCCTGGTTGGGGAGTTAAGATCCCACATGCCTCATGGCCAAGAAGTCAAGACATCGAACAGAAACAATATCGTAACAAAATTCAACAGAGACTTTAAAAATTGAGTTCAGTTCAGTGGCTCAGTCGTGTCTGTCTCTTTGTGATCCCACGGACCGCAGCACGCCAGGCCTCCCTGTCCATCAGCAGCTCCCGGAGCTTGCTCACACTCATGTCCATTGAGTCGGTGATGCCATCCAACCATCTCATCCTCTGTCATCCTCTTCTCCTCCCACCTTCAATCTTTCCCAGCATCAGGGTCTTTTCCAATGGTCCACATCAAAAAAAAAAAAAAAATTCTTTAAAAACAAAAAAGGCTTACCTGGTGGGCCAATGTTCTGGAGTCTGCCTGCCGGTGCAGGGGAAACAGGGTTGATCCCTCGTCCTGGAAGATCCCACATCCCGCAGAGCAACGAAGCCCATGGGCCGCAACTGCTGAGCCTGCATGAGGCAACAGCTGAAGCCCGTGCTCTGCAACAGAAGCCACCGCATTGAGAAGCCAGCCCACTGCAGCTAGAGAGCATCCCCCCTCTGCAAATAGAGAAAGCCTGCACACAGCAACCAAGGTCTCCTGCAGCCAAAAACCAAATAATTGTTTTTAAAAGAAGCACCATTAAATGTTAAGAAAGAAAGAAAGGAAATGTACCTAATTAACCAAGTGGTCTGGCAGATATCTTCTGTAAAAGGCCGGAGAGTAGATATTTGAGATGCTGAGATGCATAAGGACAGTGTCTGGTGCGGCTCTGCAAGTCTGTGGTCGCAGCTCAAAATCAACCACCAATGATACATAAATCATCGGGCAAGGTGGCATCCCAGTAGAATTTTGTTCACAAAAGTAAGCGGCAATCAGATGTGGGCCATGGGCGAGAGCTGGCTGATTTTTTACCTAGCCAAGACTCCCAGGAAAATTATTGAAAGGGCCACCTCTTTTCTCCTTGCTGCCCAGGATTAAATGCCAGAGGACAGAGGTGAGCCAAAGGGAGAACTGCAATTTTTAAGAAAAAAATTTGAGAAAGTTTAAAGGCACCAAGATTTGCTGGGCTTGCAAGTTAAAGTGTTTCTTGTTACCCAGCCTGGTCAGATTCTACAATGTCTACAGCGCTTTGAATGGAAAATTGTCTCAAAATGAAAAATGGCTTCTGGAAGAAGATCTACCCTAGAACAGGGCTCCAGGATCCTTTATCAGCATTTGGAAAGATCTAAGGGGGAACCTTACAGAGAAAAACCCTCAAAGGAACTTAAAGTATGTCTCTCTCATTAAACAGTAAACAATAGGTTTGGGGAATCTCAGGAACCTCTGAGGGACTCAAGACAGAGAAGATCTTCTCCTAAATAAGTGCGTGGCTGTGTCTGATCTAAGGGACTGAACATCAGTAAGATTCATAGGAAACCCACAAGGTCTTAAGAGGATTATACTAGTGGAAACACTAGCAGCTGGCTAAAAAGGAGCAGAGATGGCAATAAATACAGATGCTCTTGGACTCTAAACTACTGTGGTCAAGAAGACTGAGAGGGTCACTCAGTTGCAAACATAGGTCACTTCTTACTGTAAAAGAGGAATGAACCAGGAGCCGCAGAGAACCGTCCCCAGGAAGCGGAACGAGCCTATTCAAGCTGGGCTTCAGAATTGCTACCAAGTGGAGACTTCCTGCTTTTTAAATCCCCCACCGTTGTCTGTTGGGTGTGGGCAGGGGTGTGGATACCTCTATCCTTGGTTCGCAGATCTTCAGGTGATTTTTTTAAAACTCCGCACTCAGGATCAGGGCACTGCACACAGCAGATCCACACCTGGGTACGTGACAAGACCCTGGACCTCACGTCCGGGCCTGAGACCGTGACAGTGAGCCCTTCAGGGGGCGTGAAGGGAGGTGAGTGTGTTCTACATGCGAGAAAAACATAAATAATCTGTGGTCAGAAGGCAGACTGTGGTCGTTCTGAAACGTCCACAAATTCCTTGGGGCTCCTCCCATGGAGAGGTGGAGGTCCATGTCCCTTCTCTAATCTGAGCAGCTTGGGTCCTGCTTGGAAGCAACGGCATGTGGTAGAAGTGAAACTGCCCCGAGGTGGCTTTGCCTCATCCACGGAGGCCCCGTGCTTGGAGCCTGAGCCGTTGTAAGCGCTCCAGCCTCCCAGATCGCCCTGCTGTCGGGCAACCGCGTGCTGCAGCCCACAGGCCTCCTCACACGAACCACGCGTGTCACTGGCACTTCCGGCCTCCACCCTGGTCCTCGTCGTGACCCTCCTCATCACCATCCCCACTCTGACCCAACTCTCCCTCTAGTTAAGACACACCGGGTGTGCGGGCCGAGGACGCCCGTGGTTGTGCAGCCCTCACAATTCCTCCGCAGCCTTCACTGCCCGAGGCCGCCCTGCTGTCGAGGCACACCCCCCATCTGGCCCAGCAGCAGCCCCCGCCGTCCGCCTGCTGACCCAAGCCACAGTCCCCTGGACCTCCCACGAGTCCTCGCCCGGGTCCTGCCTAACCAGCCCGCCAGCCTCTCTGGCCGCACGGTCTTCCTCCCAGGAGGGCCCGGCCCTGCCTTGCTCTGGGGCTGTCGACACCTTGCCCAGCTTCACGGCCCATGTTGGCCTGTGGTTCTGTGGTGTCGTCTCCCAGCTCGCCCGCCCTAGTTAGAATATCAGCTCCAAGCGGGTGCAGGCCTGTGTTTGGTCCTTGGCTTTATCAACCCCGAGCCCACTCCGTGTCCAGCATGGGACAGGGGCTCTAGGAGTTTGGGTTGAATGAATGAATGACCTCTGAGGTCAGCCAGGCCCCCCTCCCACGCCAGCTCTGTCTCACGTTGTCCGTGAACCCGGCACAGGCGCCCTGCCCCCGTCCCACCTGACTCTTGCAGGGTTGGAGCGGGGAGATGAGGCCTGCATTTCTGGGGTCCAGCTGGGATTTGCAAAGCATGCAGACCCCAGATGTTCCTGAAGGCCCTGCCTCCGTCTTCATCCTGCCCATCGGCTATGACCTTGGCCCACTGACTCAGCATCTCTGAGGCTCCGTTTCCGGTCTGCGATGGGACAATGCCGTTAGTGCAGGCTCCCGGGATGAGCCGGGCTCTCCACCCGCCCCTGCCTCCGTCTCCGGCGCTGAGTCGGACACACGGCCTGACTGTGCTCTCCTTGCCTCCTCCCCACAGCAGTCCTCCACCTCACCACCCTGACTCGTAGACGGGGTGACTGGGGCTCTGAGAGGTGCCGCAGCCGTCCACACAGCGGGGAGGAGAGTCTGCATTTGAACCCAGGTCCGTGCGGCTGTGTTGCTCAGTCTGGACAGGGTTGGTGGGGTCTCTCCTGGGGATCTGATTCTGCCCCTCAGGTCACTTTACCATCTACGGTGCTGGGGTCCGAAGAGGTGTCAGCTCCCCACACCAGGGAGCAGTGTGGGCGCAGGGAGACCAGGCTGCTGCCGGGTGCACAGTAGGTGCGCAGATCGCGGGGAGGACAGTCACAGCCCACACGCGGTGTGGGTCCCCGCCTCGTTCCATGAGCAGATGCGCTGGCCTCCAGGGTCCCTGGGTGGTGACCCCTCAGTGGGCAAACAAGAAAGGACCCACTGTGTGCACCGCACCACACAGGGAGGGGCCGGGTCGACCCTGGCTGCAGGGTCCCCTGCCTGCCTCAGACCTGCCCCCGATGTGCAGAGAGGCAGCCCCAGGCCACACAGCCGTCTGTCCCCTCGCCCCACGCAAGCCCCCCGAGGCTGCGCCTTTGAGCTGTCGCTCACTGTAACCTGATCAGCAACAGGACAAGGATCTGAAGCCCCAGGACAGGAGACATCTTAATTAGCGGCTTTTCCGGAGCAGCCCGAGCCCCAGACATCTCCTAACTTGTCTGGGCTTCCCGGCTGCATTGCCGGAGGCTGGTTGTCACCACGCGTGTGCTCACCACGCGAGTGTGGGCCTGGACCGTGGCCTGTGAGACTGAGAGATGCCGACGGCTCACACCGGGGACCCGCCTGGCCCAGGACACGCCATCGTCTCCCTTCCGTACGCGCAGACTGGAGCTCCCGTCCACAGAGGCGGTCCCAGAGGGAGCGTGGTCCTGGGCAGGGAGGTTAGGGAAGCTGGAGCTGTCAACGGACAGTCCAGCAGAGAGTGGCTCCCAAACCTGCGCAGTTGGAACCTGATGCGAGCTGAGGCAGGGACTGTTTCCTGAGCCGAGCCCTGGATCTCTAGGTGGGGTGGGGAGGGGGATGTGGCTAGATCTCAGCTAGTGATCGACCTGGAGAAGTCACCCCCAGGAGCCCCTGTGACCCAGAGCGGATGTGCCTTGCAGGGGCGCTTCAGGCAGGCCTTTGAAACCAAGGGGGCCCGAGGTGGCTGAGCAGGAGAAGGGGAGGACTTGAGCGGGAACGAAACAGCCCAGACGAGGCCTGGCCACGTGAGCGCAGAGCCTTGCTCAGATGCGCTGAGCCCAGTGAGGCAGAGCGGGGCAGCGAGCGATGGGAGTGGGGAGCACGCAGGAGGGGGCCAGGCCAGTGGCACCCGGCCAAGCTCAGCTCAGCTCAGGGGGCAGTGGGGACAGGCGCTGGGAGAACAGGAAGCCCCTCCCTTCCAGGAGACGCAGCGGCCGCCCGCAGGACACAGAGCCATCTCTGCAGCCGGGCCAGCTTTGAGGCCCCTCTCGAGGGGGTACAAGCCCGTGCGTGCGGGCCCCTTGCCTCTCGAAGCCTCAGTTCCCTCACTGGCAAAGTAGAGAAGCCCCTATACCTTCCTTCCTACCACAGACACTCAGCGCTGCACATTCCCGTCTTCTCAGCCGCCCAGAGTTGGGTGGAAAGAGCTCTGGAAAAGGGCTGGATGTGGTTCAGGTTTTTACTCGTGTCGTGAACACCCAAGTCAGTGACATCCCCACATCCGTAACCGCATCCGCACGTAGCTGAGGCATCTGAATCTGCAGGCCTGGGATGGAGTGACCTCGAGAAGGAGGGAAGGAAGACTCCAGCTGAGCCTGTCAAGTTTGACGGCCGGAAAGGCCGAAAGTAGGTGAAGTCAAGACAGCATTGTCAGCGCCAACGAGAATATAGCCAGCCTCAGGGAAGGCTCGGAAGAAGCGTGCCAATTCAGGCGTGTCTCCGGACAGGAAGCCCCGGAAAGCGGTCCTCCAGCGGGGTTCCTCCTCCAGCCGACGTGTCCACACGTACCTCCAGGTGATCCCGGGCATGTTGCTTCCACTCTGGGGTTCTAGGCGTCCAGCTCCCACAGGGCCCGAGGACACGCCCAGAGATGGGGTGTCCCTGTGATGAAATTCCTCGGCGACAACCTAGCTGGTGCTGTGATTATTACCGGCCGCGTCCGTGCCCAGCGGAGGGACCAGGTAAGGATGGGATGGGGGTGGGGGTGGAGTGGGGCGGGTGGGGGCGTAGCCACCTGGCTCAGAAGAACGCCATGTCTGAAGATGGGGAGCTTGGGCGGGGATGAGCCCCCCACTGGGACGTGTTGGTCTTGCCTGAGGGCTGCAATGGAAGAGTCCCTCCTGGGGGTGAGCGGGGGACAAAGGGTTTGGAGATGGAGCGGCTCCCTCGGACCCTAAGGCAGGTCCCCAGAGGCCCCGCCTGGCCCCTGAGGACGCCATCTGCGCTCCCTGCGCACCAAGCTGGCTGCGCCCAGGGTCTTGGCAGGACCTCCTGAGAGCGGCTGAGGTCGTGACCCCTGCCCTGTCCAGATGGGCCTGGGCTGACCCCATCCGCGACAGGCGAGGACAATGGGCCCTGTTGTTGGCCGGTCGCCCTGGGCCACATTCTCCAGGGACCTAGTGACCCTGAACAGGGGCCGTGAAGAGGTCCCCGCTGACTCGGCGAGATGTCCACTCACTAATGAAGGGCCGTTGCAAAGGGCATTGACCTTGGTCAGCAGGCAGGAGCCCTCCATCCGGGGGGCCACCGCAAGGAGACAGAGGGGAAGGGTGACGACGTCTTACCTGCCCCCCCGGCCAGAGGGCTCGCCCAGCAACTCTGGAGACCAGTGCCCGGGGCCGCAAATGTGACCATCAGCCCCGGAGAGAAAGCCGGGAGAGGGCCACAGGCTCAGAGTCAAGGGATGTCCCCAGTGATGAGGAAAGTGGCAAATGACCAATCACAGTGGTCACAGCCAGGACCAAGAGCAGCCCCAGTGCAGGGGAAGGCAGAGTGGCCTTAACCTAACCTGGAAGTCAAGGGAGGCTGCCTGGAGGAGGTGACTTAGAGCCAGGTCTCCAAGGATGGATGGCACTGGACAGACATCAGAGAAGGAGCAGGGGTTCCCAGACAGGAAGCTGCGTGGACAGTGACCTGGAAGAAAGAAAGAGTCAACAGATAGCTTGTCATGACGGCAGCACCGGCTGCTGGGGGTGGAGGGGACAGTGGGGAGGCCCCGAGGGCCAGAAAGAGACGGTCAGATGAGTCAGAAACACCCGCTCTGGGTTGGAGCGGGGGACAGCAGAGGCCAGGAAGCCAGTGAGGCGTGATGAAGTGTTCCGGAGCGGGATGATGTGGGGTGACGCAGGAGCCAGGAAGGAAGCAAAGGTGTGGGCCTGGTGAGGGTCCAGGTAGAGGCGGGTCCGGAGGACTTGGACTCCTGCGGGCAGTAGAGCAAAGCCAGACCGGCCTTGCAGAGCTGTGGGCCAGGCCGCTCCAGCTTGAGCAAGAACCCGGAGCGGGGAAGGCACACGGCGCAGGGACGTGAGAACAGCTGGCGTTTCCGGGCTGGGGGGCCCGTGCAGGGGAGGACCATGACGGGGGTCGAGGGCCCACTGGGGAGACACGGACCCGAGCTCCAAGTAGGGCTGGAGGGGCCACTCGGCAGGACAGAGGGTCTGGGGTTTACAAGCGAGACTAAGGCACAGGTGAAAAATCTGTCACCTCTGCCCGCATCAGGCCCAGAACCTAGTGCCCAAGCCTGGGCAAAGGCCAAACTCCACCCCATGCTGCTCCACGCCATGCACATTGCTCCTTTCAACTGCGATCAAGGTGGGCCCAGACACAGGCAGAAGGAGCTACACTGCTCCTCAGTCACCTGGAACGTAAGAGCTGTGTGACTTCAGACACACTGCCCTCCCTCTCTGAGCTCCAGCCCGTCTCCTGTGAACTGTGTTGTCTGACCTCTGCCCTGCTTGGCTCCCACAGCCATCTGGAATCACACATAAGGGTACAGAAGTGCCCTGAGCTGCCCAGGGATGCTCTCTGTGAAAACACGTCCTCCTGCGGGGAGTTTAAATGCTCTTTCCAAGCACAGGTAAGACATCTGCAAAACTTGACAACCTACAGGTCAAAAGACGAACCTCACAAATGTCAAAGGGTGAGTTTCATCCAGACCACGTTCCCTAAAGTGAAAAGTGAAAGTGAAGTCACTCAGTCGTGTCTGACTCTCTGCAAACCCACGGGCTCCTCCGTCCATGGGGTTTTCCAGGCAAGAGTACTGGAGTGGGTTGCCATTCCCTCTCCAGGGGACCTTTCTGACCCAGGGATCGAACCCAGGTCTCCCGCGTTGCCGGCAGACAGTTCACCATCTAAGCCACCAGGGAAGAATGACGTTCTCTAACCATGATCAATTAATTTCAAATTTAAAGATAAAGCTCATTTAAGTGTGCATACCTAAAGTCCGTGCATAGGGTCACAGAAGACTTGGACATAACTTAGCGACTAAACAACAGGAACAGAAGGTGAGTCTGTGAACTTCAGATGCGGTCCTGAGAATCCTACGTGTTAAAGAGGAAATGATAAATGATCTCGTGGTGAATGGACAGGAAAGCCTGGCCCGGAAGCTTCCCGGGGTGGGACTTCCCTGGTGGTGCAGTAGGTAAGACTCTGCCAGCCGATGCAGGGGGCGCGGACTCAGCCCCTCGCCCGGGAAGAGTCCACATGCTGTAAGCAACTGAAGCCCGTGCACCGCAGCTCCTGGAGCCCACACGCCAAACCGCAGGACCCCGAGCTCCCCAGAGCCGGAGCCACAGCGACCGAGTCTGCGTGCTGCAGCTGCGGGAGGCTGGGTGCTTCGAGCCTGTACTCTGCAACAAGAGGAGCCGCCGTGATGTGACGCCCGTACCTCCCAATGAAGAGTAGCCCCAGCTCACAGCAGCCAGAGAAAGCCTGCATGCGGCCAGGAAGACCCGGCAGAGCCAGTGAAAAAACGAGAAACAAAAATCTTCCATTGTGTACCTAGATTGGTTTTTAGAGTGTGTTTATAAACCACCCATTATTGCAAAACAAGAAAACCTAAAAATAAACGTTACATGTTAAAATAATTAACAGGAGAATGAGAACAACTGTAAAGAACTTTAAAGAAGTAAACCTGAGAAGAAATTGATTAAAAGAAAATGAAAAAAAAAACAGAAAATATCAACAAAAGTAAAATGGTATTCTCTGAGAAAATAAGATAGAAAAATCCCTAGCAAAACCAAACGGGAAGAACGTGCTACAGAGAAATAACATTGGAATGAAGAAGGGAACATAACAGATGTAGAACGGTTTTAGAAATCGTTGAAGAATACTGAAGTCAACTTTGTACCAATACATTTTGTGTGTAAGTATAGCAGAGTTTTCCTGGAAATAAATTCATTAGCAAAATTAATTCAGGGTGAAATAGAAGACATGGGCAAACCAATAACCAATGCAGAAGGCAAATTGATTAGCAAAAATATGCATCTCCAAAAAGCAAACAAAAGCTATCCAGTCTAAGTAGTGTCCCGGCAAGTTATCAAGCCTCCAAGGAACAGATAAACCCCAGTGTGTGCGTTCTGCTTCAGTGAATGAAAGGGCTGGCAAAGGGGAAACCGATTCATTTTCTGAGACTAGTACAATGTAATGCCCAAAGCTAAGAGAAAACTCATGAAAAGAAGACGTGGGACGGCCCTGGTGGCCCAGGGGTTAAGAACCCAGCTGCCAAAGGAGAGGACTCGGGTGGTGTGGGAAGGTCCTGCATGCTCAGGGCGACTAAGCTGTGAGCCACAACTACTGAAGCCCACGTGCCTAGGGTCCCTGCTCTGCAACCAGAGAGGCCACAGCAGTGAGGAGCGGAGCATCGCGGCTGGAGAGGAGCCCCGCTTGCTGTAACTAGAGAGAGCCTGTGCGCAGCAGCCGAGACCCAGCACAGCCGAAAACAAACAAATAAAAGTGTAAAAAAACAAAGACAGGATGTTATACCAGTTTCAACTGCAAACATAGACGCAAAATAATCTTAAGAGGAAGGTTTGCAAATCAAATCTAGCTGTGTAGAGAACTACAGCTCCTTTTAGTTCATCCCACAAATGCCAGCAGAGTTCTCAATTCAAAAGTGTAGTGATGAGCAATGGCACATCAAGAGATGAAGGGAGGAGGGATGTAAAGTAAAAAATCAATTTGGTCATTTTAATAGATGCCAAGCAAGCATTCAATAGAATTCATTCACCGATGGTTTAATTTTCAAAATAATTAACCATGAATAGAATGAAAATTCCTTATTTGGATGAGTTTAAACAAAGTACAAGTACACTGCCAAACCAAGGGACGCGAAAGGCATCAGGACAAGATCGCTTTTCCCGTGACGCGTAACAGCGCAGAGAGAGCAGGTGCCGATCTGACAGGCGGCTCCGCTGCCCTAGGGACGCAGGCTCCTCCAGCCTCCTAAGTGATTTTCACACATCCCAAGGTGTGGTCTTTGCCCACCTGGTCAAAGTGGGCTTACCAGCACCATTTCCGCAGAGAGAGAAAATAACATAGAATTTGCACACGTCACTTCTAGTGCATGTGATCAAATCAAGGCTGGAAAATAAACTTTCCATCTGATATCCACGTGCCCTGCTAAAACCCAAAGTAGTTCTACTACCAGGAAAAAAGCTAAGGGAGAAGGGGTAGCCAGAGGCAATTTCCAGGCTCTACCACAGCCAATAGAAATAATCTATCAAAAACATAGAGTATTTCCATGTGTTCCCGTTAAAGTCATGAACAAGGCAAGGATGTCTTCATCATCACTGATGTTCCACATTGTACTGATGGATCTAGATAATGCAATAGGACAAGAAAAAAAATCAAAGAAGCAAGTGTTGGAATACACTATGATTGGTCACATAGAAAGCCCAAGATAATCTATAAACAAACTGGCACATGTAGCACAAATAACTATATAGGAATAACTGACATCAGCATATTTGCTGGATACAAACACTACAGATTTCCTAGATGCCACCAATGATCAATAACAACATCATTAGAGAAAAGAATCCCAATCTTAGGCAAGTCAAGCTATAATCTTTAAAATTGTGCACAGTATTTACTGGGGAAAGTTATGAAATATAATATATTCATGGATATAAAGACTCAGGTCATAATAATGTCAATACTCCCTAAACTAGCCTATTGAGTCAATGGACTCTGAATAAAAAATTCTAACAGATTTTTTTTTTCCCTATGAGATTTGGAAAGCCAGTATATAAAGATAATAGAAGGGAAAAGGATCAAAAAGCTTTAAAATGTTTAGGAAATGTAAACATATAAAGCGTTACTTTAAAATTGCAACCATTAAGAAAGAGTGCTAATGGGTCCAGACAGAGAGAACAAACTGGAAATCTCAGAAATACAAAGAGATGGTTGGAGGGCATCACTGACTCCATGAGCATGAGTTTGAGCAAACTCAAGGAGGCCTGGTGTCTTGCAGTCCTTGGGGTTGCAGACACGTGTTAGTGATTGAACAACGGCCACAATGGAAACTTGACTTTTGACAAAGGAAAGAACACAGATCACCAAGAGAAGGATAGAGCATCCAATGCAGGTGCTGACTGGGACCATTTGGGGGCTTTCCATGTGAGAAACTGAATCCCTACCTCACACCGTACACAAAAGTCAGCTTCCAGTGGATGAGAAACATAAAGGTGAAAGAACTATACAACTTCTAGAAAAAAAAAAAGCATGATCCCATGTGAAGTGAAAGTTGCTCAGTCGTGTCTGACTCTCTGTGACCCCATGGACTATACAGTCCCTGGAATTCTCCAGGCCAGGATACTGGAGTGGGTAGCCTTTCCCTTCTCCAGGGGATCTTCCCAACACAGGGATTGAACCCAGGTCTCCTGCATTGCAGGAGGATTCTTTCTGAGCTTAGCCACCAGGGAAGCCCTAATAGCAGGGAGTAATTATTCAATCTAGCATAAACAACACAAACCATAAAAGGAAATATCAACAGCTGGGACTCAAGTTTATGCTGTCTTTTGAGTCCTCTCTGGCACCTGGCAAGCCATCACTTCCGCCACATCCTATGGGCCCAAGCAGACCCCACCTGCAGAGGGAGGAGCTACAAAGTCACGTGGCAAAGCTGCAGAGAGACGCAGAGGAGGGCGGAGAGCTGGGGCCAGTTTCACCGCTGTTCTCCCACACCCAGCCTTGGTGGTCAAGGAAGCATGGGGGTCACCCAAGCAAGGTGATGGAGGGAAGTGGCTCAGATGGTAAAGACTCTGCCTGCGGATGCGGGAGACCTGGGTTCGATCCCTGGGTCAGGAAGATCCCCTGGAGAAGGGAATGGCAGCCCACTCCAGTATTCTGGCCGGGGAAATTCCATGGACAGAGGAACCTGGCGGGTTATAGTCCATGGGGTCGCAGAGAGTCGGACACGACTGAGCGACTTCACATCACTTCTGGGAAAGAAGGACCCAGGGCTGCTCAGGTACAGCTCCTCCATCCCGCTGTGACCCACCTGCCCTCGTGAGCCAAGACCGGGGCAGGGGCAGAGTGCAGGCCCCCCCAACTTAAGTACAAAGAAGTTCATCACAAGAACACTGAGCCTTTGATGCAATTATTTCAGATTCATTCCCAAACTCATTCCAAAGGGACTGAACACCAAACAAGAGGACGGCATGCTCAGTGAAACACAGCGATTCAGACAAAACCAGAAACGTTTAAAGGGGCTTCCCTGGAGGCTTGGGGCATCCCAGGCGGTGCAGTGGTGGAATCCACCTGCCAGTGTAGGAGACACAGGAGATGCGGGTTCGATCCCTGGGTCAGGAAAATCCCCTGGAGAAAGAAATGGCTGCTCGCTCCAGCATTCTCGCCTGCAAAATTCCATGGACAGAGGAGCCTGGCAGGCTACAGCCCACGTGGCCACAGAGAGCCGGACACGACTGAGTCAGACTAACCCATCCATTCCTGGTGGCCCAGTGGTAAAGAATCCACCTGCCAATGTAGGTGACGTGGGCTCAGTCCCTGGGTGGGGAACATCCCCTGGAGAAGGAAATGGCAACCCACTCCAACATTCTTGACTGGGAAATCCCACGGACAGAGGAGCCTGGTGGGTTACAGTCCACGGGGCCACAAAGAGTCGGACACAACTTAGCGACTAAACAATAATAAGAAACCGTGAAAAGTGTGTGTAGGTCCCAGGAGGGCAGATGTGATGTCCACCCGGCCCCCAGCCCTAGCACCTGACACCAGAGAAGAGAACAGAGCGGATACCCAGGCCGGACACAGACCACCAAGGGCCCCAGTTTGGAAATCCGAGCTTGGAAGCCAAGGTCAAAAGGAGATTTCAAGGAGCCCCTTTCACGCCGGCCTACAGAGCCGACTCACCCCAGAGCTTTGAGGACGGAGGTGCTCATTAATCACTCCCTTCAGCAGCCCTGCCGGGCATGGGGCACAGCTGGTCCAGGTGTGGGGCTGCCCCTCCCTTCGCAGAGCCCTCGCTACGCTGATGAGAGGCCCTGGAGGGGCACGGGGGGTACCGGGGACCCTGGGGTGCAGGGTCTGTGGCTGCGAACGTCCTAAGGGGCTTCCTTCCAGAAGCAGCCCCGGGATGCCCCGGGGTGGGGGTGGGGGTGGGTGCGAGCAGGGTGCATCCTCACTTCTGGAAGACTCTGCAAGGGTCTCGGAGGTCACTCGGGGACTCCGGAGAGAATCTGATGGTCCCTGTGACTCATTCCTGCAACTTCCACGTTGGGTCTGTCTGTTCGCCCAGACCAGGAAACACGGAAGTTGCCCTTGGTACGCACCCACCTAGCAGGCATCGAGTCCTCCAGAACCACACGGCCCCCGCCTTGCCCGCTCCCTCCCCCAGGCCCATGTGTCTGCCTGCAGTGACCACCATCCCCGGCTCCTGGCATCCAGAGGACCTCCTCACTGCTCGCCCATGGCTCTGCCTCCACCGACCGGGATCGATTCCCCTCCCCGTACCGCCCAAACCCCTGTGTGGTTCCCCTTTGCCTGCAACATGAAGTCCCCTTCCCAAATCAGGGACCCGAGGCCCGGGGAGACCCCCACACTCTCCCCTGACCATGTCTCCTGTGTCCCCTAAAGGGCCACGCCGGCTTGGTATTCCTGTTCCCCTGTTCCCACTGCTCCCAGAACCTCATCCAGCTGGTGAGTCCCAATGGATCTTTAAGAATCTCTGAAGTGACATCACCTCCAGGAAGCCTTCCTGGAGGCGCCAAGTGGAGTTGATCTCCTACCTTCATGCGGCAGCTGGCAGCAAGGGATTCCCCTCTAGCTGAGAGGGAACGACCTCCCCCATGGCCTTATGCTGACGCCCTGCTCATTTCCACGACCACAGTGCCCAGGACATGGGGATGGGTGAGACGTCTCCCCTAAAGGGGACTCGCTGAGAGCTGGTGAAGTGAGCGATGGTCCCCAGCCTGCCTCAGTTCTGGCCTGGTGACCTGAGAGAGGCCAGGCCCGGCAGCGGCTTCAGCCAGAGAAGGGCTCCCTTCCTGAACGGAGGATGCCAAGGATGCTGGCTGCTCTCCCCCAGGGCCCTGTGGCATCCCCGAGCTGCTCCGAGCCCCGCTGGAGGGGGCAGTTCTGCCGGAGGTCACTAAGGCCTGGACACTCGGCTCCCAGGTTCTGGAGAAGGTGGGCAAGCTGCGGGGAGCTGGTGTTCCCTCTGTCAAAGCCTCCCATCGGAGGTAAGGCCCTGAGCCACGCACAACGGCCCACCTGTCGTGGCCTGGGCTGGTCCCCGGCGGTCCCCCGGCCAGCGCGCTTTCCCCTGCCTAACGGCCCCACCTCCCCGTGACTTGCCACCTTCAGCTACTCCCCCACCCCGCCTGCTTCCATCTCTCCCTGTGGGCAGAGCCCAGGAGAGCTGATGCCCAGGGTTCTGAAACTGCCAGCCCCTGGAGGACACCATGGTCTGACAGGCAGGCAGAGAGGAGGGAGTCAGACCCCTGTTTCCTGCAAAAGCTGTGACGCTGGGGGATGAGAGTCTGGAAGGTAGAGATAGGGCCCAGGAAGTGAAACTGGGCAAAGACGCCCTGGCCTGGATGCTGCCGTCAGGAGAAAGATGGCCCTTCTCCGGCTCAGTGCAGACCTCCGCCCTGCCCCGGCCAGCACGGGGGTGACTGTTTCTCCTCGCATCACCCCACTCCAGAAAGGCATCGTCTGTCCCACAGGTGCAGCCCTGCCCGGGGCTGGGACAGAAGCTACTTGTTCCCAAAGACTCAGTTCCATCCTGTCTGCTCTTTGGCTTCAGGGTCTATGAAACGGGGTTACTAACCCAGCACCACCCTTAAAGTGAGCCTGCCACCCACAGCCCCGCCTGCCTGCCCTGACTTAATTCCTCCAGGGCCACCGTGTGCGTCTAGACCGTTCCTCTGCTAAGCCGTGGGCGATGAGCTTGGCACAGTCTGCCCGGGGCACCCCCATTTCCCTTATGCGTCGGTCTCATCGGGGGCTCCATTAAGCCCAGCTTACAATTAAAGAAATGTGATCAGAAAATTAGCTGGCGTGTGAGACCTGGGTCTCGGTACAGTGACAAGAGACAGTGTCTTCTGCACGCTGATTAGCCCACTCAGCCCGCCGCGAGGTTAAGCGGAAGAACACCCGGATTAATCCAGATTGACAATTATGACCATTTTTTTCTCCACCATCGAGCTTTCTCTTGTGGCTCCCTGCCAGGAAGGTATTGTGTTCCGAGACGAAAATACTTTTCATTTTTTCTACAATTTCCGTTTAAAAAGTTCCAAATGTTCAGCCATATGATGTGAAAACTGAACTTCAAGAAAATCCTACGGGGGTTTTGACGGTGGAGAAAGCGTGGGGGTCTGCTCCCCTGACCCCCAGGCCGACAGAGGATACAGTTTCAGCCTTTATTCTCCGCCCACCCCTGCCGCCCTAAGGAGACAGGCAAGCTGGATCCTCCCTGCAGAATATGGGAGCCTCGCGGGGAGGGGGTACTTGGGGGTGGAATCCACCAAGATGCTCAGGCTTGGGAAACTGGCCCCCAGCGTGTGGGTTTCCAGGGCAGAGCCCTTGTGTCTGGGAGCCAGGAGACCTGGGTTCCGAGCTCTTGCCTCTGCTCACCTCGATTTCCTTGGCCCAGTTCAGTTCAGTACATCACTGTGTTGGGCAGTCTTCCGGAAGCACAATTAACTTGCTTAATCCTCTCGAAATTGCATACGGCAGAGTTCTTATTTCCACGTTATGGATGGGTAAACTGAGGCCCAGAGGACTTAACAACTTGTTCAGGGCCCACAAGAAGCAAGAGAAGTCTGAATTCAACTCTAAGATGTGATTCTAGGGCATTGATTGTCCGGGTGCTTGCAGGAGTCAGGGGTTGCTCCAGACATCTCGGCAGCCCCAACTGGGGCCTGCTGTCTGTCTCTATGGCTCAGTGTGCAAGGCCCCTTCATCTGAATTCTGTGATGGAGGAGAGATGGGCAGTCACATATGACTCTTTGCAACCCCATGGACTGCAGCACGCCAGGCTTCCCTGTCCTTCGCTATCGCCTGGAGTTTGCTCAAACGCTTGTCTATTGAGTTGGTGTCAACCAACCATCTCATCCTCTGTCACCCCCTTCTCCTCCTGCCCTCAATCTCTCCCCGCATCAGGGTCTTTTTCAATGAGCTGACTCTTCACATCAGGTGGCCAAAGTACTGGAGCTTCAGCTTCAGCATCATTCCTCCCAGTGAGTATTCAGAGTTGATCTCCTTTAGGATGGACTGGTTGGATCTCCTTGCAGTCCAAGGGGCTCTCAAGAGTCTTCTCCAACACCACAGTTCAAAAGCATCAGCCCTTCAGTGCTCAGCCGTCTTTATACGGGTCCCAAAAATTGGACACGACTTAGTGACTGAACAGCGACAACAAAGGCGTGCGTTGCACATTGTCAGTTTCTCTGAAGTGAGCTGGACAAGACAGCATGTGTGTTTTCCACCTGCTGCTATGAAGGTGCAGATGCGGCTGACATGAAATAGAGCTTGTGGGTCATGCAGGACCTAGGGCAAGACCCAGGAACCTCACCAGTTGTGAAGCCTTATCCATTATTTCCGGCTCAACCATGATCAATCGCGTCAGTTAACATCAGGTATGGAGTCTGACTCAGAGGAGTGCTCAGTGTCTGCTGAGTGAACAAGTGAGTGAAGGGCCCATCATTTCTTCGCCCCTAGAAACCGCCAGGGTCCACAGAGGGTCACTGGGCCATTTCTCTCCTCGAGGTCCCCAGGGCCTGGCACCTCCACGCTTCACCTGGGTCTCCTGTGTTTCCGTTCGTGTGCATGTCAGTGTCCGAATAACCCTGGACAATGGCGAGAGGACAGGAAGTGACCGCAGCACAGGGCCCCCTGCCAAGCGCCCTGAAGAACCCAGCTGAGCCCACGGAGCAGAAGGAAAGCCCCCCGGTCAGGCGTGGCCTTGGCTGCACCCCAGGAAGTGGCTGGACTGGCGCCCCTCGCCCCTAGGTACTTCCTCCTGGAGGGGGTACCCTGGGGGCATCACCACTGCACAGGGAAGGCAGGGGGGTGCAGGGGAGTTCGAGGACGGACCCCAAGGATGTAAGCAGCACTTGCGCTCCTAGTGTGACCGGGTGTGCAGACGGCCTGTGGCTGGGTTTTTTCGTGGCGTCTCCTCCCCCAGGCTCACCCTGTGGGATCTATGCCCACCGTGCCACCAGAGCCGTGAGCTGCCGCCTGTTTAGACGCTCACAGGACATCCCCCCCTACACCCGGACTCCCCACCCCAGCCGTGGCAGAATCCCCTCTGCTTTCATACCAGTCTGAGCCCCGGGGATTCCACTGGCGAGCGGTTCCTATGCTCCCATCAAGGCTCGGGTCACCACTCAGCGGATCATTCAGGCTGAAGCCAGAATCTCCCCCTAAATGTCCCACTAATTCAGACCAGGCCTGAGCTGCTGAACTCTATCTGGGGAGCCTCAAGGAGTCACGGATGCAATGCATCAAATGAGGAGCACGTTTGCACTGCTTGGCCCCGAACAGACAAATGGAATTCTAGACTCTCTGGGGTGGAAAGATCTTAAAAGGCATGCTATCCAGCCATTCCCATCTACCTCACCACCATCCAGGGCTTGGCGTGCCCCACATGACCAAGAAAATTTAATACCGATGCCCAGCCTCTTACACACCTCCAGGGATGGGGAGCTCACTACATCACGGAGCACCACTGTCAGCACCTGAGACCTGTATCTCCACTTGCAGTCCTCAGGGTGTGCGTATCCCCTCTTCCCAGACATGGAGCTGGCAGGCCCCGAAGTCCCCAAGGTGGCGAGACCCCGTTCCTAAAGTGTCTTCACTCTGCACCCTGGCACAACCCAATCACCCTCAACCTCCGAGCAACTTAGCTACCAAGAAGAACCTGTAGCCGGCCTCTCGCTGGGGCAGCGTGCCTGACCCGAGCCTGGCTCTGACCCAGCTACAGACCACGCACGCTGCAAGTACTCTCGCGAATGCCCCTGCCGGGAGCTGGCGCTGTACCCACAGCGCCCGGGCTAAGCCCCACGGACAGATCTAGGAGTGGCTACCTTTCTTCCCGTTGCACGGGAGAGGAAACCGAGCCTCAGAGAGGGACAGCAATTTGCCTGAGGCCACCCAGCCGGCGGTGACAGACCCCCTTCTGCCAACCCTTAGCCAGAGGGCGGGCTGAGTCTGTGTGGCCCGCTCAGCAGACCCCGAGTTCCCACTGTCGCAGCTGCCTCGGTGCCGTGGCTGCCAACTGCCAGCAGCTAGCTCCCTTTGCCTGGGGGCGCTCTCTCGCGGCCCAATTTTCCCTGCCTGTGCGCGGCCAGAAGCACCAGGGCATCCATCACGTCCCCGCGTCCCTCTGCCCCCTCCTGGGAGCAGCCCTGACAGGAGTGGGCAGGAGTTGGTGGGTCCACGGGGACTCGCCCCGCCTGCCCGCGTGGAGGCCTATCTGACAGCATAGGGCTCGCCGGGGTCCTCCCCACCCCCACCCCATGCTTCCCGGGACCCCATCCCAGTAAGCCTTGTCCATCAGTTTATATCTCAGTGTCCGCCTCTGAGAACCCAAACCCAGACACCAAAGGTCTGAGACTGAAGACGCTGAGATACCCCAAACTCCACATCAGTAACGTGAACCTTGGGGGCTGTGTCTGCTTGCTTTGTGTGTGTGTGTGTGTACTCTGAAACTTCCCATCGAAGCTTTGGGGTCTCACTTGACCTCTGGAAGTGAACAGAACTATATTGAAAGGGAGTTTGGGGTGGAAGTGACCCGAAGGTGGTGGGTTGTCCCCAGTTCTAGACGAGTTCCTCAAGTCCACCTCCAAAGTCAGAATGGGGCTTCCCTGGTCCAGTGTTAAGAATCCACCTGTCAATGCAGAGGACACCGGTTCGATCCCTGGTCCTGGAAGATCCCTCGAGCCCCAGAGCAACTCAGCCCGGGAGCCACAGCTACTGAGCCTGTGCCCTAGAGCCCGGAAACCATGACTCACTGCAACCAGAGAAACAGCCTGAGTGGCAACAAAGACCCGGGCGGCCAAAAATTGATGATTAATTACATCTTTCAAAAAGTAATAGTGGAAAGAAACCCTTGATGTCAGCGTCAATGGTTTATCACGTAAATGTCAGAAGATGTGGAATGTGCCCTGGTTCTGGGCTCTTCCAACAGGGACGAGACAGACAAGGGTCGGCGGGGTGGGGCCCTGCTTGTAGCCGCTCCAGGACCCGGCCTTGGAGAATGAATGGGGGCCCTGGGGGCCCCAAGAGGAGCCCACGCGCCACAGACGTGCTCACGGGGTCACGGATTCCCAGGGCCCACTCAGCCGGCACCAGCAGGGAACCTCAGCGGGCCACCTGACCTTCCCAAGTTGCAATTTCCTTGTAGGTTTGTCGTGAGGGTAAGACAAAGTTTGTAGCATCCTGCATCTAAATGGGGAGAAAGAAAGAAAAGAAAGAAAGTGAAGTCACTCAGTCGTGTCCAACTCTTCGTGACCACATGGACTGTAGCCCGCCAGGCTCCTCTGTCCCTGGGATTTTCCAAGCAGAATACTGGCGCGGGTTGCCATTTCCTTCTCCAGGGGATCCTCCCAACCCAGGGACTGAACCCGGGTCTCCCACATTGCGAGCAGACAGTTCACCGTCTGAGCCACCAGGGAAGCAAGTCCCAGAGGAGCGCAAGAGGGAGTGGACTCGATGAGGGTGGACTGGAAGCTTCTGGGGCCCCACGGAGACCCTGTCTGCAGAGAAGGGCCGGAACCCATCAGACCAGCCCTCACGGACCTCGTGCAGGGGACGGAGCTGATGGCCTGGTCGGGAGCTCCTGGTCCCCGCGGTTGTCCGTCGGTTTCTCGGGCTGGCCGCCCTCCCTGGCTCGCCTCCCAAGCACCTACTATGCGCCAGGCACGGTGCCCGCCACGCACAGCCACGTACCCTCAGCTGACACTTCCCCGAGAGCATCTGCCAGAAGGGATTAAGAAGTTGCCGGAGGAAGCCCTGGCTTTGTTTGGGAACTTTCCCCCAGCTGAGAGGGAGAGGCAGGGGGAGGAAAGAATGACCAATTATGCGCTGTGCTGTCTTCAGATGAAAGGCCCTTTTTGTGGCCTTCCCGGTCTCCTGTTTGGGCTGTCAGCAGCAATTTGACGAGGAATGTTACTTGGCCTGACCTGTTTTTTCAAGACGGTAACCTATATTGTGTATCATCTCAGCCCGGGAGATAACCAACCAGCACCCGCCCTCACACAGTCCCCGCCGGTTGAACTTCAACTTCTAAAACCAGGAAAATTGATTGGAAAAAAATTGCAGGGAAATCTCCCACTAATGATATTTTGAGTTTAGAAGGGAGGGGGGGCAGGCGGGGGAATTAAAGTGGCTTTAATCTGATGCTCCCAACATGGATTTCAGCGCTGAATGGTCAATTGTTACTAAATTCTAATTGGTTCTGGGTCACTCCCTTTGAAATACTGGCTGCGTTCTGTTCATTTTTTCAATTAAATCTTAACAATTCACATCTGACAAAACTCAAAAATCTTGTCAAAAATTGTTCAGATTTGTGTAGTGAGAATGTGCAAGAGGCAAGATGGAGCTGGGACCAGGGGAAACTTTTATACCGAGGAACAATTTAAGGGCTAATTATGAGAATGCTGATTTTATTGTTTGCAGACTCCCATCCTTTTACGACATAAAATGAGTCTTTCTCATCAGCTTACTGAAGAAAAAAAAAAAACACTTCGGAGGAAACCATAAAAGGCCACAAATACCATTGCCTAAGTGATGATTGTTGTCTGGATTTAGAAATTCAAGCGCTTTTCACATTTCATCTCTCCTTGTGAGAAAGTTTTATTTGATTACCTGAGGTAACACAGAAGTCGGTGAGATGCAGATAAAAAAAAAACAAGGGCTTTGCAGCAAGCAGACTCGGGTTCAAAGCTGGCTCAGCCCCGCTGAAAAGCTGGGTGAAAGTTTCCCGCAGAAGACCTTGCCTCTCTGGGCCTGAGTTTTCCCATGCTTCCCAGGTGGCGCGGTGGTAAAGAATACGCCTGCCCCAGGCAGGAGCTGCAGGAGATGCAAGTTCGATCCCTGGGTTGGGAAGATCCCCTGGAGGAGGAAATGGCAACCTGCTCCAGTAATCTTGCCCGGAAAGCCCCATGGACAGAGGAGCCTGGCCGGCTACAGTCCGAGGGGACTGCAAAGAGCTGGACACGAATGAGCACACACATATGACTGAATCGCTTTACTATATACCTGAAACTAACACAGCGCTGTAGATCAACCATACTCCACTGACTTATTTTAAATAGCCCAGCCATCTGAGAAGGCCTGGGCCCCCTCTAACCCCTGGGGTTGGGCGAGGCTTGAGCCCCGTGCCGAAGGACTGGGCAGTCCCAGAGAGGATGGCAACTCTTTGCCTGGGGGGTCGGGAACTGGTGCAGGAAACAACCCCCGGGCCAGCAGCTCTTAGCCAAGGACTGGAAGGCTGGGCTCAGACCCCAGCTCCCTGGCCCCTTGGAGTGGCAGCTCCAAGATGGCAGGAGGGCCCCTTGCCCAGGGGGTAACTGGCTGCCCCCCACTCCTGCCTCAACTCCCCACTCCCGATGCTATTGTGCCCTACACCCCTAAATCAGCCCTTTACGTTCAGCTCTTTCTGGGGAACCCAACTTTTGGCTGCCCTTGCCCTCCCAACTGGAGCGGGAGGTGAGGCAGTCGGGTAGGTGCAGGGCGCTTTCCGAGATGTAAGAACAGAGGGTGGCGGGAGGCTGTGGAGCATGTCTGCCCGGCGGGTTTGGGTTTGGAGGTCTCTCTGGGTGCCACGTGGACTGAGGTCAGGAGGGGGTCAGGGTGGAGAGGGGAAGGGGCAGGCAGAGAGATGACAGGGTGGCCGGGAGGAGGGAGAGGGCTGGAATTGGCAGGACCTGGGGACGGGGCGACAGAGAAGGAGGGCGGGAGGGTGCCAAGGCTGACTCTGCACGATTTACCCAGCTCTCATCGTCTGGGCCACTTTCAAATTCAAACACCATTAGGGACCTGTAAGTTAAATCAGTGATGAAATATGAACTACGCACCTAACAGAAGGGCTAAAATTCTGAACACTGGCAATACCAAGTGCTGGCAAAGACATGGAGCAACAGGAACTCTCATTGCTGGTGAGAACTCGACATGGTACATCCACTTGGGAAGAGCAGGGCGGGGATTTCTTAGCAAACCAAACTATCCTCTTACCAGACGACCCAGCCCTGGCCCTCGGTATTTACCCAAATGAATTGAAAATTTATATGCACATAAAAACCTGCAGCTTTATTCATAATCACCACAAATTGGAAGCAACCAAGATGCTCTTTAGGAGGTGAATGGATAAATAAACTGAGGTACCTCCAGACAGTGTTCTATGTTTCAGTACTGAAAAGAAATGAGCTATGGAGCCAAGAAAAGACATAAGGGGACCTTAAAGGCATGTCACCAAATGAAAGAAACCAATCTCAAATGGCTACAGAGTGTGTGATTCCAACTCTGTGACGTTCTGGAAAAGGGGAAAATTGTAGCGGCCGTAAAGAGATCAGTGGTTGCCCCGTGGGTGGGAGTAGGCGTGAACAGACCGGGTGCAGAGGAGCATCAGGGACGTGGACCAACTCTCTGTGGTCCTGTGACGGTGGCTGCACGCTGGGGGTGCATTTGTCCAAACCCATCACATCTGCAGCCCCGAGAACCCTCAGGCACACCACGGCCTTTGGCTAACAATGACGTATCAGTACTGGCTCATCAGTGGTAACAGCGTATCCCGCCAGTGGGGCTGTGGGGTAGGCAGAGGAGGGGGCAGAGGTGATCAACAGAGGAATCTGTGGAAAGCAGGAGGGAACTCCCGACTTCCTGCTCAACTGTTCTGTAAGCCTCGTAGCCGTGTAGTGCGCTAGCTGCTCAGTCTGACTCTTCACGATCCCAAGGACACATAGCCCACCAGGCTCCTCTGTCCATGGATTCTCCAGGCAGAAACATGGGAGTGGGCTGTCATGCCCTCCCTCCAGGGGATCTTTCCAGCCCAGGGGTTACACCCGGGTCTTCTGCATTGCAGGCAGATTGTTTTACCATCTGAGTTACCTGGAAGCCCTTGTAAACTTAAAAGTTGCTCTAAAAGTAGTCTTATTATTATTATTATTTTAATTCCTTAGTTGGTTGCCCCAGAGCTGTTGCACAAGGAGGCCAGAGTCAGATGAAGCCCGCTCACGGCCCTGGGCTCAGGAGCCCATACTGTTCAGTGACCCTGAAAAAAATCCCACCCACCTCGGGGGTGGGGGGGCGGGTGGTGCTCCTAAGGAAGGGGGCCCTGATGCCTGGAGCCCTGGGAAAGTGGGAGAGGCCAGTGGGAAAACTGGGATGGGGACAGGGCAGGGGAGGTGATGAGGCCCCAGAGACAGGCAGTAGCAGAACTGGAAGGCTTCCTGGAGGAGGGGTGCTTTGGTGGAAACTCAAGGGCCAGTGAAGAGGCTGCCTTCCCTCAGACCAGTCCCAAGTGCTGACCGTAGTCCCAGCCAAGGTCTAGCACATTTGTGCCTCCTCCCCATCCCCCCCTCCACTACAGGCCAGGCTTAGGACCACCCCCCACCCCCACTGAGGCTTCTCCTGCCTCCCTCAACCTCTGAAGCATCCTCCTTCAGGGCTGCGATTCTACAGTACAGACCTTTCTTGGGCTTCCCATCGCCCTCAGGGCAAAGCCCAGCGCCCAGCCTGCCTTCCAGCCCAGCGCCCACCACACACACCTTCCCTGGGACACAGTCAGGTACGTGCCAGCTGGGTGAAGACACAGGAGCCTCTCCAGGCAGCTGGGAGCTGCCAGTCAGGGCCCACTGGCCATGGGCTTGAGCTGCCCCAGGCGGCATGTCCTGCTCTAGGACCTTTAGGGACACGAACCCCTCTCGTCCTGGCAGAGATGCAAGGTGGGCAGGTGAGCTCCCCGTCTCCCCATCCTATCGAGAAAGGGACCGGGGTCTTCACGGAGGTCCCGCCTGACTGAGTGCTTCCTGGGGAGGGGGGCTTAAGCCCCCAGAGCTCAGCCCACTTGTGAGAAAAGAGCTTTTGTCCCAGGGGAATGGACTCCCAGGGTCTGACTCAAGGACCTAGGCCTCTGGTCTGGTGACCCGCTTTCCCCCAGGTTGTGGCCAGGTAGGCCCGGAGCCGTGTTTTCTCAGTCCTGGGAGGTGGCTGGGGGCACCAGGGTGGGGGGGCGGCGGGGGGTGCAGAGCCTGGCAGGGCTGGGCTGCCCTGGGAGCGGAGGCATCCCCGGAGCACTTGGCCTTGACCCTGGGAGGTGGAGGCCACCTCTGCAGCGGCTGCAGCACTCCGCTAATCCATTACTGAGCACCTCAGCTGGCCACCAGGCAATTAGCGCGGGGCCTCCATCCTGATGGCTAATTGCACTAATTGATGGGGTCGGCATGGCTCCCCCCACCCTCCCCCTCATCCAGCATGGCTTCATGCCTGGGAGCCAGGCCTCCAGCCTCCCTGTCTCAGGGTTCTCTGGAGCATCTCCTCCTGGACGCCACAGTCTGCAGACCACTCGGCCATCCCGCAGCTCTGGCCAGAACCCGACCCCAGCGGCCCCTCCCCTCTCTTCACCTCCGACACCTATCCTCGGTCATGTCTCTGCGAGATGAGTTGGGGAACTTGACCAAGAGTAAAGGCAGAGGCCAGAGGCCTGAGTGAAGGTTCCATGAGGCGCTGGGATGCGTAGGTGGCCGTGACTCTCCCAGCCTCAGGATATCTGCATGGCACTTGGGCGCTTCAGTAGGTGGGAGTTGTGGAGCTCCAGGCATGGTCCCACGTGAGGAGCTTGGCAGACTGTCTGGGAACCTTGACAGTGATGATGGTGGTGATGGTGGTGGAGCGCCAAAGAACTGATGCTTTTGAACTGTGGTGTTGGAGAAGACTCTTGAGAGTCCCTTGGACTGCAAGGAGATCCAACCAATCCATCCTAAAGGGGATCAGTCCTGAATATTCATTGGGAGGACTGATGCTGAAGCTGCAGCTCCAATACTTTGGCCACCTGATGCAAAGAACTGACTTGTTTGAAAAGACCCTGATGCCGGGAAAGATGGAAGGCGCAAGGAGAAGAGGATGACAGAAGATGAGATAGTTGAATGGCATCACTGACTCGATGGACATGAATCTGAGTAAACTCCGGGAGCTGGTGATGGACAGGGAGGCCTGGTGCACTGCAGTTCATGCGGTCGCAACGAGTCAGACATGACTGAGCGACTGAACTGAACTGAACTGATGGTGGTGATGATGGTGGTGATGGTGGTGATGGTGGTGATGGTGAGGTAATACAATGATGATGATGACGATGGTGATGGTGAGGATGATGAAAATGAGTTTGGGGGTGTGGATGATCTTGGGGTGATGGTGGTGGCGGTGATGGATGGGATGGGGACGATGCTGGTGACAGGAGGACAGTGATGGTGGCGAGGGTGAGGTGATGTGATGATGGTGGTGATGGTGGTGGTGGTGATGGAGGGGATGGGGACGATGCTGGTGACAGGAGGACAGTGATGGTGGCGAGAGTGAGGTGATGTGATGATGGTGGTGGTGGTGGTGGTGGTGATGGAGGGGATGGGGACGATGCTGGTGACAGGAGGACAGTGATGGTGGCGAGGGTGAGAACATCAGGGTAAGACGATACTGGGCATGGGGATGGGGGTGATGAGGATGAAGCTGATAATGCTGAGAACAATAAAGACACTGAGGGTGATGATGATGTCTCCCTGTCCATGGTAAAGGTTACAGAGCAGAGCCTCTCCTGAGCAGTGATTAAAAACCTGAGCTCTGGACAAAGCTAGCTCATTAAAACTCTGCCTCTGTCTTGTAGTGGCCTCATGACTTTGAACCTCTTTCTTGATCTGTCTGTGCTTCTGTTCTCCCAACTATACCCGGAAGACAATGGCAGTCCTAACCTTACTGGTTGGTGTGAGGTTTAAGTGAGTCAATAAATACCCTACTACGGCACATGGCAGCTGCCACTGTTTTTTATTATCTTAGATTTAAGAATCTCCTCAATAGCTGCATCAGAGTTGAAAGATTTTTGCTACAAAGGACTCTATCAAGAAAGTAAAAAGAAAACACAAAGAATGAGAGAAAATATTTGCAGAACATTTATATGCCAAGAGACATATATCCAGAATTTATAAAGAGTTTTGCAACTCAAGAATAAAAAGGACAGGTAAACCAAATTAAAAATGGCCAAACAGTGCAAATAAACATTTCTCCAAAGAAGTCATGCAAAATCAACAGATGCATGTGAAGAGCTCCCATGTCATTAATCGTCAGGAAAATGCCAATCAAAACCACAATGAGGCATCACTTCCCACCCACTAGGGCGACTGTTAATCGAATCAAAAAGACAAATAATATTAAGTGTTGGTGAAGTTCGAGAAATTGGAACCCTCGTGCGTTGCTGAAAGTAAAATGACGCAGTCATTCTGAAAGAGTCTAGCAGTTCCTCAGACACGTTAAGAGTTGCCATTGGATGCAGGAATCCACCTCCTAGGCACGAACCCAGGAGAACTGGAAGCGTACATCCACACAAAAGCTTATATACAAATGTTCACAGCAGTAATACTCATAATAGCTAAAAAGCAGAAAGCACCCAAATGTGCATATATTGATTGCTGAACGAACAAAATGGTATATCCAGGCAATAGAATGTTATTTGGCCATAAAAAGGAATGAAGTTCTGATTCCTGTTCTGATTCTGATTCCAACATGAATGACTTTTGAAAACATTATGCTAAGTTACAGCAACCAGATAGACACAGCTGCACATTGTATGGTTCATGTCTATGAAATGTACGGGATTAGCAAGGATGCAGAGATAGAAAAATCAGTGGCTTTGGGGACTGGGGGCGAGGAGACTGGAGGGCTGGATTTCTTTTGTTGTTCAGTCACTCAGCCGTGTCTGACCCTCTTTGTGACCCCATGGACTGCAGCAAGGCAGGCTTCCCTGTCCTTCACTATCACTTGGAGTTTCCTCAAATACATGTCTATGGAGCCGGTGATGCCATCCAACCATCTCATCCTGTCGCCCTCTTCTCCTGCCCTCAACATTTCCCAGCATCAGTCTTTTCCAATGAGTCAACTCAGAAGGCCACACTTTGCAGCTTCAGCATCAGTCCTTCAATTAATATTCGAGGTAGATTTCCTTTAGGATGGACTGGCTGGATCTTCTGGCTGTCCAAGGGACTCTCGAGAGTCTTCCCCAGCACCACAGTTCAAAAGTATCAGTTCTTCAGCATTCAGCCTTTTCAACCTGGGTCTCTTTTAGGGGTAATAAAAGTGTTCTGAAATTAGAGATGAAAGAAAGTGAAAGTCACTCAGTCGTGTCCAACTCTTTGTGACCCCATGGACTATACAGTTCATGGAATTTTCCAGGCCAGAATACTGGAGTGGGTAGCCTTTCCCTTCTCCAGGAGATCTTGCCAACCCAGGAATCAAACCGGGGTCTCCTGCATGGCAGGCGGATTCTTCACCAACTGAGCTACCTAAATCTAAATACATTAGCAATCACTGAATTGTACACTTTAAAATGGGGTGATCTTATGATACGTGAGTTATATCTCAATAAAGCTGTTATTTTAAAAGAGTTCCCCAATACATCTTGACAGATCAAGTGGAAGGAATCTTTTTCCAAGTGGGAAACGAGGGCTCGCTGTGATTCTGTGCTGCGAAAGGGCTTCCTCAGCCTTGACCCTGTGGCTGGCTGGCTCCGGGACACTCTCTGCGTTGCCTGTGGTCCAGGCTGGACCCTCACTGCAGTGTCTCCTTTCAGGGTTCTGATGCCAGCGACAGATGAACACAGCAGGTGGGAAGGGATATTGGAGAGGAATGTCCTTCTGCGGTGGAGACCCCAATCCCACAGAACCCCTCCCTCCTTTGGGAATCTTAAGGAACATACCCCTCACCAACAGCGAGATCATGTTGAGCAGGAGAAAAGCATTCGGAAAGGGCTATCAGGTTTTTCTTCTCCCCAGTCCCCACCTCACCTTTTCCATCTACCTGCTGGAGATTTCCCAGGCCCGGAACTCAACAGTCTTTCTCTCCCCTCCCCTCCCCTCTCCTCGTCTCTCCCAGTGTCCTCCCCGCAGAGGAATGGTTGAACTTCCCCATATGGGTGTGCGGGTCGTGCACTGCTCAAAAGTGCCTGGCCGAGGGGGCGGGTCAAGGCTGAAGTCCAGCTCGCTCTCTGCTCACTCTCACCAAGCCCAGCAGCCCAGACAGCAAGCCTTCTCGTAATCCTCACGAGGGTGCTGTCCAGGCTAGCTGCCACTCTGGAGGGAGGGACAAGGAAGGAGGGAGGGGGTGTGAACCATCTTAACTGCTCAGAATCGAGTGCGCACAAACATTTTGAAATGTGCCCCGTGGAGCGACTGGAAACGAATGGATGTGTATTCATCGTAACAGGCTAAGTTACATAGCAATAACGAGCAGAATCTCAGGTAGGTTAGCACAACTAAGGCATATTTCTTGCTCACGCTGCATGGCCCATGTGGGGACGCTGCTGCATGTGGTCACCCAGGGACCCGGGCTGATGGAGGCTCCACCCAGGGACCCAGGCTAATAGAGGCTCTACCCCGGGACCCAGGATGATGGAGGCTCTACCCGGGGGCCCAGGTTGATGGAGGCTCTACCCGGGGGCCCAGGCTGATGGAGGCTCTACCCAGGGACCCGGGCTAATAGAGGCTCTACCATACTATAACCACTCCATCCGGTACCTCCAGAGCCAGGGGAGAGAGGTCGGAGCATCGTCCAGAATTTTCCACCGCTCCATTCTTTCCACTTCGTACTCCTCAGGGCCAGTCACCTGCTGCCCCCACTGAGAGATGCAATCGCCTATGTGCTTGTTGGGGAGAAAACCAGACACGGGGCCCGGAGTCCCCTGGGAGCTTGTCAGCATGCAGCGTCTTAGGCTGGGGAGTCTGGGTTTAGCAAACTCCCGGGGATTCCAGGGCAGGACCACTCCCCCACCCGCCCTGCCAGGGGAGCACTGACCCACACAGAGTGAGGGGTGAACCGTGGTGCCCTGCATCCCAGGCAGCCTCTCACACTCCCCTACCGACACCCCACACACCTCTCTGGGCATCAGACCACGTACAGGGCTCCTCTGGGTCTTCAGGTGTCAGAAATATCTTCCCCGTCCCTTACCCTATTCTTGGTAGGTTTACCCTTCAGGATCATTTCAGATGTCACCTCCTCCAGGCAGTCTTCCCTGATCCTCTAAGCGGAGGATCTGACCCTTCCCATGAGCTTTAATGTGTCTTTGTTTCAGCTCTTCTATTTAGCCCAATGTGTTTGCTTTTGGCTGTGCTGGGTCTGCGCTGCTGGGGGGGCTTTCCCTAGCTGCAGTGAGTGGGGGCTGCCCTCTGGGTGCGGTGTTGGGCTTCTCTGTGGCAGAACACGGGCTCTGGAGCACAGGCTCAGCAGCTGGGGTGCACGGAGTTATTCACCCGGCAGCAGGTGGGATCCTGCTGGACCCGGGACCCAGCCAGCATCTTCCCGAATTGGCAAGTGGATTCTTAACCACTGGACCAGCAGCAAAGTCCTTTAGCCAGATTTCTTTTTTTTTTAATAATGACTGGTCTCTGCCAGGTCCCTGCTGTGGGCAGGGTACACCCAGGGGGCCACTCTGGGCCAGGCCACTCTGGGCCTGGAGACACAGGGATAAGTATGACTCAGTTCTTGCCTCAGAGTATCTGGCCCAGGGTTCTCAATGTGCTGGCCGCAAGGGGACTCCCTACCTCACCCATTTACACTTCTCATGGCCACATCAAAGGCTCTGAGAAGCCCTGCAATCAAAGCAAAAGCTGCTGAGTTTCATTTGACCAGATGTCGCCCAAGAAAGAGGCTTCCCAGGTGGTGCCAGTGGTAAAGAACCCACCCGCCAATGCCAGAGATGATGTAAGAGACAAGGGTTCAGTCCCTGGGTGGGGAAGATCCCCTGGAGAAGGAAATGACAACCCACTCCAGTATTCTTGCCAGGAGAATCCCATGGACAGAGGAGCCTGGCGGGCTGCAGTCCATAGGGTCGCAGAGAGTCAGGCGAGACGGAGTGACTAACGCACTGGCAGGAGACGTCATCAGGGCTTTGGCCAGCCCTGCAGACCAAAGCCTGTGCCCAGAAAGGGGCCCAGGCCCTCAGCACGCAGCCATCTGGCACACGGCCCCACCTTCCTGGTCAGCAGCAGGGGGCCTCTCACTACAAAGAGGAAACTGTTCCCCTCTGTTACAGCGAGGCTCTTCCAAACCTGGGGTCTCCTGAGCAGCTCATGTTACACCAAGACAGAAATTCCTTTCCTCCAAACAGAACAGTCTGTGCCCCCCCACCCGCCGGGCATGGACGTGCCGGGCCTGGAGGCAGGTGCCTCGACCCAGGAGTCGCAAGGAGGGGCTGCCTCCTCGCAATGTGGGGTCTTGATTTTCCTGCTTCTGCAATGGGGACAACTGCCGTGTAGAAGGCATGTGACAAGGGCCCATGCCCAGAACCACGGCAGCTGTGGAAGGCTGAACCGAGCCTCCAGATTCACAGACTGGAGGGTCCTCACGCCCAGGACTTGGGAATGCGACCTGACTCTGAGAAAGGGCCTTTGCGGAGGAGATCACGTTAAACTGAGGTCACTCGGGTGGGCCCTCAGCCCATAAGCCAGGGTGCTGATGAGAAGTGGAAATCTGGGCGCAGAGAGAGGATGACGTGCAGGCCGGAGAGAAGACGGCTTCGGGACAGGCCCCGGGGAGCGCCGAGAGCTGGCGGAAGCCAGGAGGACTCTCCCGGGAGCCTCGTGAGGGCGCAGGGCCCAGCCGACACCCTGACTTCCGACTTCGGCTCCCAGAGCCGTGACAGGTATACTCTGGGTGTTCCAGCAGCCCCGGGACACTCACACAGCAGCAGCGGTGGGCCCCAGGCCGCAGCAAGCCCCCAGCTCAACCCCACCAGACCCGCGCCCCCCCACCCCGTGGCTTCCTCCAGCCCCCCAGCCTCTCCCAACTCGTCTCTCGAAGCCCTCCCACCCTGCGGGCCATGCAGGGGGAGACAGGGAGTTCAGAGGGGCTCCGAGTGTGAGCACCCCTTTTCCAGGGGCTGCGCTGGCCGTGGACCCAGCCTAGCCACCCTGTACGGCCTGTGGCTTGTACCCTGACACCCTGGCCGGCTGGGGCCAGGTCCTCAGCCTTTGTTTCCGGCCCCGTGGGCCCCGTGGGGGAGGCCATGCGGTGTGCGATATGTGGGTTCCCTCGGCCTGGCCCACCCCCTGGTCCCTCTGGGCCTCCTTGGTCCACGGCTCCCTCACTCCAGCCTCCCCTGTCCGACCACGTTCTGGAGATGACCCCGCGAGGGACCCCCGGGGCTGGCACCCACGGGGCGGGCCGTGAGAGTGTCAGAGGCATCAGCGGTGCAGACAGCGCTGGCGGTGAGCGGCTGGAAGGGCGGGGCGCCCACCCAGGGTGCGGAGGTCACAGCCCCTCAGGGCGCGTGCTGCTCTGGAGCAGGGCAGGAGGGAGCCCCAAGCTGAGCTGAACACTCACTCGATGCACTGGGCCCCCAGACTTCACACCTGAGCGCACACCCGTCCCCCTCCACCGCGGGGAGCCCCTGCATGAATTGGGGAGTCCTGGACACCTCCTGGGCTGCTCAGCTCTGCCCTCTGACACCCCGTCTAACTTTGGAAATATTCCACCTCCTGGGTTTTCTGCATCCAGGGGCCCTGCTGACATGTCTCATGGCCCCTCAAGGCCAGAGGGATTCAAACCAAGGACTGCCCCCTCCCCTGACCCGGACTCTTGGAATGAAGCCCGGACTCCTGGCCAGGGGTCAAGACCACGCTTTCCTGCAGGCCTGGCCCCGATGCCCAGCCATTCCCGTTGCACCCAAGCACCACCCACGCCTGCCCTCATTCACCCCCTGACCTTGGCTCCACCACCTCCTTCGTCTGGAACATTCTACCAGCTCCCTGCCCCCAAATCTGGGTAATCCCCTGTCACCCTGGGTGCCGGCTCCACCTCCTCGGGAGCTCCCCGCCCCTTCGCCCAGCATCTATCTACACCTGCGGCCACACTAACAGCCCCGTGGCCCCATCTGCGTTCCCTCCGTCCGCCGTCTCTCCTGCTGGACTGAGACTCCCTACAATGGGGACTGGGGTCCCTGTATGCAGTGGACGTCCAGGAAGTCACAGCAGGGCGGTAGACTGCAGCCTTTGGGCTCATCCGGCTCCTCGGCAGGACCAAGGGGCCCTCGAGTCTGGGCTGACCCCCCCGGTGTCTAGTCCCGGCCCCGCGGCGGGCACTCTGGACATACAGAGGTCTGCGGATGCAGAAACCACGCGGGGAGGGATAGTTCGGGCCCCCTCCCAGGGAGACATCACTCCTGAGCAGGGAAACAGGGCCTGTATGTATCTGATCCGAGCCCGTGCACCGCCCTCCCAGGTGGGAAGGATGGGAGGGACCAGGGTCTTCACAGGAGAGCAAATGACCTGGGGCAGCAGGGACCTGATTCTCTCACCCCGAGTCCTTTTCCCTGGAGCCTGGACACAGGGACAGCCTGGGGTTCCCGGGCCAGGAAGGCCGGCCCTGCAGCCCTGCGGTCTCCACCCCACGTGGGACTCACCGGCCTGCTCGGCCCCGGTTCCTGGAAATCCACACGAAAGCTGCTATCTCTAGACCATCTGCAGGGGACGTGGGGGAGCACCCCACCACTCCCTACCCTCACATCTCCCAGCCCCAGATTCAGACTTGGGAGAGCCCCCCGAGGAGCCCCAAGGCCAGGCCAGGAGCGGGCGCTCGAACCCAGGCCCTGTCTCAAGGTGGCACCAACAGGAAACCCTGTCTCTCAAATCCTCGGGGGAACAGACAGGACCTTTAAAGGGGGCTGGTACCCCAGCCCTGGGAGAGAGTGACTCCGGCCCCCCGTGGGAGCTCCCTGGGGCCGTGGGTGAGAAGCGTGGAAGGAGTATCGAGCCTGGGTTCGCAAGCAATCACTCAGGTTATTTGGGGTAACAGGCTTTGGGTTAAGCCAAGTGAGTGGCAATTTGTAATAAAAATGACAGATGGGCTCAGCCAGTGGGGCAGACGTCCAACCCACACGGTTCAGGGGAGGAAATGAACCGGCCAGGATGCTGGAGAAGCGGCCTGTGTCTCAGGGTCTGCTCCTCGTACGCGGCCAAGGAACAGGGGGGTCGACGCTGCTACGGCTTCTTGAGCACCCCACTGTGGCCCGGCAGCGGGGAGGTGTTTGCACAGCTTTTTCCCCTTATTTCCTGGGATCCCCTCAGTGCAGCAAGAGCTAACGGAGGAAGGAATAGCTCAGAGAGGTTAAGGACTTTCTCCAAAGCCACACAGCCAGAGAACGGGGGTCCTGACACCTCCTGTTCTGTCTGACAGTAGCCAGGCTCCCAACCCTGTACCACCCAGTCTCAAAGGAAGCTGCACTCCCTTTGGCACACGAGAGCTCTAGCCTGGCCTGGGTGTGGAGACTGAGCACACCTCACCGCACTGGCTGAGTTCAGTGCAGCCGCTGGTGGGCAGTGGCCAGGGGAGAACTGGGGAGGTTGGTTCCAATTGGAGGTCTTGGTCTTGTTGCTGATCTGTGGCTCTAGTTCACAACTTTCCCTAAGCAAGGCTTCCTAGTTGCCTCCCAATACCCATTCCCCATTCTGCTCTAGTAACAAAGTTCTCTCTGAAATGTAGGGGTGGTGAAAGAGACAAAGGTGGAAGTCAGTGAAAGGAGCCTCTGGGAATTCCTAAAAGAGGGGAAGAAGCCCCTTTGCCTATTGCTTTTGCCCTTCTTCCTGAATGGAACAAAGATGGGAGGGCTGGAGCGTCAGCAGCTGTTTTGTGACCTGGAAGATGGAGCCCATGTATTAGGATGGCAGATAAAGGCAGGAGTCCCTGGGCCCCTTGTGTCTTCATAGAACACCACACAAGCCCACTACCTCCAGATCTGTTTTATGCGGCTGTGGCCCGTGCTCAGTCATCAGCAGCCAAGTGTAGATGCTGATCAGTCTGGCTGAGAAAGGCCTCCCGTATTAGTTAGGACAGTGACTCAGCTTCCTAAGGAGATACCAAGTCATAGGGGCTTATGTAAGACAGAAGGTCT
Source organism: Muntiacus reevesi (assembly GCF_963930625.1). NCBI lineage: Eukaryota > Metazoa > Chordata > Mammalia > Artiodactyla > Cervidae > Muntiacus > Muntiacus reevesi. The sequence continues at coordinate 2,603,285 of NC_089270.1, read as the reverse complement.
CATCTCACACAGAAGTGCAAGCTGATAAACGGCCCAGGGGGGTGGGCAGCTCTGCTCTGCTCTGAGGGGCATGTCCCCACCAGACCTTCACAAGCCATCTCCCCCTCCTCAGGACGGGGAGAGGAGGGTGCCAAGGGTTGCCCACTTCCTAGCTAAGAGAAAGGTCTGGGGTTGCAGGCAGCACTGGTCAGAACCTTGTCAGCAGCCAGGTGAAGACCTGAAAGGGTGACTGGGAGCCATGGCCTCGAGCTGAGTGATCGGCGACACTTGGTGAAAGGCGGAAGGGGAGAATCCGCACGCCTCCCCTCACCTGGGATCAGGGAGAAACTTAGGAGCACTCTCGGTCTTTTTATGCCTTTTCATCTCGCATTTGCATCTTGAATGGACCTGAAATAAACAAAACCTTCCTAGTGGCTCAGTGATTACGCATCCACCTGCCAGTGCAGGAGACACAGGTTCGATCCCTGGGTTGGGAAGATCCCCTGGAGAAGGGAATGGCACCCCCTCCATTATTCTTGCCTGGAGAATCCCACAGACAGAGGGGCCTGGCGAGCTGCAGTCCACAGGGTCGTCAAAGAGTCAGACACGACTGAGCGACTAAAGGACGATAGAGCACAAGTGTGGGCCTATCTCACGGCCCCTCCTCCCTCCTGGCCCCCTCCACGGCCACCACCCAGATGAGGCGAGAGAAACAGGCCCCCACCCACATGCCCACCTCTCCCTGGACCCGCCTTTGGTGGCTCCTGGTGACCCAGATGTGATGTGATGGACACACATCCCCGCCGTCCAGAAGCTCACTGGACGGTCGGATGGCTGCCAGGCAGGCTGAGAAGCGCTGTAGCTGACCCTGAAGTGCGCGGGCCGTCCCGCTCCCCGCAGGGACACAGCCTTGCACCCGGAAGACCCCACGTGGACTGAAGAGCCCCGAGGTGCACAGAGGCTGCTCGAATGCACCCACACACTCTCCTTATGCCACTGAAAGTACCAGCACAAGGGTGACCTCTCCCTTCCTGACCTGGAGGGAGGAGGTCAAAATTCAGATGGAGGCCGGACACCCGCAGTGGTTAAGGCTCCGTATGAACCAGGCTGGGTGTGTGTGCCTTTCACACTCCAGCCTGGACGTCACGGTGAAGGCCTATTGCAGTGAGAGTCACGCTTAAATCAACAGATTTTGAGGGAAGCAGATTACCTTCCACAGTGTGGGTGGGCCACATCCAACCAGTTGAAGGCCTTAAGGGCAAAGGGCAGCATATCAAAAAGGTAGAGATGTCACTTAGCCGACAAAGGTCCATCTAGTCAAAGCTATGGTTTTCCCGGTAGTCATGTACGGATGTGAGAGTTGGACCATAAAGAAGGCTGAGTGCCACAGAACTGATGCTTTTGAATTGTGATGGAGAAGGCACTTGAGAGTTCCTTGGACTGCAAGGAGACCAAACCAGTCAATCCTAAAGGAAGTCAACCCTGAATATTCATTGGAAGGAGTGAAGCAGAAGCTCCAATATTTTGGCCACCTGATGCAAAAAGCTGACTCATTGGAAAAGACCCTGAAGGCAGGAGAAGGAGGTGACAGGGGATGAGATGGTTGGATGGCATCACCGACTCAATGGACACGAGTTTGAGCAAACGCCGGGAGACAGTGGAGGAGAGGGGAGCCTGGCGTGCTGCCGTTCGTGGGGTCGCAGAGTCGGTCACGACTTAGCAACTGAACAACAGCAGTGCGAAGACCGAGGGCCCCTGAAGCAGCAGGGATTCCCGAGGCCGCATCCTAGAAGCACTGCTGCGGTTCCAGCCTGCTGCCTCCAGGATTTGGGTGATATCCTCTCTTGAACAGATCCGCAGCCTGTCAGTCACCCTTCAGGACGCAGAGTTGCCAGCCTCACAGTCACATGCACCAACTTCTTAAAGTAAATTCCCTCCCTGCCCCCGTCGCTCATGTACACACACATGTGTGGTGTGCATATGCTGTTCTTTGTCACTCAGTCATGTCCAACTCCTTGCGACCCGCTGGAGCCCGCCAGGCTCCTCTCTCCATGGGGATTCTCCAGGCAAGGATACTGGAGTGGGTAGCCACGCTCTCCTCCAGGGGATCTTCCCCACCCAGGGATCGAACCCAGGTCGTCCGCATTGCAGGTGGACTCCTTACCAGCTGAGCTACCAGGGAAGCCCATATATACATATATATATGTCCTATACTTTTCTATGTGTACATACATATGTACATTTCTTTTCCTCCTGGTTTTGTTTATCTGGAGAACTCTAAGACCTAAGGACAATACGAAGAAAAATATGTATTGTTTCTTCTGCCAAGTTAAAAATCTTAAGAGTGTACGAAAACAAAAATAATCGCAACACCATCCAGCAAACTTCAAACTCTTTCTGTAGATGTAACCACAGTAAGAAATGCATTTTACATCCTGAAATAAATCTACACATACAGAAGTGGGAAAAGCAACTTCAGTCAACAATGCTGATCCTAAAAACTGAGAAGCACTGGATTCCTTTTTCCCCTAGCATCTTTATTATTCACAGAACACACATGTGCAGGGCGGCACTGATACCCAGGCTGCCCCCGACTGTGAAAGCTGGACATTGCCCGTGCCCGACCCCTGGGCTTTCTCCACCGCACCTGAATATCTTTGCCCCCCAGTTCCACACAGAGGTAAATGCCAGTCTCCACTGGCTCATCACAAACCAGAAGAACCAAAAAATTAGATTTGCTTTATAGATCTGGATTTCCTTCCCCAGCTTGCTGGCCACACAGACTTCATCCACATCACATGGCTGATAGGAGAATTAAACCACGATCTCATTCACTATTTATCCAACAACTATGCTTAAGCGCCCATTGGGGACAGCCGCTAAGTGGCCTGATTGGACGGCAGAGCCCCAAAGAGCTCACAGCCTCATAAAGGAGTCAGATAAGAAGTAGCAGTGACCCCAGAGACTGAGGCTGCAGGGATGGAAGGGGTCGTCTGGCCCAGTGGTGGGGGTGGGACAGGGTGGGAAGGGCTTGGGGAGCCAGGACAGGCTCATTGCATGGTGAACCCTGGTTGAAGGAGTCCCACTGGAGATAAGGAATGTTGGCTTTCCCTGGTACTGGGTGCCTGGCACCTTCATTAAACAGGGTTTTCCAGGGAGACCACTAGAGGATTCATGCTCACCCTTGGGGAACCAGCCCCAGTGAGGGGCCACACTCCAGTAGGACCCTTCAAAATTCAGAGTCCACGTTGGGCAAGCCCACCTGCTCCTTGCAGATGGGAACCAGAGTGGTTCCCAGGGGCCGCAGGGGAAGACTGAAAAGCCTTTGGAGATAAGACCCTGGGAAGGATGCATCCGGCCCCTCTAAAAACTCCTGTAGGGTGTTTGGAGAATGGGAGGGGCCAGGAGCGAGGGCAGCTGATTGGCCGGTAGAGCTGCCCAAAGTCTTGGGGATTGGAGCCAGGCTGGAAATCAGATGGTCTTGTGTAGAAGCCCCAGCCTGCATCTCCCACCCATGGGTTGGAGGTCTCTGGGTGCTAACGCCCCCTAGAGCGGACTGGTCCTCTGGAAGGGAGTTTGGAGACAGATGAATGGCAAGTATAGAGGAAGCCAAGCAGAAACACTAGTAGGAAAGAAAAAGACGGATCCCAACTCACAGCCAGCTGTGGAGGGCATGTGTGGCAGGCGGCACTGGGAAGTCTGGGTCCCCGTCTCCCCACAGAGGTTGGCATTTTGAGGAGGGGGTAGGAAAGGGCTGTGACTACTGCACTGACTTGTGAGCAAGTCACTTCCCATCTTCCAGACCCCAGAGGCCATAGGCACATGACAGATTTCTTCTTTGTTTTTTAATATTTATTTGGCTGTGCCAAGTCTTAGCTGTAGCATGTGGGATCCAGTTCCCCGACCAGGGACCAAACCCCGGCCCCTAGCACTGGGAGCTCTGAGTCCCAGCCACTGGGCCACCTGGGAAATCTCTAGATTTCTTTTTCAAAATGAAATCAAGAAACAGTGTAAGCGTGCCATTTAGAAATGTGAGCAGGTTAGGAGCAGGAAGAGCTGGCAAGGTGAACAGCTGTGTCTTCTGCTGGGAGTCGGGGTGGGAAATCTTTTCTGGTTGGTGTTTTTTATTCTCTTTGTGGAAACAGAGGACATTTAAAATTGTGTGCATGCCTCACTTTGACAAATTTTAAAAAAAGAGAGAGAACAGCAGTTCTCCCAGTTTAAATCTTTCAGACATGTGTGTGTGTGTGTGTGTGTGCTTTCCTTTCTTTATAAAGAAAAGATTTGGATGATGGTAAACGAGTGTGTACACGTGTCCAAGCTCATCTAACTGTACTCTGAAGATCTGTATTTTTCTCTGTAGGTAAATTTAGCTCCGTTTTTAGAAAGGATGAAAGAAGGGAGAGTCCTCCTACAGCAAACTTGGTTCTATCTGGGGCGTTCCCAGGTGACTCAGTGATAAAGAATCCCCTACCAATGCAGGAGACACCAGTTCCATCCCGGGGTGGGGGAGATCCCCTGGAAGAGGAAATGGCAACCCCCTCCAGTGTTCTTGCCTGGGAAATCCTAGGGACAGTGGAGCCTGGCGGGCTACAGTCCATGGGGTTGCAAGAGCCCAGCATGACTGAACACGCATGCACAATGTATTGCCTATAAATAATAAGGAAAACAGCCCAAACCATTGAAAACTATTTCTGGGTAGTTAACTAGGTTTGTGGTGCCCTAACCTTTTTTTTCTGGCCTATATATTTTGAATTTTCTACAACAAACGAATAAGAAACGAAGAGCGTTTCCTCCTGGTCCACCCTGGAGGTGTCAGGGCAGATCGCGTTGGGAGCCCTTGGCGCAGGGCTGGGGCCGCAGGGCCTAGCGGGCTCCGAGTTTCGCCCTGGAAGGCAGGGCCATCTGGAATCGGCCCCTCGCGAAGGTTGGGGCCCTCCCGAGCCGGCGCGTGTCGAAGGCGGTCCCTGGCCTCCCCTTGTCCAGGCCCTGCGCGTCCTCGGTTTTGCGCTCAGGCCCAGCTCCGTTCCCGTGTGACGGCCGACCTGGAGCCAGTCGCCGGACCTCGGCCTCCCCGCTGATGGAATGGGCAACGGAGGCGCCGCGAGGGTGCGGGACTTCTCAGTTACTGGATCCTTCTACGGTTCTTCCTAGGTCCGAGTCTGGAAGGCCGAGGATCTGACCTCATAAGTGTCCGGATGACCGCGATCTAAGCTCCGCATTTTACGCGCCAGGGAGCGCAGGGTCCCCAAGGCTCCCCAAACCGCCGCAGGCCCTCCGCCCACCCCGCCCTCGCCCCTGCCGGCGGGGAGCGGGCTCCTCTTGAGGCATCTACGCGCCCTGGGCGGCGGACCCGGGTTGCAGGAACCGCGTCTCTACCGGCCAAGAAAGCTCTGGGCGGGCGCGCCGCCGAGGGGCCCGCGGCCGGCAGAGGCGGAGGCAGGGGAGCGGTGAGGACCGAGGGGCGGCTTTTAACGAAAAAGTTGAATCATCAGCAAAACCATTAGGACTAATGCGATGTGTACAGGCTGCGGGATCAATGCCGGGCCTCGAGGGTCGCGCTGGGGGTGGGGAGGGGGTGGCCGGGCCGACCGCCCCTGGACTAAGCGAGGCTCAGCTCCCGCCCATTTGGGGAAATGGATTTTCACGATTTAAGAAAACTCGGAACCCGAGCGGGCGAGGCCCGGATGTGCTGACGCTGCGGTTCCGGGAGCTGGAGCCCCGAGAGCGGCTCTGGGAAGGGGGGCGGCCAGAGGGCGAGAAGCGGAGACGAGGCAGGGGGCGCGGCGGGCGGGGAATCGGAGCGCGCGCGGTGGCCTTGGGCAGAACCAACCGGACAGTGGGACTGAGGCTGCGCTCCTGGGCCAGTGTCGGTGGGGCCCGGGCAGTCCCTGGGCCCAGGTCCTCGGCGCCCGCCGGCTCGAGCCCCTGTGCGGCCCCGGAGTAGCCGAGGCAGCCCCCTCGCGCGGCAACAGCGGGACTTGAGAGGCTCGGCGGGGACGCACCCTGAGTTCACCACCTCCTCCGGCCGCCGGGTCAAGCCTCCCTCTCTGCGGCTGGGAGAGGTCTGCAGACGCACACACAGACGCACACACAGATACACACAGAGGCACGCGTACACAGATGCACACACACGCACGCACACCCAATCCCCTGGTCTTTTTCAGCACTGCCAGCCCCAGGCTCAGATCATTGGCTGGGGGTCCTGGGGCCCAGTGCTTCCCTCCTCCAGGTCCTGCAGGAGGATGACTTCCAGGGAAGCGACTCCTGGGACGTCCCGGAGGAAACCCGGATGAGAGCAAAGGGCGCCAGCACGGTCCTGGGCTGCTTCTGAGACGCATCCACCAGGGCCTCCCGGCTCCCTCCTCTCTTCCACTCCTGGGGTGGGGCCTGCTCCCTGGCCCTTCAGGGAGACCTGGCCGCAGGCTCCCGGGGTGCTGGCCTCCGCCTTTCTTGGGGCTGCATTGGGTGTATCTGTGAAATGGGCACAGGAAATGAGATTGAGACTAGCAAGTGTCCCTTGCAGGAAGCTGGAGATTTTCTGGGAAAGGGCCCCGGAGGCTGTCACCAACCGCTCCCCCAACAGAGCAATGGAACATTTTTAAGGGGCCCCTGTCTAAACAATTTGAATCATCACGAATCACTGTGTCAGCATCAGTCCGGAGGCCCAACCTCTCCCATCCTGCAGCTGGTCAGGCTGCCCCCAGGAGTCCTCCCCCACGCAGGACCCCGAGGGGCTGGGACTCTCCTCTCAGACCCCACTAAAACCCTGGTGGGTCCCCGCCATTCCAAAGGGCCTTAGAAAATCCCAAGGTGGGCGCTCCATCGTGTGGGGCCTTCCCTGGGGCAGCCTGGGTACAGAGGCACCGCCCCCAACCCACGTGGGGGACAGAGGTAGGGAAAGGAAGTCCACTGGAATAGGGAGAGGTGGGCTGTTGGGGGGGAGAGGTGGGCTGTTGGGGGGAGCAGCGAGGAAGGATGGGGTGGGAGGAACTGAACTGTGGAAGCCACCTCTCTTCTGAGCGGGCTGGCTGCCCTCACCCCGCATCTTCCCAGAGCCCCACAAGGCAGCCGGCCAAGCACAGGGCTGAGCTCTGGAGCCCACGCACTGGCTTGTGTCATTTCCTCGCTGGAAAGAGTGCTGGACCCAGCTCTGTCTTCCCCCACGCTCCGGTCTGCGTGATCTGGGGTCGGGTGGGGCCTGAATCGTCATTCATAAACCGGGGACGCCAGGTGTTATGCGGATGCCCTGAGACAATCTGGGTAAAGAGCTAGATCAGCGCCCAGCTCCAAGAAAGCCCCAAGGAAACGTGGATGCGAGCAAGGGCCATCCACCACGAGCTCCTGAAAGAAACAGCAGAGCAGGGCCCGTTGGCCCAAGGCTCTGGGCCAGGGTCTGTGTCCACCTCTGGAGGTCAAATCTCTGAGGCCAGTTGGGCGGCTGGAAAGGAAGAGGACCCGGGAGGCTCAGGCAGCTCCTCCTCCCCAGCCCCAGCCCCAGCCCCTTGGCTACAGCTGAAGTTGCCTGTGGTGGGTGTGGTGGACCAGGCGTGGGGACACAGGCGCGTGGACAGCCTGGGTCTCCGCTGGGAAGGAGGCAAAGGTCAGAGGATTTATGGGTGTGGGAGCTTGGGCCCTGGAGGGGCAGACAGTGCTGGCTTTTGGGGTGAGCTGTTGCTCATACAATGCACCCTCCTGCGGGGCCAGGGTGGGTGGGCAGGTGGGGCTCAGGTGTCCCCAGAGCCCCAGTGTGATCAAGACTAGGCCCGACAATGGGGGTGGGAGCGACTGGACTCGGAGCTCAGGACCCAGCCGGAACCACGTGGCCTGCCCTGCACAGGCGGAACGAAAAGAGAACCTGTGAGTTGAGCGGGTGGGCGTTAGGCGGCCCGCCTTGCTGTCGGTGCAGAAGGCTGTGTGCCCAGCAGAAAGCCTTGAGCCCACGCTCTTGCCATTAGGCCGCACGACCTTCACCACTGCCGCCTGCCCACTCCACAGATGGGCAAGGTGAGCTCAGAAAGAGGAAATGACTTTCCTGAATCCACGCAGACGGCCGGCGAAGGCTGAGCACGGTTGGGCACTCTTAAATCCGCGCCCCATCTTTCCGGGAGGGAAGAGTGCTCGGGGTGGGGGTGGGGGTGGGGGGCGGGAGGCGACCCGAGGGCCAGCGGCACAGAGCGGAGGGTGCGGGGCAGATGCCCACACCAAGGTCCGAGACTCGAGGCGAACTGCCGTCTCCACCTGCGCACGGCCGCCCGCAGCTCCTCCCCTCTCTGCCTCCTCCGAGAAGCCTTCAGGGACCCGGCAGAGCTCAGGCACCTCCCTCCTCCCCGGCCCCAGCCCCGGGCCTCTGGGCTAGAGCTTGGCGTCAGAGGTGCCGGCTCGGGGACCGCGTGGACGCGCGCGCGGAGCCCGAGTGGGGGGGAAGCGGGAAGGGGCGAGGTGAGAACCGAGGGGCGGGGCGCGAAGGCCGAGCCAGACTCCGAGACGCCAGGGCGACGCCAGGTGAGCCGGGCGGGGGGCGGGGGCGCCTGCGGGAAGCGGGGAGGCTGGGCCGGAAGGACTCCGGGGAGGGGGCGTCCCCACTCACCCCGACTGGGCCGCGGGCTCGGAGGGTCCACAGCGAGGCCGGCCTAGCGCTCCGAAGCCCGGCGGCCCGGGAGCAGAAGGCGGCCGCTCCGCGCCAGCCGCCCGCCGGGTCCCGGGATCGCGGAGCTGGCGCCACGGCCCGTCTCTCCTTTAAGCTCGGTCCGCCCGGGGCGGGGAGGGGGCACACTCGGGCCAGACGAGGGGGAACCTGGATCGAGAGCCCCCAGAGGGGCAGGCGCGGGATCCGGACTCGAGGCGGCGACCCCGACTCCCAGCAGCCCGATCGAGGCGACGCGGGGCCTCGGCGGGCAGGGGGTCCTTGCGCCGCCGCGTCCGAGGGGCGCGCTCTTCCGCCCTTTCAAGGCGGGGGTCCCAGCCCCCCAGACTCCTACCTGGGGCCGTTCGAATGGGGAGGTAATCGTGTCCCGGAGAGGGGGGCGATGGAGCCCAGGAGGCCGCGCGACAGCAGAGACGACGCACCGGCCGACTCCCGCGCCCCGGAGGAGGAAAGCGCGCGGAGAAGAATGGAGACGAGAGACGCAGGGGCGGAGGGGACCGAAGCAGAGACGCGGAGCGGGCTGGGAAGCGCGCGGCCGGCCGGGCGGGGCCGAGGTCCTGCGGGTTGGGCTTGTCGGACCCCGCTCCGGGGGCGGGGGCAGCGAGGCCCCGGGGAGTCCCGCAATTCGGGGCTGGGTCGCCCGCATCCCAGAAGCCCCCCGCCCCGCCAGGGGCTTCGCGGGCCGACGCCGAGAGCGCACCGCGTCTCCCGGGGATGGAGAGCGCCCTTCGGACCGGTCTGTCTCCCCAGACGGAGCTCCGAGCACGTGAGCCCCTCCCCCCACGTCCTCCAGGGGTCTGCCCGCCCCCCAGCCTTAGTCACACACACCCCCCGCCCCCCGATTTAGCCTTAGTCCCGGCGCCGCGGAGCGTCAAGGAGGCTCCGAGACGCCGCACACGCGAACCCGGGGCCGGAGGGGCGGCCGCGGGCTTCGTTCCCCGAGCCGGCAGCGGGGTCGGACCTGGGACCTGCGCTGCACGGGCTGCGGGGGACCCCGGTCCGCGGGCGACTCCCACCGCGAGGGCCGGGAGGCGGCGCCAGCGACCCCCGGCAGCGCAGACCAGTCCTCCGCGGCTCTCGGAGGCCTCCCGGGCGGAGGTGGTGGCGGCCCCGGCCTTCCGGACCCAGAGGGGCGGCAGGGCCAGTGGGGGAGAGATGTGGGCAGGGACAGGTTCCGGGAGAGAGAGAGGCTGAAGACTTAATGAAGCATGTCTGCGGAGACCGAATTAATGGGTTTTAATGCGCACTTCGAAGTAAGGATGGGGAGGGAAAAAAAGCAAGCGGGGTGCAATCAAGGTCAGATGGAGATCCGATGAAAATAAACCTGTAACGAAAACGGCCCAGGGCGGAGAATCCGCCGCTAGGAGTACACACCGGTGACGTTTCTGCGAAGTCAGGTGTTAAAGCATTTTTATTCTGGAAGCTTTCAAATATAAAACAAAATAGAGGAAGCCTTGAAATGAATCCCACCCGCCATGTACCCACCTCCGTTTAACAATGATCAATGCCTGGCTAATCCTGTGTGTCTCCCTCCTATTTACTATTCAATTAATTTGTTTTTGTTGCAGTACTCTTCAAACAAATGCAGACATCACATCATTTTACTGATAAATAGTTGACTGCATCTTCAACTGACAAGAATTTTAAAATTAACAATACAACTATAAATCGCCTCACAATAAATCCACAGCTTCATCTCACACTTGGAAGTAGTTGACTTTTGATGGTGGAAACACAGGCAAATTATTTCTGTTTTGACTTTTCTGCAGTTGCCAGATAATAATAAGCATTATCACTTTTATAGCAAAACAAGCAAACAAACTGAAGCCAACAGCTGCGGGAGCTGGCCAGGGGTGAGCCCTCAGCTCACCTGTTTGCTCTCCAGGTGGTGAACCCAGAGACTAACTCTTGGTTCCAGATCTTTCTCTCTGCATCTTTGGCCCAAGTGTCTGGATCCAAAGTTCAGTGCTATCAGAACAGGGTGGCCCCCTTTCCAATCTATCCATATAGAAGGGTCTCTCTCCCCTCAAGAGAGCAGCCGGGCTTTGTATCCAGTTGTGGGGTGAGCCGCCTTGGGGACCTGCCTTGGATCCCTGGGTTCAGGCATCCCTCCTGCATAGCTAACGCATGCAGGAGGCTAGGGACCCTTCTCTTGTGGACGCCTGCAGTGAGGGCGGCCACAGGACATGATCCAGTTGATTCTGGTTGGCCCGGGAAGAGTGACCCCGGACAGGGCACCCAGCCTCCACAGTCGCAGTGCCAGGTGCGGGAAAGGGGATCTGGGCCCGAGCGGCCGAGCGACTTACTTCGTGGGGTCCCTGCCTCAGGGTCTCTGGCCTCAGAGCCCCAGTTTCCCTTTGGGAGAATCTCCAGGTGAGGCCAGAAGGCCTTAAAGGATGCTTGGGAGACACCTGCAGACTGGAGCTGGCCCGGCCCTGGCGTCTCCCTCTCGGGCCCCAGCTGACCACTCCAGCCCTTCCTTCTCGCCCAGGTGGGTCCCCTTCTTCTGGGTAGGTTCAGAGTGCCAAGACTCTGGGGAATCTTCTCCCCTGGAGCCAAGCTAAGCTTTGGGGGAGGAGGTTGGGGGTGGGGCATGGACAGCCCCTGACCTGCACCTGATGAGGGAGGGAGACCCTGGGTGGGTAGGAGTCGGTGGATCCCCCCACGGGCAGAGTGCGGGTGGGAAACTGCCAGCTAGGGCAAGGGCAATTCCTGGAGAATTCATCAGCCCCTCACCAGGGCTTTGGACGAGGTGGGTGGAGGTGAGCTCAGGTGCTGCCTGCTAGCTCTCAACCAGGATCTGGAGTGGCCAGCGGGGGCGGGGCGCACAGAGCAACCGTTGGGGGAGGGGAAGGAGGGAAGGGGAAGAGGGGGTGTGGGGGGGATGGGGGAGGGCGGTGGGGTGGAGAATGGGACCTGCCTGTCCCTTTCAGCAGGTCTGATTCTGCGCGAACTCGGTAAGGAACCTTGCAGGTCCACCCAGGTGTTCAAAGCCTGGTAGACCCAGCCGGGCTCAGGGACTCTGCAGTAGAAGCCCCTACGCAACCCACAGTGACTGGAATCAGGCTTCCTGTAAGGAGAAGCTAGGGTTGGAGGGCTGGAGAGAGCCAGGGCACGCGAGGCAGAAACAGACCAAAGTCATTCATCCCCCACCAGGAGCGGAGCCAACATGCACCTGGGTGAGGCCGATGGCGCTGGAGCTTGGAGCCCGGCTCGTCCCCAGCCTGGCCCACGACCCCCTCGGGCTGCCTGTTCCGTCCAGGCTTCGCTGTGGTTTGTGCGGCCCCTGGTGGGACACTCCGCACGCTGGGTAATTACGGGGTAAAACTAGCTTCCTGGAGTCCCGCTGGCCCGATCCCCGTTTGGATCCACTTTCTGTACTTCAGCGTTAGACTTCTAGCTCCCGATCCTTCCCTCAAAGGGGGAACAAGCCTCCCTTCCACCTCCCGCTTCCTTCACACCCAGCGGAGCTTGGAGCTGGCAGGCAAGGAAGCGGCTCCCCGGCCCACCTCGTCTCTGCCTCCGCGGAACCAGGCAGTCCTTCAGCCGCGCAGAAACCTCATCTCTGACACCGGCGGCAGTCCCAGGCCGGGCGGCCAGGTTTGCTCCTTCCGGGTGGGCAGATCCGAGGGTCTGGACACGGAGCCCACAGCCCCTCGCTGCCTGTGGCCCCGGCGCCACGCGGCTCCGCAGCCGGCCTGGAGCCCTGATTGGTGCGGGCCGACCCGCCGCGGCGGGCGAGCCGCCCTGGGACGTGGGCGCCACTCGGTGCTCCGCTGCGCCCTGCGGTCGGTCTGGTCGCCACGACCTGGGGACCGCGCCAGCAGGAGCCACCAAGGATCGAATCCAACGGTTGCATCGCTGGCAACACGTCTTTCACCTGGGTTTTAATGATCCCATTCGTGGTCCGAGTGCCCGGGATCCCGGAAGTAGCCGAATCGCCCCCCCCATCCCGCCCGCTGCCGCCGTGTATCCGCGCGGTGCCCCGGTGTGCGGTGCCGCGACATCGCCCGGCTGCCCGCCTCGTGCGCAGCTGGGGACCTGCGCTGGCCCGTGCGGCCGGCTCTGCACAGGCACACCTCTCGGAGAGCTGGCAGCGGTATGTCTGCTGACCGTGTGAGGCCACCCCCAGAGGGTCAGAGGGCCAGGGTCCCACGTGGAGCCCCAGTCAAGGGTGCGCAGAGGCCCAGTGGGAGAGAGAGGGGGAGGAAGGAGAGATGCCACTGCTGCTGAGAGGTGTTCTTGGCACACACTTCCGCCCGTGGCCTCTGGTCTGGACCAAAGGCTTCTGGAGATAGCTAGGAGCCATAGGGAAAGAGATGGTAAGTCCTTCCTGACAAAGTCCAGTGAAAGCGATGGGGAAAGGGCGGCTCTTCCCTTCGCTGGGAAGAGCAGGCCCCACCCTCAAAGGGAGGAACTGCAGCAACGGGTGGGGGGCAGGATGGAGGTGAGTTGTGAGGCTCTCAGGGACCTGCTGTGGTTGGGCCCTGGGAGCCTGAAGGTGGGGACCACCTAGGCCCCGGGCTGCCCACCCCCACCGTCCCCCTAGAGGGACACCCCCCCCCAAGCTTGCCCCCAGCCTCAGGGCACAGGGAACCGACTGGAAGGCTGGGGCAGGGGATGATTCTGGGTCAGGGAGCTGGGCCGCAGGGGCAGACAGATGGACCTCCTTCCCCCGACGGTGGGGGGGGGACCCCCGTGGCGCCTTCTCCTGGGCTGTCTGGCGCCACCGCTGAAGACTGCTTGGGCCAGACCTAGGGACTGAGCGAGCTGTGCATCTCAGTCCGCATCTCAGCCCGGGAGTGTCTTTTCCAACTGAAGACCCAAAGCCAGCCAGGTGGAGACAGGTTTGGGGGGCGGGGGGTCCATTCTGTCTCAGGAGTGACCCTTTCAAGCAACCAAATGGCTTCTCTCCCCAGGCTTGACCAGCACGCCCCATAAAGCATCTTTCCCTCACACAGGAGACCACTATCTCCACCCTGCAACAGGCTGGCTGCAGAGATGCCGCCTCGGCAACAAGCTAAGCAATAAGCATTCGCTCAGAGCCCGTAAACTCAGGACCTCAGTTCAAGAGAGACTGCCGATGGTCCAGGGGGTGAGGCCCCGGCCAGAGAACCCTGCTCCTAGCCCCACCCCCGCCCATGTCAGAGATGACTCTCAGCTCCAGGGCAGGAAGGAGCTGTGGGCGCAGGGGCTCGCGTAGCTGGCAGCCCCCTGGGCCAAGTGCTAGGTTCTGCCTTCCCCCGACTCCTGACTTCTGGTTGTACTGAAGGTCCCAGAACTGAGCAACACGGGATTGTGTGTGGGGGGGTCCCTTCTTCCGCTCCAGGTCCCTCTCCTCCCCAACCCTGACTTCCCCTAAGGCCTCGCTGGGCCTCCCTGTCCGGGGAAAGTAGAGGCTTGCCCTGCCCACCTACCCACCTGCCCCGGGCCAGTAGTGGAAGGTGCTCCGGGAGGCCGGGGATGGCGCCCACCACAGTGCGCCACCAGAGAGGAGCTCAGCCCCAGGGATCACAAAGCAGCAAGTGTCCAGAAAATGTCCCTTTTTATTCCATACGCAAATAAGTAGATTCGTTTAAAAAAAAAAAAAAAGTCTTCGCCAGGATAACCAGGGACTGCAGCCCGGGAGAGGAGCCCTGCCTTCAGGATGGACGATCTGATCTGATGGAAGCTCAACCTGGCAGGATCTTCATCCCTTCCCCTCACCAGGACTCGCTCCCTGGGAATCTCTCTCTCTCTGCCGGGAGGCAAGGTCAAGGCCATCAGGCTGATCACAGTGCTCCCCACGTCGTGGGTGCATAGTCCGGGGCAAGGAAGTTGAGCCTGGAAGAGTGGGCCCTTCCACAAAGCATCCTGGACAGCCTGGATCTGCCGCGGACTGCGCCCAGCTGCTGACTCCGGAGGGGCGGGAGCTGGGTTTGCTCAGAGGTTGAGGCCTGTCCCCGGGAGGGGGGGACCCTGGGCTGCAGGGCCGACTGTCTGTGAGGCTGTCTTCCCATCGGGGAGCCAGCCTGGCGACTGTCTGTGGAGCCACAATCACCTGCGTCTCTGGTACATTCTGGCCGATCCTCGGATAGGCGTAGAGCACGGCCCGGAGGCGGCAGCCTGCGCTCCGGAGGCTCAGGGGGTCCACCGGAGCGCCCCCTAACCCCCATCGACCGAAGGCCCCCAGGCTCCACCGCTGCCGCCACGCCCCCGGCGGGCGCTTCCGCACAAGTCCCGATTGGCCTCCGGGCGTGGGCCCGGCGGGCCGGGGATGCTCACACCAGGCCGGGCATCTGCGCCCGCAGGAAAGGCGCGGAGGCGGCAGCCGGGAAGGCGGCCAGCGGGTAGGCGAGGGCCCCGGAGAAGCCGAGCAGCGGCGGCGGCGGCGCGGGCGCGGCGGGGGCCAGCGGGAAGGGCAGCGCGGCGGCGGCCCCGGCGGCCGGGGGGCTTTCATGGTAGAGCACCGGCACGCGGACCAGGCGCTGCGTGCCCGGCGGGGACAGGCTGGCCGCCTCCAGCTCGGCTGCCAGCTGCCGCTTCCACTTGTTGCGTCGGTTCTGGAACCAGATCTTGACCTGCGTCTCGGTGAGCTGCAGGGACGCGGCCAGGCCGGCGCGCTCGGCGCTGCTCAGGTAGCGCTTCAGGTCGAAGGTGGACTCGAGCTGGAAGACCTGGCTGCGCGAGAAGACGGTGCGCGTCTTCTTCTTGCGGCCGCCGACCCCGCCGCGGGCCTCCCCGGCCGCCGCCGCCGCCGC
The DNA here is from genome assembly GCF_963930625.1 of Muntiacus reevesi. NCBI lineage: Eukaryota > Metazoa > Chordata > Mammalia > Artiodactyla > Cervidae > Muntiacus > Muntiacus reevesi. The sequence continues at coordinate 2,587,919 of NC_089270.1, read as the reverse complement.
CACAGGGGCCTCGGCCAGCTCCACCGCCTCCTCCGCGCCGGCCGCCGGTCCCCGCGCCGCCGGCTCCGCCGCCTCTCGCTGCACCGCTCGCGGCCCGGAGCCCCTCGGCCAGGCGCCCTCTGCGCGGCCCATCTCCTCGCCCGTCTCCGGTGAGTCCCGGTCGCTGGCTGCAGGGGGTTAAAGAGAAGGAACACGAGTTGGTTCTGGAGGCTGATTCCCAGCGCCACCCCCCCTCCAGCCCGAACCTGTCGCTGAAGCCAGCTGCTCCCCGCGCTCCGTGAGGTCTCCCACGACCACAGCAAGGGAACAGTCCCCAGACAGCTCCCCCGATGGCGGCGGGTCGTCCTCCACCACGCTCGGTAGATCTCACCCCCCCAGAACCAAGAGAGGCTGAACATCCAGAGGTGAACTTGAAGACCTGAGCTAGGCTCCAAACCAACACGCTGGGAACACGCTCCAGGCGCATCCACAGAGGGAAGAAAAAAAGGGAAGAAAAACACCAAAACACAAACAGAAACACACAAAAAAGACTGGCTCCCATAATCACTGGCTTCGAATCAAAACAACACTCAACAGCCCCAGGGGTTCACCTCACAGAGGAAAGAAAGGTCCTTCTGAGAAATATACACCCGGAAAACCAGCAGAGAGACCACCTCACCCCTGGCACTCAGCCCTCCACCAAGCCACCCAGACCCAGAAATAAAGACTGATCCCTCCCCACTCACTCCTAGGAGAAGATGCAGAATTCCCGCTTGGATGGAAACATTCCCATCAACGGAGAATAAGCGGATGCAGATGACCGGCCAACAAAACTCCTCCCTGGTGACACGGGTGGTCTGTTCACCCCCGTTTCCTGTGCCCCTAATCCAGATGTCCACAGAGGTGTGCCCTCTCTGCCCGCAGTCAACTCAGAAGGCTCTGGCTGTGTAGAAACACTCAGCTCCCACACACCACCCCAAGCCCATGAGGCCTTGATTGAACCTGAGGGTGTGGGGTACAGAAGCCCATAGAGTCCCCCCCACCCCAGCTCATGCAAGAACCAAGCTCCACCTCCAGAAGTGAGGTGATGCCTCGCCCCCCCCCCCCCCACCCCTAGGGCTGGCAAAGGATGATGGTTCAGGTGAGAGAGCCTGCCCAGGACCCAGATGCTGGTCCAGACTCCAAGCCCAGCTTGAAAGGGGGCACCTGTCTGACTCCCGGGCTTGTGAGGCCGACTCAGGCCAGTGTCCCTTCCGCCTCTGCATGCACACAGGCCCTGGGTCGGCATTCCCACAGTCAACGAGTCTGGCCAGGCCGGCCCACCGAAAGCAGCGGTGTGCCCCCAGAGTGAACGCCTGACAGACACTGGTGAGCTGGTGTGAGCAGCTTGGTGCATACACCCCACACCCAGCAGCCGCACAGTGCCAGGGGTGTGAGCCCTCATTGTGTCCAAAGAGGGCTCAGGTTCCAGGCTGGCATGTGCACCATGGGGGGGGGTCCCCAGATTCAGAGACCCTTGCTTTGCCAGAGGAAGCCAAGCCGGGCCTGCCAGCTCTGGTACAAAACAGGGACCCCCAACCCGCATTATACGAACTAGGAAGGAGCACATCTCTGGGGGCTGCCGGTGGGGCTGGGGCTGCGCCTGGGGCTGGGGCAAAACTCCAGGGGTAGGAGGGGGACACATTTCACCCTGTGAGACCCTTTCAGAAACACCCCCAGAAGGTCACTACATTTGATCACTCAATTTCAGGGCAAATAACCAAAGAGGCCTGCTCAAGTTTCCTGGAAGCGAAATGAAGAGGGTAGGGGGTCCCGGACCTTCTGGGCATAGGTTCTGAGAGGTGGGTCCCTTTGCAAAGCGCTCACTCCTACATCAAGGAAGGGGTTATCCAGGAGGTGACAGGGGTCTAACCCCCACTCCCACCCCCACCCACAGCACTCTTTTTGTGCTAACTTTTGCTAGGAGCTGAAAGCATTACAGAGCAGGAGCCTGAGTCCTCTGCTGGCCTCTGGCCTCGCAGGGTACAATTCGGGGTGCAGGGGGCGGGGGCTGGAAAAGCCCAGGGCTGAGGTTAGCATAGTTTCCTAGTCCTGCTCCTGGGGTTCATCCTCCAAAGGGCAGGGCCCCAAGGGAGGCAGCCACCCTGGGAAGGGGGAGAGCAGAACGCACCTCCAGAATGCCCGGGCAGGAGGGGTGAGTGGTTTCTGGGGCTGCAAACCGCCACCCCCAGCCTGGGAGCTCTCAGCAGGGAACAAAGGCAAGGGAGGGGGAGGGGCAGAGAAAGGAGAGAGAGGGGGGCTTCGGAACACAGCCTCCTTGCCTGGCACAGCCACGGCCAGGGGCCGCGGAGACCCAACAGGGAGATCTAGGCCCCTGCCCCAGGCCCAGTCTGTGGCTTCAAGAGGAGCTTTGCAGACACAGATTCTGTGGAAGACCACCGTCCCCTACCCCGCGCTCCCCCCCACCCGCCCCCGCACCGTGCCCCCTTCATTTTGCTGAGTTTGACTCTACCGTGTCTTCTGGTCCCCTGTCCTTCCGCCCTTTATCTTTTCTCTGTCTGCCCATCACTTAGGGCTTTCTTTTCGGTTTTCTATTTTTCATCTGCTCTTTTCCCCACCTCTCCTTCCTCCTCTCCCAATATCTTTCTTCTGTTCTTCCCTCTTCGCTTCTGCCTCTCCCCACCGTGTCCCCCCCACGTGTCCTGTTGTTGTCGGTCCTATTTCACCCTCCTTTTCTTTCCTCTTCTTAGCTGTTGTCCCCTGTCCCCAGATTGCTCTCCCAAGGCTGTGGGCGAAACCCAGACCCGGCCAAAGCTTCTCCCTGCGTGGGGGACCTTGCCCTGGAGACCGGGCCTCCAAACCTGCTCAACCAGGGGCTCTCCCCACACGACCCCAGAGCCCACCACAGACAGGAGGAGGACGGCCCAGAAAGGGCGCCAACGAACCCAAAGTCCCGGAGCAAATGCGACGGGAGGAAGCCGGAACCCACCACCCGAGCCACCCCTCCCCGCGCCCCACTCACTGTCAGGGCTGAGGCCGCCTCCGTAGCCTCCGTGCGACCGCGAGTACCAGCGCGCGGCGCCGCCGCAGCCCAGCGCGTACGGCGGCCCGGGACCCGGGGGCGGCCGGGGACCGAGGCCCAGCGCGCCCGGCCCAAGCAGCGCGCGGGCCCGCGCCTCCCCGCTCGGCCCGGAGCTCGCGCGCAGCTGTCTCCGCCGCTGCAGCCGCCGCCGCCTCGCCCGCTCCGCGTCCTCGTCCTCCGGATCGTCGTCGTCGTCCTCTTCCTCCTCGCGGCCGCCGCCGCCCTGGGCCCCGCGCCCGGCGCCCTTGGCCTCGGCCGCCAGCAGGTTCTCGATGAGGAAGGAGGAGGCGCGGGCCGGCGTGGCGCGCCCGGGCTCCGTCAGCTCGTCCGGCATCGCGGCCGCGGGTCCGTCGGACTCTGCCGGACTCTTCGGGGTTCTGGGCGCCCGGGGCGCGGCCGGTCCCGGTTCCCTCTGGGGACCGTGGCGCGCGACTTTCTGGCGCACGCGCGGGCCGGCCCTAGAGCCGCTGCCCGGAGCGCTGGCGTCGGGCCCCGCGTGGCAGGCAGCGGCCTCCTTGCCGGACTGCGATCGGCCAGGAGCGGGTGCGTGCCGACAGCCGGCCGGGCAGCCGCCTCGCTCGCCTTTCCCGTCGCCGCGCTGGTCGCCGCCCGGGCCGGCCCCGCTGGGGGCGGGGAGGGGAGGGGAGGGGCCAGCAGGGGCGGGGCGGCGCGGGCCCGGCGGCCGCCGGCTCAGCTCGAGGACGCAGCGCAAGCCCCGCGCGCCGCCACTGCCCGGAGACACCGCCCGGACCTGGCCGCGCAGGCAGTCTTGCGGCCGAGGGCAGGCGGCCCGGGGCCCAGGCGTGGGGTCACGGCCAGTGCGGCCCCGCGTGCTGCATTCCCCGGGCCCGAGCCACCCGCGCCGGGCGGGGAGCGGGGGTGGGGGGAGCGGGGCGGGGCCTCGGCCGGGGGCCCACCCATTGGCTGCGGGGCCCCGATGAGAAACAGGCTGGCCAATCACTGTCCGGCAAGGACCGTAATTACCGCGTCGCGGGGAGATTGTTGGACGAAGCGTGAGGAACAGTGTGTGTGTGCGCGCGCGCGCGCGGGAGCGTGTGTGGTATGTGTGTGTGTGCACGTGTGTGTGTGCGCGCGCGCTCGGGAGCGTGTGTGGTATGTGTGTGTGTGCACGTGTGTGTGTGTGTGTGCGCGCGCGCTTGTATGTGTATTTGTGCTTGCGTATACCGGGTCAGGAAGACCCGGGGCCTTCCTAGAAACCGCAAGAGAATGGGCTGGTCACAGTTTTTTTTTTAAGATTCCGGGTGTCAAAACTGCACAATTAAGGCATATTTCAATATTTACACTTAATGAAATATGCTTTTAATTCCAAAAGTAGGGCTGTACTGCAGAACTCTACAGTTCTCAGATTCCGGCTCAAAATGTAAGAAAATGCTCCCCCCCACCCCAATCCCATTCCGCAGGGCCAGGCGTCCCGGGTCACACCCGACGTCACGCTGAGTTGCGGGGTGGGGGGCGTCTCCAGCTCCTTCTGAGGCCCCAGCCTTAGTAGGGAAGCGACAGTCACCACCCCTGGCCGCAGAGGTCTTGGGGGCAGGCCCGACTGTCAGCAGCGGGGAGTCCCCTCCCACTTCTGCCGCGGGGAGCGCGGCGACGACAGAGCATCGCGGCCCACGCCGTTTCCCTCGGCGCTGTGGCCGCTCAGGAGTAAACCTTCTGACGGATTCACCGGGACGCAGTGCGGATGCGCGCGGGCGCAGCCGGCTTCACCCGACGCGGGTTATCGCGGAGAGATACAGCCGCCTCCCAGGGCCAGCCGGCGCCCGCGTCCAACCGAGGGCAACCCACAGCCTGGATTTAGTTTTCAGAACAACCATGGTGGAGGGAGCATCAACCCCACTTTCCAGAGGGGAAAACGGAGGCGAAGAGAGACTGTCCCAGATGGTAAGTGGTTCTGGCCAGCCTGGGATTCCGACACTCAGGGCCTAAGATCCTTCTGGTACCGACACTCCCCCCGAAGTCGAAACGGAGCGAAGAGCAGCGGGTCGGGAGGCCGGGCGGGGCTGAGGCCTAGCAGAGGGAGGCAGCCGGCCTGTGGCTGGGAAACAAAACAGCGAGTGCCGGGAAGGACCTCTGGTGCCCTGCGGCCTGGAGACCTCGCGTCTTTTATGCAGACTCCAGGGCCGTCTCCCCGACCCTCACATCCCGCCGCCGCAGGAGGGCCTGAAATGACCAACCACAGGCACTTACTGCTTTGTTTAACTCCATTGCCTGGGTGAGGACCCGGAGCCAAAGCGGGCGAGCCTGGGTCTCAGGGAAGAGCTGTGGTCCCCCACGCCCTGCTCCCTGGGGCGCCCGTGGTCTAGGGGACGCCAGGGTAGAGGTACCCAGCCAGGGGAGGGTGGCCGAGGGGAGGAACGACTGCCCCGTCTGTTGGAGAGAGACGCACTATTCTCCTTCTAACGCCACCATCGAATTGGAGGGGCTTCTGAGAGATGGAGAAACTGAGGCCAAAGAGAGACCTGGAGGAAACGACACGGCGAGGAAGATGCCCCCCGGTGCCCGCCTGCCTACGCGGGTTCGCCTGGGCCTGGCTGGCAGTGGCTCCTGGGCGCACAGATTTTGAGGCCACGAGCCGGCTGTCACTTCCGCGGTTTCCTGGCACCTTCAGAAGGGCGCGGGGGTGGGGGGGAGCGCTCCTCGGAGTCTGGATTTCAATTCTTTGACGCCAGGGCTGCGTGGCCCTGGGCAGGGTGCCTCGCCTCTCAGATCCTGTTTCCTCCCCTGTAAACCTCCGGCGGTAAGCGCCCCTGCCTGTGCCAGGCTGTGGGGAGTGGGGCCGGGGCAGCTGAGGCCACATATTAGGGGGGGCTGCCAGGTTTCTTTCCACCGCCTCTGGGGAGCACGTGCGCGGGGGCGGGGTGAGGGGAACCGGGTGGAAGAGAGCCGGCCTTTCTCCCAAGCACTGGCCTTCGGGGGCTTGAAGCACGTATCCCCTCCGCGGGCCTGGGCGCTGGGTCCCGGCACTGCGGATGCTCCTCCTGGCGGCAGAGCGGGGCGTCTCGCGGGGCCTCAGCAGCGAGTGGAGTCGCCGGGTCGGATAGGGAGGCGTGAAACAGCCGCCCAGGTGCTAACCCAGGCCGCAGCCTCTGTGCCCCATGCGGTCCCGGAGCGGATCCTGCCCCACTTGGAGGGGAGAGGAGCCCGAGCTCCGCGGCGGGGCTTGTGGGCAGAGGCTTGGCCACAGGGGCAGAGCCGGCTGGCAGCTCCGGTTGATCACACTCAACCCAGGAGGGTATCTTGCAGTGGGGTGCTCGCTGTAGATGGGCTCCGAAGTCTCACAGCCCTGAGCAGGTTTCTGAGGCTCCCAAGGGAGTTTCTGATCACCTTCAGGCAGCGCGCAGAACGGCAGGTGAGTGGAGACTCCTCCGGCCCGCAGGCTGGCACCTCTGGGTGGGTGGCGTGTCCCTGAGGCACCCCGCACCCCTGAGCCACGGCCGCCCTCCCTTACTGCCCAGTCCACTCTCGTCTTTCCTTATCCTCCGTCCACCACCAGGTTCCCTCTCTGGGGCGGGACCACCGGAAAACCCTCAGCGACACAGCCTAAGGGGCGCTCTTCTTAACTGGGCACCGGGAACCTGTCACCTCCCAGTCCAGCCCTGGTGTTCAAAGGTGCCGCCTGAACCAGGGGGAGGGAGCTGGTGGGCATAACTCCAAGAACATAGATCGGAAGTCAGCAAGCTGCAGCAGCCACTGCCTGTCGTGTATTTTTTTTTTCTCTTTTTAAAACTTTTTTTATTTTTTCATTTATTTTTATTAGTTGGAGGCTAATTACTTTACAATATTGTAGTGGGTTTTGCCATACATTGACATGAATCAGCCATGGATTTACATGTGTTCCCCATCCTGATACCCCCTCCCGTGTTGTGTATTTTTTTTTAATAAACATTTTCCTTTCAGAATAATTTTAGAGAATGCCCCCTTACAATTCAGATTTCGCCTTGCTTTTGCTTCCTTTCATCCCTCATCTGAATTCCAGTTGTCCTCACCTCACTGCATGCCACCCCACATCCCCGCTGGTGGAGATAAATCTACAGAAGCAGTATCTACTGTATACCCCCTCCATCTCGCAGTTTTATCACCTGAAACTAGGAATTTGATACTGATAAATGTAGCAGTGGTTTTCTAACCACTGCGTACTAACCCCGCAGTCAGAGATGCCTTTGTTCCAGTCACCACGGACCAATCACACATTTCCCCTCAACTCAGGGTGTAAAGCAACCATTTACCAGCGTGTTCATGGCGTATATGGATTGGCGTGGGTTGTCTCCACTGCATGGGGTCTGGGCCCCAGCTTAGGGGGAGGGGAACTTTCCTGAAGGTTACATGGCTCCTTTATCTGGGAGCTGACGCTGGTGTCAGAGAAGGGACCCCTCTGCCTGGGCTTCCTCACCACACCGTTCTCAGTACCCTGGGTGCGGAGGGCGGGGTGTGTGTGGGAGGGGCATGGAATGTCATGGGAATTCCGAGCCCTACTCTGCTTTCTCGTCACAGCTCCCACGGGGGCAAGGGGAGGGGCTTGCACCCCATCTCTCTGGCCGGCAAATGGATGGTCAGATCATAGGATAAGAAATCCAGGAAGAGACGTGCCCCCAGGATAGTGGGCCCCCTATTAGTGGACTTCGGGGTTGCTGCCAGCTCTCCATTGCTGCGGATCATGTCAGGATGAACAGACCTATGGGCTGGAGAGTCATCTGGGGGTGCGTGTCCCCCCGAGCAGCAGTCCCGGGGTACGGATCTACACAGACTCTGGATCCTGAGCACTTCAGAAAGACTCTCCAGACTGGCTGTGTCAGTTTCCCTTTCCTCACCTCTCGTGGGCCCCTGGTCTTTCTGGACCTTCGTCTGGCTGGCTGGCTCGGTGAAGAGTATAAGAAGGAAACCAGGGTGTTCTGGGTCTTGATTCTCTGGCTGCGAACAGGGTGAGGCTGCTTCGCTCTGCGGCCAGAGTCACGGAGATGAGGGGGCGGTGAGGGAGGTCCTGTGTGGCCCCTGATGGGAGGACCTGGGCCGGGTGGAGGGCTGGAGAACAGGGATGCAGTTTGTGCCGGAAAGCTGAAGGATAAAGTTCTTAGTTTGCAAAGTGGTGGGGTACCACTGAAGGCTTCTGAGCTGGGGAAGGGCCAGGGCTGGAGCTGGGCGTCAGGACCAGTACTTGAATGCACCAGCTTGTGCAGGACGCAGGGAGACAGTAAGGTCGAAGGGGGCCTTGCCACTGCCCTAGCGGCAAGCAGTGAAGCCTCAGGAGAGCGGTGGCCGTGGAAAGGGGCCACACTCGTCTCAGGTGTCCACACGGTGGCCCACAGGCCTGGACAGGGGCGGCCAGGGTGGCGGAGCCTCAGGACGTGCTTATGGGCTCGTCCAAGGGCCCGCTCCCCACATCCCAGCCACAGACCGTGGCCTTGCAGCTGTGCAGGTGTGCACGCAGGCTCCGGCTCCAGTCCCAATCCTGCTGCTGAGTCCCACTGTGGTCACGAGCAAGTCACCGCCTTCTGCGGACCTCAGCGTCCTCAGTGGCAAAGTGGGAATAACAGACCTGCCGGGTGCAGGGGCTGGCCTGGGGTTGAGCGGAGGTAACAATGCCGGCGAGCCAGCATGTGAAAATGCTTGCTTTGAAAAAGACCAAATGTTTGAGCATGATTTTGGCTGCCTTTTGAGGTCGACCCGCCTCCTTCTGAGTGCGTCTCCCTTTAAACACTGAAAAGGGGAGGAAGGTGCTCACACCTTTTAAGTGGATGCTTCCCGGCGTTTCCAGTCCCTGGGAGGCTGGGGGGCAGGGGAGGGGCGGGGAGGGGCGGGGAGGGGGCGGGGAGTTGGGGGAGGCAGACGTTGTGGCCGGCATCCGCCTAGCGCGGCGGGGCGGGCGCACAGGAGGGAGGACTGGAGCCGGTGGGAGCCCTTGGTTCCGCTCGGCGGGACTCGGCCCGGAGCCTCGTGTGTGCGTGGCCAGAACCGCTCTTCCCGAAGCGCAGGTGACCCCTCCCCAGGCAGAACTGCGGGGCCAGCCGAGAAGTCCCCTACCCCGCGGGAGGGCCCCGGAAGGGTCCCAGCTTAGAGCCGCCCCGCGGGAGGCTCGGCAGAGGAGGAGAAGACCTGCCAACGCTGTCTGGGGACAAAACCGCCCCCAGGAGCGAGCGGGAAGCTGGACCACGGAGGCCGCCCCCTCCCGCCCTCGGGGCCTTTGCCAGGAGCCCCAGTCTGGGCCAGAGCAGCCTCTCGCCCCTGCTCACCCCCTGCTCACCCCCTCCCCGGCCTCGATCGCTGTGTCGTCTTATCCCTGCTTGGGGCAGGCACTCACCAAATCTCTGTGCCCCGGTGCTCAGCAAACCTTGGACCCTGCCGGGAGCGCTCACTGGTGGAGGGCCCCTTTCTTCCTCTGCAGCTATATTTTGAAGGGACTGGCCAGAGAACACCCACATACCCACCATCTAGATTCCCCCAGGAGCACGTTATTTTCCTTGCTTTATCACATCCGTATCACATCACATTAGTCCCTGAATTTGGGTCCCAGCCCGGCCACTGAGCAGCAATGAGGCGCAAGGCTGTTTGCTGTCCCCAAGCGCCACCTCCCCTTCTGGAAAGGAAGGGAAGGACTGGGCCCAAGAAAACCACACCATGGACGGGCATTCTCAAGCTTATCCTTTAATGTGATGACACAATCACGCACGATTCCTTTGTGGAGCTGTGGTCGCTGAGACTCGGGGTGCGGGGATGTCTGGCTGGAATGTGAAGGGCACCTCGAGGTGGGGGGCGTTCACCTCCTGGGGGTTTCCACAGCGGAACACAGATTTATGCGCGGAGTTATCCAAACCAAACCGCTGGGGACCCTCAGACAGCTCGGGCGGCCAGTGACCTTGATGGCAAGTGACTTGGGGTTGGAGAAACGAGGCCGGAACAAAGAGCTGGTCTGACCACGGGGCAGGGAATCTCTTCCCAGGCGCCTGAGGGAAGTTTCTGGAAACCTCGTCTGGGCCTAATGGGAGCCCCGCCAGTCTGACCCGGCTGACCCGTCTAGGTTTTGGAGTGAAAGCTTGTGGACTATCCCGGCGTGTTTGGGGCGGGGGGAGGTGCCCAGCTCGTGGTGCTAGCAGAAATGTTTGGCGCAGAAGCTAGTTACACGCTTCGTTATCCCTGCCGTGGGCGGTGCGCCTGGGGGCGGTGCGCCTGGGGGCGGTGCGCGTGGGGGCGGGGCTCGTGGGCGGTGCGCCTGGGGGGCGGTGCGCCTGGGGGCGGTGCGCCTGGGGGGCGGTGCGCGTGGGGGCGGTGCGCGTGGGGGCGGTGCGCGTGGGGGCGGGGCTCGTGGGCGGTGCGCCTGGGGGGCGGTGCGCCTGGGGGCGGGTGCGCCTGGGGGGCGGTGCGCCTGGGGGCGGGGCGCCTGGGGGGCGGTGCGCGTGGGGGCGGTGCGCGTGGGGGCGGTGCGCGTGGGGGCGGGGCTCGTGGGCGGTGCGCCTGGGGGGCGGTGCGCCTGGGGGCGGGTGCGCCTGGGGGGCGGTGCGCCTGGGGGCGGGGCGCCTGGGGGGCGGGGCTCGTGGGACGGTGCGCCTGGGGGGCGGTGCGCCTGGGGGCGGGTGCGCCTGGGGGGCGGTGCGCCTGGGGGCGGGGCGCCTGGGGGGCGGGGCTCGTGGGACGGTGCGCCTGGGGGGCGGTGCGCCTGGGGGGCGGTGCGCCTGGGGGGCGGGGCTCGTGGGACGGTGCGCCTGGGGGGCGGTGCGCCTGGGGGCGGTGCGCCTGGGGGGCGGGGCGCCTGGGGGAGGTGCGCCTGGGGGCGGGGCGCCTGGGGGCGGGGCGCCTGGGGGCGGGGCGCCTGGGGGAGGTGCGCGTGGAGGCGGGGCTCGTGGGCGGGGCTCGGAAACCCCACCCTCTTCCCCCAGAAGCCCAGAGCCCAGAGTCCAGCCGGTTTGGCCGCCCTCCCATCCCGGCCTGCTCGCGTGAGCTCTCCGCACTCGAAGCCCCGCAAGGACTTGTGGGCGGGGATGACTCGGAGCGCATCGCTGCGGCAGGACCCCTGACCTCCAAGAACCGCGCTTCCTGCACGCAGAGGGGAGCGGGTTGTGTAAACAGTGACCCGTCTTCACACCTCCACACGCTGCTGGGGAAAGAATGGGTGCTCTGGATGGAGGGGGGCCTCCCGAGGACCGAGGATGGACTGGGGGAGGCAACCTAAGGGGGTACAGGATGTGCACCAAACGTGCAGGGAACTGAATATAAACAGCACTCATTACAGGCACGCGGTATAATGGTTCATTCATTTATGGTCGTTTCTGTAAACGCCTGTGATGGGCTGAATGGTGTCTCCCCAAAATTCATATGCCGAAGCCCTAACCCCCAGAGCCTCAGAGTGTGACCTTATCTGGAAATTGGGTCACTGAAGACGTAATGAGTTACTTCAGTGGGGTCACCCTGGCGTTCAGTTCAGTTCAGTCGCTCAGTCATGTCCGACTCTGCGATCCCATGGACTGCAGCACGCCTGGCCTCCCTGTCCATCACCAAACTCAACTCCATCCAGCCGGTGATGCCATCCAACCATCTCATCCTCTGTCATCCACTTTTCCTGCCGCCTTCAATCTTTCTCAGCATCAGGGTCTTTTCAAATGAATCAGTTCTTCGCATCAGGTGGCCAAAGTATTGGAGTTTCAGCTTCAGCATCAGTCCTTCCAATGAATATTCAGGACTGATCTTTAGGATGGACTGGTTGGATCTCCTTGTGTCCAAGGGACTCTCAAGAGTCTTCTCCAACACCACAGTTCAAAAGCATCAATTCTTCGGTGCTCAGCTTTCTTTATAGTCCAACTCTCACATCCATACATGACTATTGGAAAAACCACAGGCTTGACCAGACGGACCTTTGTTGGCAAAGTAATGTCTCTGCTTTTTAATATGTTGTCTAGTTTGGTCATAACTTTTCTTCCAAGCAGCAAACATCTTTTAATTTCATGGCTGCAGTTACCATCTGCAGTGATTTTGGAGCCCCCCAAAGTAGTCTGTCACTGTTCCCACTGTTGCCCCATCTATTTGCCATGAAGTGATGGGACCAAATGCCATGATCTTAGTTTTCTGAATGTCGAATTTTAAGCCACTCTCCTCTTTTACTTTCATCAAGAGTCTCTTTAGTTCTTCGCTTTCTGCCATAAGGGTGGTGTCATCTGCACATCTGAGGTTATTGATATTTCTCCCGGCAATCTTGATTCCAGCTTGTGCTTCCTCCAGCCCAGCGTTTTTCATGATGTACTCTGCATAGAAGTTAAATAAGCAGGGTGACAGTATATAGCCTTGACGTACTCCTTTCCCTATTTGGAACCAGTCTGTTGTTCCTTGTCCAGTTCTAACTGTTGCTTCCTAACCTGCATACAGGTTTCTCAAGAGGCAGGTCAGGTGGTCTGGTATTCCCATCTCTGGAAGAATTTTCCACAGTTTATTGTGATCTACACAGTCAAAGGCTTTGGCATAGTCAATAAAGCAGATGTTTTTCTGGAACTTTCTTGCTTTTTCAATGATCCAGTGGATGTTGGCAATTTGATCTCTGTTTCCTCTGCCTTTTCTAAAACCAGTTTGAACATCTGGTAGTTCATGGTTCATGTACTACTGAAGCCTGGCGTGGAGAATTTTGATCATTACTCTTCTAGCGTGTCAGATGAGTGCAATTGTGCAGTAGTTTGAGCATTCTTTGGGATTGCCTTTCTTAGGGATTGGAATGGAAACTGACCTTTTCCAGTCCTGTGACCACTGCTGAGTTTTCCAAATTTGCTGGCATATTGAGTGCAGCACTTTCACAGCATCATCTTTTAGGATTTGAAATAGCTCAACTGGAATTCCATCACTGGTAATTTCATCACTCTGGCATGGGTACACCCTAATCCACTATGACTGGTGTCCTTATAAAAGAAACAGCATCACTGAGCAGGGACCCCACAAGCTGGAGCTGATCCAGATGCACTGGGAGAGCGCCTGCGAGGGGAAAACGGCCCCGGCCGCACCTCTGTCATGAAAGTGAAAGTCGTTGTCCTACCTGACTCTTTGCGACCCCATGAACTATACAGTCCATAGAATTCTCCAGGCCAGAACACTGGAGTGGGTAGCCTTTCCCTTCTCCAGTGGATCTTCCTGACCCAGGGATCAAACCGGGGTCTCCTGCATTGTAGGTGAATTTTTTTACCAATTAGCTTCTGCTGTTGGGATCCCATCTCCCCCCACCCCCTCCCCCTGCAGCCACGGGACACAGTGCAGCTTCCCCGGCTGTGGGAGGAGGCCTGGGGCTGGAGGGATGCTCCCACCCTGGAGAGCTGGGCGCTGGGATAGGGTAGAAGGATGTCAGAGGTCCACACTGTCTGCTCTGTTCGAGTTTTGCACCAGGTGGGAGCACTCCTAGATTTTACAAAATGAATGGACAAAGTTAAAATCTTCAGAGATGCCCTGGCAGAGGAGAACTTTAAGGGGCATTCGGCAGAGAAGCTGACGAAGTTGGGGGACCCAAGGCTGCCAGGCTGTGGAATGAGCGCAGAAGATGCAGGAGCAAGTCTGGGGATCCTGGCGGGCCTGGGTCCTCCTGCCCTCAGCTGTGCCTGTGATCAAGGTGGGGGTGGGAACAGCAGGTATAGAAGGCCTGGGGGGGCGGTCAGGAACCATCTCAGAGGGCAAAGCCCCAGACCGACCAACCAACCCTCTCAAGTGGGGACAGAGGGGAGGTCCACGTGGGGGTGGACCCCCCCAGACCCCCCAGGCTGGCGTGAGGTCCTGGGGTTGCCTCCTTCGTTACTAGAGGCCCTCGGGGGTGCTGGGCTCTGCCTCGGGCCCACCCGCAGCCCCTGGACCACTCTCGGCCTGACTCCCTCACCTGATGGAGGAATAAACTGTGCCCAGACGGTGAAAGTGATGTTCACGGACGATGCTGGTGACAGGCACCCCTGAGGTCACCCCCGGCCTGCAGACGCGCCCCTGGCTCTCTGCTGGCCTCCCAGGGCCTCTGCCCTCAACCCAGCTTTTCATCCACAACAAATCAGCTTGCTTATTATATGAATAATGCATGCTCAACACAGAGATTCTGACAAATGCCTGATGATGGAGCAAATAATGCAGGCCATCTGGGTACCACCACCCGAGGCCCCACCGCTGACATCCCAGGACCCTCCCTGCCCCACAGTGTGAGAGCGGACGCAGCCTGGGACCAGAGACCCCCACCCACACCTCACTCACTAAGGTACACCCAGATACACTCACTTGTACACACATACGTGTATACTCACAGACATACACTTATATACACACAGATATACTCAGTTATGTGTAGAAACCCTCACTTTTATACACAAACGCACACATATATACACACACCCACTTATGTACACACACACATACTGATACACACTCACTGATACACACACACCCATGTACACAGACACAGCCCCCACACCCTGACACAAATGTCACACATCCCCACCGGCATATACTCACCCTCCATACTCCTCACACACACCCACACCTCCCCACACTCCTATATAGGCAACCACACCCATATGCATCCTACACATATTCACACACCCCACCTACATCTACAAGCAAACGCAGCCCTCCCACACACGCATTACATCCCTCCCGCCCCGACACTTACACGCAGACACCTCAGCACCCACAGGCCCACACACAGGCAGCCGTGTGCACTGTCGCACGTCGGCACACCCTTGACCTCGCCCCCACGCACAGGTGAACAGGCCATATGTGTCCTGGTGCAGGTCACACCCGAGGGCTTCTCTTCCATCATGGACCGCCCATCCGCACCCTGCCGCTTCCGTCTTGTCCCCCCGAGAACCCCCGTGGCCAGCTTCGCGTGCGTCTTTATATACTCTCCATGCGCACTTTATCTGTGTGAACACAAAGGTATACAGCATGGCAACCAATGGAGGAGCCTCCATCACCTTCCATGGGAGCTTCTGCCCCTCCTTTCTCCCCGGCCTGCATGCTAAGTCGCTTCAGTCGGGTCCGGCTCTTTGTGACCCCATGGACCGTAGCCCACCAGGCTCCTCTGTCCATGGGGATTCTCCAGGCCAGAATACTGGAGTGGGTTGCTGTGCCCTCCTCCAGGGGATCTTCCCGACCCAGGGATCAAACCTGTGTCTCCTGTAGCTCCTGCATCTCAGGCAGATTCTTTCCCGCTGAGCCCCCGGAAACGCCCTTCTCACTGGCACTGGGGCACAGAAGCCCTCTCAGTCCCAGTTCAGCCCCGTTCATCCGGTCTCCTCTGTGCATTTACCGGGGGAGGGGCCACACGTCCCCACCACCTACCTATTAACGGTATTTCCACAAAGGAAATCAACCCTGAATATTCATTCCAATGAATATGATGCTGAAGCTGAAGCTGCGATACTCTGGCCACTTGATGCCAAGAGCCAACTCACGGGAAAAGACCTGATGCTGAGTAAGACTGAAGGCGGGAGGAGAAGGAGACAGAGGATGAGATGGTTGGATGGCATCACCGGCTCAATGGACATGAGTTTGAGCAAGCTCCAGGAGTTGGTGATGGACAGGGAGGCCTGGCGTGCTGCAGTCCATGGGGTCGCAAAGAGTCAGACACGCTGAGCAACTGGGCAATGGCAGGCTGTCCTCCAGCCTCGGATCATCTCAGCAGCTAACCCTGTACCTCTGTCCACTCCCCCAGGAGCTGGTCCTTCTGTTCACATGGGAGAGATTCCTGGAATACGTCGGTGTGCCGACAGCCTGAGTGTGTGTGTGATGCATGTGCACACGTGTGTGTGTGTGTGTGAGATGCGTTGCTCCAGGTTGCTCTTCTGAAAGGCTTCACATTCACATCAGCACTGGCTGGGGACGCCTTTCCTCCGTCCTCTGCCAACAGGTAGCGTGGCTCCTTTTAATTCTTTTTGCCAGACTCGTGGGAGCAAAGTGGCTTTGACTCTGAGTCAGGGGACGTTTGGCGAGGCTGCACCCTCCTTCAGTCATCCCACCCTGGCCCCACTGCGGATGGGGACACGCTTCAGGGAGGGCGGGGGGAGTCCCCCGCTACACTGCCCAGGTCCAGCCTCCCTTCCTCCTCCTCCTTGGGCGTCTCTGAACACCTCTGAGCATCCGCCTCTCCCTGCCGCGCAAAGCTCCATCCGTGGGCTCCTGGACCAGGAAGCGTCTGCACCCACCCAGTCCCCAGCCCAGGGCGCAGCTCAGAGCACGGAAGGGCCGCCAGCACCCTGTGGACCTCGTGGGGACTGTCAGCTCCCTGCCCATGGAGCCGGCTGGCCCAAACCACAGTGAGCCTCTCACAGGTCCTGGAAGGAGAGCATTATTTGCCTGACGGAGGGCCGAACTGGAAGTACCAGATCGTCACTGGGCACAGAACCTGTCTCCGGAGCTGCTTGGCCGTGGGGGGCTGGCCAGGGACAGACCCTCCCGTCGAAGGCATTCCGCTGTTTCTTATCACAGGGCCTGCAGAGAGCATCCACCTCTGGCGTTTGCAGGATAAATTTGATGATGTGTGAGAAGGATTTTGAAGAGGACTAGGTGGAGTGCAGTATTTAGCTTCCTCCCCACCCCCGTGTTTGTGTATGGACCCCAGGGAAGGGGGCTCTCCCGAGGGAGCCCCCTGCCCAGACACCAGCATGGAGCAAGCAGCATCAGAACAAAGGCCCTTCTCCTGGGTCCCCCGCAGCTGCGGCTGGGCTCCGAGAGTTTGCAGGACTCGGAGTTTGGTCTGCGAGACCCCAGGGACCAGTCCCTGGATGGCTGGCCTTAGCATTAACGAAGCAGCACACACTGGGGGCTCAAAACCACAGAAGTGCAATCTCTCACAGCTCTGGAGGCCAGGAGTGTGAAATCAGCGTGCCTGGGTTGAAATCAGCGTGGCTAGGTTGAAATCCAGGGTCAGCAGGGCCGGCTCCCTCTGGAGGCTCTGCGGGAAGACCCTCTCTGTGACCCGTCTCCCTCCATCTCCAGCTGTCAGCGGACCTGTGATGGCAGGTGGGCCCCTTGGAGACTCTTCTCAAGATCCTTAACTGATCCCATCCACGGAGCCCCTCTTCCCAGGTCAGGTCACGTTTCTAGATTCCAGGGACTAGGACCTGGGGATTCCTCTGGAGACATGATCCAGCCCATGACACCACTTAAGGCCTCACCAACCTCCACTGCAGTAGCTCAGGCCTCTGTACCTGTCGGGGCATCAGCAGTGAGTTCTTTGGGTGAGGCTACCCCGTGTCTACAGAAAGTGGGGCTTTCAGTCTCCATTTCACCTGTTTCCCTATTTTGGCTGAGCTTGGTCTCCGTCGCTACCCACGACGGCTTTTCTCTAGCTGTGGCGGTGGGGGGAGGGGGGGGTATCTGCTCTCCAGCCGCGGTGCTCAGGCTTCTCCGGGTGGTGGCCTCTCTCGCGGCAGAGCGCAGGCCCTAGGGGTCACAGTCTCCGGAGTGCAGGCTCCCTGGTTGGGGCACACAGACCCACTTGCCCCCACGGCATGTGGGACCTTCCCAGACCAGAGCTCAAAGCCGTGTCCCCTGCGTGGGCAGGCAGGTTCTTAACCACTTGGCCCACCAGGGAAGCCCAGAAAGTGGGATTTTTTAAGTTAATCTGGGAAATCAATTCAAAGGGAGGGTCCCAAACAATGGTTCAGTATAGAAACCTCCTTTCGGGAGTTGTCAAGTTGCTGCTTGCACACCTCCCCTAACAGGGAACTCACTCCCACCCCGGGAGCTCATGCCGTCTTTTCCTGCTCCCACCCCCACCTTTACTTATGCATGTGATGATGTGCAGAGAGACTGCACTTCTGAGAAGCTGGTGAGACTCCTGCTGTGGGAGGGGCTAGCCAGAGCTTCATCTGTGTGGTCAGGGACAGTCAGGGGTCAGCAGGGAGGGGACCTTTATTGGGGGAGGAAACTGGATCTCATGCCTTTGTCACCCAACTCCATAAGCACCCTAAATGTATGTCATCAAAGGAAGTGAGTGATGGCAGCTCTTCTGAATGCTCTATGCCTGGGGGTGGGGGGTGGTAGCCTCATGGCCAGGTTCCAGGACGCCTGAACCCCTCAGAGAGGCCTCTGTCTACACACACCCCTTTGCATGGACAACAAGCCAAGGACCTCCCCCTGCGTGCTGCTCTTGGCCCGGACGCCCATGGTGGAGCCCCTGACAGAGCCACTCCTGAAACCCGGCCGGGGCTCTGACTCGTGGCCTGCGATTCTCAGCCACGGGGTTGCTCTCTCTTCTCACTCACCAGCCTGTTCTAAGCTCCCCTGAAGGACTCATCCAGCCGCAGTCACGGGATGGGGGACGCGATCGCCTGTCCTGTGTCGTCATGAGCCAAAAATCCCTGGAAGCGGTTTGCAAGATGGGGCCTGGCTCTCAGCGCTCGAGCCCCCAGTCGGCCCCCAGCTTGGAGACAGTGAATACAGATAGCAGCAGTGAAAGTCACTCTTGAGTTAACTGTCCAAACACATTTAATGTTTGAGACGTCCAGCGCCCCATCTTTGGGACCAGGGGAGGATGGGCTAAAGCAAAACATCTTCTTGGACCTGAATCTATAAATAAGCCGGATTTCGCTGGAACGCGCTCGCCTCTGTGGCTGGGTGCACAGTGGACGTATTCATCTAAGGCTGATTCATTCTGAAGGCTTGAAAAAGCAAAAGCTTCGTGAGGCCTGGAGGACTGGGCCTGTCCCAAGAGCACCACTGTGTGGAGGCTTCCGGAACTGACTCGAAGTAACAACCCAATACCAGCCTTGGGCAGTTCAGTTCAGTTCAGTCACTCAGTCGTGTCTGACTCTTTGCGACCCCATGAATCGCAGCACACCAGTCCTCCCTGTCCATCACCAACTCCCAGAGCTTACTCAAACTCATGCCCATCGAGTCAGTGATGCTATCCAACCATGTCATCCTCTGTCGTCCCCTTCTCCTCCTGCCCTCAATCTTTCCGAGCATCAGGGTCTTTTCCAGTGAGTCGCCTCTTCACATCAGGTGGCCAACGTATTGGAGTTTCAGCTTCAGCATCAGTCCTTCCAATGAACACCCAGGACAGATCTCCTTTAGGATGGACTGGGTGGACCTCCTTGCAGTTCAAGGGACTCTCAAGAGTCTTCTCCAGCACCACAGTTCAAAAGCATCATATTCTTCGGTGCTCAGCTTTCTTTATAGTCCAACTCTCACATCCGTACATGACCACTGGAAAAACCATAGCCTTGACCATACGGACTTTTTTCAGCCAAATAATGTCTCTGGTTTTTAACGTCTCTGCTTTCTCGGGCAGCAAAGCAAAAATACGGGTTTGGACCTGCTCCCCCACATCCCGCACATTTCGTTCCACAAACGTGTTGCCCTAAACTAGTGTCTAGTGCGGTTTTAGGCCTACTACGAGGCAGGACTGAAGTGAGATTGAAGACACCTCTCCCCCATTCCCCAAAACGCTTGTTTGACTGTCTCTGGGAGAATTCTACACTCCCAGCCTCTCCCCAGGATGGGCCATCAAGGCTGGACGGCGGTGACGCGGGAAGGGCAGTGGGGGGTGGGGGCAGTGCTGCTGCCAACGCCCACCATGTCCCCCCCAGGCCTCCTCCCCACCCGGGACTCCCCCCCTCGAGCCTCCCCCTGCCCCGGCCTCCCCACCTGGGCCTCCCCCCACCCGGACCTCCCCCCAAAGGCCTGGTCGTCCTCCACACACAGACTGTGGACCCAGGCTGCAGACAGGCACTTCGTCTGTTCACTCCATCATTTGCTCGGCATCCGTTGACAGGATGCAGCTGAGCATCCAGGCCCCGTTCTGGGAGAGAGGCCAGGCCGAGCCAGACCGGTCCTCACCCACAGCGGAGGCCAGGACAGACCCTCGGCCACGTTTCCCGTGGAATGTACCCACATGAAGGCTTCTGTGACAGGCGCAGGGCACAGCAGAACCACTCCACGTCTCCTTCCGGCCCCCGCCTCATGGTCCTGCCGAAGACCACAGGAGAAGAGGAGGGTGCCCGAGCTGCCAGGAGCTGAGGTGACCTTGAGGATCCACTGAGGACGATAAGGTCTTGCCACATGAGACCCAAGTTCAAGGGGCCATGCCCAGCCTGGCCGCTCACATAGATGCCAGGTGGATTGGCTCACCCCGCCCCCCTTTCTATAGCTGGCATATTTCCCTGATGCCCTCGTGGGTCTGAGGATAAACTGGGCCCCAGAGTCAGGGTCCACAGGAAGAAAGTGGGGGGGGGGTACAGACAAGTACTGTCCTCCTAAAACAAGAACCACTTGCAGAGGCCAGAGGGCGAAAATGCTTTCTCACCAGGTCCTAACTAGCCAGGAGTCATCTGCTGGGCCCTGGAGCGCCAGTTTCCTGAACTCCACTCTTTCCCCTTCGTACATAAGAGAAGTGTTTGTGTGTGTGTGTGTGTGTGTGTGTGTGTGTGTGACTTAGTCACGTCTGACTCTGGGACCCCATGGACTGTAACCCACCAGGCTCCTCTGTCCGTGGGATTCTCCAGGCAAGAATACTGGAGTGGGTTGCCATTCCCTCCTCCAGGGGATCTTCCCGACCCAGGGATGGAACCCAGGTCTCCTGCACTGCAGGCAGATTCTTCACCATCTGAGCCACCAGGGAAGACCTCACTTAATGAAGTGACCATTGAGAAGGCAGGGCTGAGAGAGACTCAGAACCAGCAGCGTGGGGGGTGTGAGGGCCGCTGAGACTCGAGCCAGCACAGTCCCGCTCCGGGAGGGAAAGCGGGTGGGGGGGAGCGGAGATGATCTGCCCGCGCCTTGGGGGGCAGACTCCCCATCCTGGCTGGGAAGCAGCCCGCACTCTGTCTTGGACATCGTGGGTCCTCACGGGACGGTTCTTACCTTCACTGAATCCTATGTTAAAGTGGAATTCCCCTCACAACATTGTAAATCAAATCATTGTGTTCAGTGAAAAATATTTAAATAAGTGTTACTCCCAGAGCCAGAATGTGATCAAACCCTTGTCTCCTGGACACCCCCTTCTGGTCTGTGGGCTGGAGGACGGGGCTTCCACGTGCAGGACCGGCCACCTCAGGAAGTTTCCCTGAGTCTTCATTCAGTGCCCCAGGTCGACACCAAGAGGTCGGTGTCCCGGGGGATCTGCCAGGGGATCACATCCCCACGCAGCATCGTGAGGCCAACTCAAGGTCTCTGACAGCAACTCCGGTCCCTGCCCCTGACCGCACGAGGGCTCTGTCCTTGACGGGAGAGTTGATGCCAGAGATATCACACTGCTGTCCGCTCGGCCCCCGCGGCCCGGACTGTGTCCACCTCTGGCTTCGGGATACCCCCCCCCACGTTGGTAGATTCCACGTCCCATCGCCTCTTTAAATCTCAGTGCTCTCAATGGAGAAATGGATATGATAAACACTGTAAATCAATGATACCCCCAATAGTAAAATAAAATAAAAATGGACATGCTAACAGAACTGACATAGCCAAGGTGTTGTGAGATGGTAGCTTGGGGTGCAGGGGGGACCTGAACCCCAAGAGGAACCAGGATGAGGACGGGGGTCATTGTTCCCTCCCCAGCAGCAAGAAGGTCCTGGATCGCCCACCAGCCGCGGGCGGCACACCTCCGCTCCCCCTGCAGCTCAGGGGACCCCACCAAGCGACCCCGCCAGGTGACCCCGCCACTCTTGAGACGTCAGTCTGATGCGTGTGGCTGAAAAGTCGTTTCCCGAGGAAAGCAGGCCACCCCCTTTTCAAAGGGAGAGAGGACAGAACCCTGGGTCAGCGGGCCTCCGCACATCCCGGTTCTGAGCCGCCTGCAGAGGCCAGCGAGCCAGGACCGCTTCCTCCCCGACCCGGGGACACTCGGGACCCCCGACTCCTCCCCGCATCTTCTCCTGGCCAGGCTGCCACCAACGGCTCAGGCCTGTCACGGCCGCCGCCATCTCCAGAAAGCAGCCGGAGAGCTGGCTTCTCTGAGAGGTGGACCATGGGCAGGGAAATGCCCGCCCCTGGCCCGGCCACCTGGCCCCGCAGGCTGAGTCCCAGGCACCCTCCTCCTGTAGCCCCTCGGGAGAGCCAGCTCCCTGGAGGAGGCAGCGCTGGGCTCACCTCCCCCAGCTGCAGGAGTGCCTGGAGCAAGGTGCAACCCCCAGCCTCTCCCTGTGGGCTTTCATTCAGCATTTCAAAGGAGACAGCTGGCCAAGCCGGGTGCATCAAAAGGGGAAGAAGCCCCGGAAGGCCAGCCCAGAAGCAACCCCTTGTCTGGGGACGGGCAGCAGCCACTTCCTAGGTTCTGAGGGCCCCGCTCCACCCTGCCTGAGGGAACAGAGTTGATCCGATTCCTAGGAACACTCCAGGCTTGTAAGGGATCTGTCTGGGAGCCCTGCTTCATCGCTTCTCAAATGTGCTTCGCTTTTGCAGCTGTGGGGTCTGCACCCCACCCCACCCCCAAACTTGCCTCTGTCCTGAACCTTGCAGTGCCAAGCTGGTGCGGGAAGTGGGCTGTGGCGGCAGCCCCTGCCCGCAGGACCCGGAGTCCCTGGCATCCTGGTGAACACCCGCCTGCTGGCGTCACAGCCCTGGGGCTCCTGCTAAGCTCAGTTGTCCTAGAACGCTCTCTGTCGGGTCCAGGGGGAGGTAGGGGTCCGCCCTACTCTCTCCCTCCCTGCCTCCTGGCCACCCTTCCTCCCCCCCTGCCTGCTGAAGCTGACGCTTCAACGCTTTGGCCACCTTACGAGGAGCCCACTCACTGGGAAAAAAAAACCTGATGCTGGGCAAGATTGAGGGCAAGAGGAGAAGGGGGCGACAGAGAATGAGATGCTTGGATGGCATCACCGAGGGACACGAGTTGGAGAAAACTCAGGGAGACAGCGGAGGACAGGGAAGCCTGGCGTGCTGCCGTCCACGGGTCCCGAAGAGTCAGGCATGACTCAGGGACCGAAGACCAGCAGAGGGCTCTTCCCGTGCCCTCCTCCCCTGCCTCCCTCCCTCCGTCCCCTCCTTCTTTCCCAACTTGTCTGAGCCGGGCCAAGTGTGAGCTTTCTCTGCGTACAAGGCAGAAGAGTCTGCAGACCTGAAATGAGAGGAGACACGCAGGACGGGTCTACCTGTGGCCACAGCACAGTCTTGAGCCAGGCCCACGCTGGTCCAGGCTTTGCTGCAGAAGCAGAAGCCTGGGAGGTGATGACACTCACTCCCCTAGGGCCGCCCGCTAGAGGTGGCAGAGCTGGGATTTCCCCCCAGGGGACTCTGAGGCCACCCTCCTCCCCCCCAGCTTCCAGGGCCAGAGGGGGCATCCCCCTTAAAAGTAAAGGCTGAGCGCCACCCCCTGGGGGAAAGGGGGCCATGGAAACCAGGGGGACAGGGCCAGCTGCCCCCAGAATGGGAGGGGGCGGTGAGCACACCCCAAGGAGCGCCCCCACTGCCTGGGCTGCCGCACAGGACCTAGCTGGTTAGAGGGCCCAACAGCATCCCTCCCCACATACGTGCTGTCGCTGCCCCCGAGTTACAGGGTGCGGGCGGGTGAGGGGCTCACTAAGCGCCCAGGCAGGTACCTGGAACGCCACAGTTCACACCGTTTTAATTCAACAGGGTTTGCCTGCACCTCACCGCTTTCCGCTGCAGCTCGGATCCAAATTCAGAGCCAATCTGAGCGCTGCCTCTGGCTCGGCCCAGGCAGTTCCACCAGGTGCCCTGACGCTCCCCTCCCTGGACACGGCCATTAAGCCGGCCAGTAGACTGTGTGGACCCGGGTGTCCCCGGGCACCCTAGTGCCAGGTTCTGGGGTCTCACCCAGGGCTGTGCCCAGCCGTGAGCAACCGTCCACACCTCCCCTTCCCCCCGCCCCTCCACATGCTGCCAGGCTGTGCCAGGGCAGAGGCCAGTCTCGGGCTTGCTTTGGGCAGATGCTAACCCTGGGTGGGCTTCAGTTTCCCTCGTGTTAAGCTGTCCCCTGAACCGGAAGGCCTGTCCCAAATGATTCTGACCTCCAGTTGACCCAAGCCGGGCGCACCCCTTCCACTGTGTTTAAGGCTGTTTTGCTAAGTGGCTCTTGGAGCCTCAGTTTCTGCGTTGGAAAATGGGTGCAGCCATGGTCCTAACTTCTCAGGGCTCTTCTGGGGACCACCCTGCGCCCACACTAACCCGGGAGGCTGCATCAGTGGAGGGGCGAGGCCTGGCTGCCGGGAAGCCCCAGCTGTACCGGCATCTGGTGAGGCTGGGGGGCAGCCAGGGCCTTGTCTTACTGAGAAGACTCTGCAGCAGAGGAATTCCAGAATCTAAGTTTTGACCTGCCCCCGAAGCCTGGCACCCACACGCCCCAGCCACAGGGACCGCTGGCTGCCTCTTCCTAGGCACGATGACCTCAAGTCCGGCCCTCTTCAACTCCAGTTCCGCAAACCCTGCCTCCTCTGGGTGCTGGACGGTCCTGTCTCCCCTCCCCGACCCCAAGCAAGGAGAAGGTGGTTTTCTTGCCACTCAGTCCCAGCCTGAATGCCTCCCAGCCACCCTCCCTAACCTCAGAGGGTACAGCATCCGCTCACTAAATTACTCACTGCCCACCCAGCCCATCCCCGGGCTTCCCCGGCTACTACCACCTACCCCCAGGGGCCTCGAACCCTGCTCGGCACAGAGAAGACACTCAGAAACTACCTGCCGATGGAGGGAGTGGATCCCAGTTCCGCTGGGACCCCACAAAGCCGTCTTCCACTGCGGGACACAGCGGAGGGGGGCGACAGGAGGATACTGTCAGCACAGCCCCTGACCTCCACGCGCACGCAGCCTGTGTCCGCCTCCTCCGTGCGGCCGGCCCCACTGAGCCCCCTGCCTAGCTCTTCCTCCCCAGGGTCTTTGTCCCCCTGCCCTGGGCTCTGCCCTCGCGCATCAGACGGAGCTGTCCCCGCACGGCTCAGCGCAGAGAGCGCGGGCCTGTCTGAGTGAGGTAGCCGGGGAGACTGCGACCTGCAAAGCTACGGGTGTGGGTCTCGGTTCCTCTGGGGTCTGCGGGCGGCTGGGCGAGAAGCCCGGCGAAGCCTCTGCGCCCCGCGGGCGACCTGGGTTATCGCCCGGGAGACTGAGGCTCGGCCGGTGCGCCGGGCCCGCGGTCACCCCGCAGACGCAGGCGCCTTCCGATGGCGCACTCCCTTTCACCGCAACTCCCAGAGCGGGGCTATCGCATGCCCCCGCCCTCCCCTGATTCCCTCCTGCTCGCGGAGGCGGCAAGGGGGCGGCGGGCAGCCCCGGGACTCGCGGAGGCCCGCGCGGGAAGTCAGGCGGAGCAGGCCCTCGCTAGCCTCCCGTGACCTCTCGGGCCTGGGTCCTGCATGGGGCGCCACGGCCTGGGTGCCAAGGGCAGCGGCGGTCCCACAGCACGGCTCCGAGGGCGGGCCCATCCCCTTGCGGGGTATCCGCTCACCTCATCTCTCTAGCCGTCTGGCCCGCCACCTCTGGGCATTTTAAGCCGGACAAAGCGCTTCCCTCTGGGTGGTCGGGTTTCTTGCTGGGTTTCCCTGGGCTTCGGTTTGATCTCTCCAGAGAGGCGCCTCCCACTTCCCCGACTCCACGGGCGTGGGGCTGCAGGCTCCTCAGGGCCGGCGACCCAAGTACTACCCCCCCAACTCCGTAGAAAATGCCTCCCCCCGACTTTGAGCAGAAGGTTAGCCAGGGCCCACCGGCTTCTGATGGGCGCATCCTTCGGGCTGCGGTCACACACGGCGGTGGAGAGCTCCCGGGGCACCCAGCGCCTGTCCTAAGAGCGGCCAAAGCCCCCAGCCCCAGCAGCTGGGAGGAGAGGGCGCGGGACGGAGCGAGCAGTGCCCGCAGCGGGCGCAGGGCGCGAGGGGACTTCCAAGCGGTTAGAAGGAAGCCCCATGAGCTGGGTCTGGCTCCTTGGTTGCCGCCGCCTCTCTGCAGGGGCGCTGGTTTCCCGGCCTCAGCATCCCCGGAAGGTCTCCTGCCCCTGGCGCCTGCCCCCTGCCCCCGACCCCCCAGCACAGGAAAACCGGCTGCCCCCAGCGAGGGCCCCGTGGCCCCAGGCCTGGCCTGCAGCAGCCCAGCGCCAGGAACCGCGACGCTGAGCTTCGGGTTCGGGGGAGGGCTTCCAGAGTAGGGATTCCTGTGGGAGAATGGGGCTCCCCGAGCATCTTGGGCCTTTAAAGCTGGGGGTGCAGGGTCAGAGCCACTGCTGACATGGAACATGAGCACTCTCGCTCTTCCCCACCGCCCTCCACCCCGTGGTCTCTGCCAGGAGCCGCCGTGGGTCTCCACTTTCCCGACGGAGAAACTGGATCCAGTGACCTCTGCAAGGCTGAGTGCGCGGATCGCCGGCCTCCGTTTCCCCCAAGCCCGCAGGCAGTAATGCCCTCTCCAAAAACGAGCCCAGAGCACGTCGCCCATCCGCCACAGCGTGTGGCCCCCGTCAGAACCGGAGCGCCGTGGGCGAACCCGCAAAGGTGCCCCAAAGCCAGGAGGCCGGCCTCCCCACGCCGAAAACCTGCGCGACCCGAGCTCTGGGCGCGGAACCTGCGGAGCCTGGCTGCGCTCGCCCTGCGCGCTGCCCTGTCGGCCCCGAGCCGAACGCGTTCCCAGGGACCCAGGTCTGACCTTGACCTCCCCAAGCCTTGCCTGTGCCCTTGGGTCGCGGCTGTTGACACAGCGTTCAGGATCTCCTGTGTCTCCCTTCGGTTTTAAACTCCCAAAGGAAGCCGCAGCCTCTCACCCCGACCGTCCCCGCAGCCGCTCCGCGGACCCTGAGCCCCTTCCGACCTGGCCCGAATCCTGCGGCCGCCGCCTCCCGCCCCGGGCCCAGGTCGGCCTGGTTCAGGTGACCCAGTTCTTACCACTGCCGGCCCGGCCCTGCGCTCCTGCGGCTCCGCGCTCCCCAGATCGGCGCTCATCACCCCGGGGCCCCGGGGCAGGCGGCAGACCGACCGGGAACTTGGGACGGGAGGTGCTTCCGTCCAGAAGGCTGACCACCCCACCCCCACCAGACCCCGGCGGGGGGCGCCGACCCGCCCCCTCAGACGGGAACTGGGCCTCCCCCGCCAGCGTCGCCCCTCTGCCCGCAGCGTCTGCTTGCTTAACCTTCCCACCGAGCGCTGACCCCGCACCCCGCCGGGCGCTGCCAGCCGGGTCAGGCAGGGGGGGCTTGGGGCCAGGCAGGCCGAGACCCCGCGGTGAGTGACAGACCCTCCGGTCCTCCATCCTGGAAGCGCAGGGATGCCTGCGAGGCCTGGGGGGGACCGAAGCCCCCGCACCTGCCGCAGGAGGGTGGCTGTCCAATTCGACACCTTCCTGGGAACCGAGTATCCCTCTGCTCACTGCCCACGGGGTGCCCAGGGCCCCGCAGCTCGGGCTACACAGTCCTGTGGCCCAGTCAAGGCGAAAACGTGGCCTCTTATTTACAAATTGAGAAGCATAAAGACTTCAAGACAGCGCCAGCCAAGAGCCTTGCTGAGCATCGGGCCCAGCGTGGCTGGACAGGTCCCCACAAACTCGCGCGCCTCTCTCCAGGTCTTTCCCTCTCTTTCTTCAAGAGTTCAGGCCTGGGGCCCTCTGCTCTGGGAAGTAGGGGGACCCAGAAGCAGGGCAGGCGGGTGGGCTGGACGGCAGCTGGGAGACCAGGCCCACAACTGGGCCTGCAAGCTCGTTCTCAGGCCCCTGGCATTGGGCCACGGCCAAGCCACCCCCAAGCCAGAGCAGCTTGGCTGAGCGCAGGCTGGGGAGTTCGGTCTTGAGGAACAATCCGCTACACAGAAGCCGGGGGGCACCGGGCCGGGCTGGGGACCCCAGGTCTGCGGCCACAGCCAGCCCTAGAGCCCTGGGCAACTCGGGGTCCAGCCTGCTTGCTCCGAAGCTCCGGTGACCTCGGCGTGCAGAAGGCTCAGCAAGCAGGGTCTGGCCACCTGGATTTTAGGGTAGATGCGCTCTGGGCCCCAAAGCCCTGGGGGGCCCAAGACCAGTGTTCACCGGGGCTTAAGGTGTGTCCAAAAAAGTGTTATACTGCTATGCTTTTCAAGCGAAAGCTCAGTGATGATATTAATTTTAGGTCCACAGAGTCCATCAGTGAATTAACGGACGTAAGTCTGAGCAACTCCGGGAGACAGTGAAGGACAGGGAGCCTGGCGGGCTGCAGCCCACGGGGTCTCAGAGGGTCGGACACGACTGAGCGACGGAACAGCGGGGCCCACCCGCTCCCCTGCACCTCTGGGCGTGTTTCTCCCACGCTAAGAGTCTTGCTTGCTGGACGGAGGGGAGGGTAAGTGGTCTCCGGGTGTGGAGGGCTGGGAGGGGCCGGGAACATCTGGACCTCACATCCCCAGGGGCAGCCCGTGCTCAAGGGCGTCTTCATTTTCCTGTTTTAGCCTCAAAGGACTGACACATCCTTTCAGGAGACCGGGAAATGGAGGCCCGGAGGAGCTGGGTAACTCGCCCCAAATCATCGGCCTGATACTGGGCTCTGGCCCTCACTCGATGGTCCACACCGGTGGGTGGGCACTGGGTTCCATTCAGGAGGGATGTCCTAGCTCCAGGGACCCAGCCGGGCTGGAGAAGCCGGAGGAACCCAGGGTAGGGTCTGTGGAGACCCCCGGGTAGACGAGGCACGGCCCCCACCCCACCTCGCCCCGATCCCCACGTCTCTCGCACCCAGAGACGCTCCTCTTCTCCGGCCTGGGGGTGGAGCCCCACCTCTTCAGGGAACACCTGGCCCAGGCGTCGGCTCCTCTTGGGCCTTGGTTTCCCTCCCTGTAAAGGAATGGACACTCTGCTGTCACTCAACTTGGGGCAGCCACCAGAGGCTTCCGGAGCACCCCCACCCCCAGGGAAGGGGTGTCTGTGTGGGGTGAACCTAGCACACCCCTCACCCGGCACACGCTGCTCCCCTGATGGGTGCGGACCCGGAAAGGGCCTCCAGGCCCATGGCAGTTCCAGGAAGCATGAGAGCCCCTTGACGGGTGTGTGTCAGGGGCTGACAGAGCCTGGGATCCTGGAGACCCAGCCTGACACTCCATCCTTGCTGCCAGGAGCTTCGGGCGGGGGGGGGGGGGGGGGTGGGTGGAATGCTGGGCTGCAGGGGGTTGATGGGACAGGAGGCTGGGGCCACACACGTGGGCGCCTGGACAAGGACTCTGTGGGGACCCCGGGCCCTCCTCCCCTTGACCTTGCACCTGGTGTGGGTTAGGGACGGAGCGTCCTGGGATTGACTCCCAGGATGAGCTGGCCTTTTCCCACTCCCCAGGGGGAGCTGGAATGGGGTGGGGGTGGAAGGGGGTGGTGGTGGAGGTTTGGGTGATGTGGGAGTGGAGGGTGAGGAGGATGGGGTGAGGATTTCAAAGCCGGGGCCGAGTACTGTCAACAATTTTGGGAGGTAACCGGCTGCCCTCTGCCCGCTGCCCAGGAAACAGGCAGCGAGAGGTTAGGGAGCTTGCTGAGGCCACACAGCAACAGGGAGGGTGGATCTAAATCCCGGACAAGGGCCTGCTGCCTGCCGCCAGCCGTGCGTGTAGCTGTGTGCAGGAACTGTGGGGGTGCGGGCAGAAACCCGCCCGAAGCTGCGAACTGCAAACCCACTTCCTCCAGGCTTTGATCTATCTGCCTTCCAGAGCGCCTGCATTTTGCAAGGCCTGACTCTGCAGGGCAGCAATTTACATGAAAATAAGTCCCGGAAAAACAAATCCCCAGCACCCCAGGTTTTTCAGCCCGTCACAGGCTCTGGTTAAGTTAGGCTCGATAGGACTGACCGGTTTAGAGACAAGCCCTTCAGAGGGCTCAGCTTCGGAAGAAGTCGTCTCAGGCATGCCCCATCCTTCATGAGATCACCTCGGCCCAGGTGAAAGCAGGTGTTACCTGGGAAGGCGGAGGGTTTTCAACGTTTCCCCCCAAGGAGTCTGATTTTTTTATTGTTCTCAAATGAACACTTTTAGGGATAGTTCACCCAGAAATGGCTCTGGAGTTTGGAATCGAGACAGCAGTTTCCAAGGAGCTCAATATTCTATGCAAAAAGCAACACACACGACCCTCCCCCGCCCATACGTGTCTTCCTCCTCGCTTCCTCCGTCCCTCCCTCCCTCCTCCGCTCTGCGCCTCCCTCCTTCTCGCAGTCTTTCCAGGTGCGTAGGATGCACTGAGCATCCGTCTAGTTTCTGCACCAAGAGGAAGTAAGCAGGGTCCCGCCCACGCGGGACTCGTGGCCTTGACATCGTTCGTTCACCTCCGCTGGCCTGTGAGGCAGCTCGTTCGCCAAATTCATCTTAGAAACACAGACGCTGAGGCCCAGGGAGGTGAAGTGACTTGCTAAGGTCGCCCAGCATAGGGTAGGCTCCCTAACCCACGCCGAGCGCGTGCTCCGCGCGGAGGCTGTCCCGCCCCTGCGCTGTCCGTCACGGCCTCCGCCCCGCCCCCTGGCCCGCCCGCAGCCCGAGGGCTGACCCGCGCGGGGCTGGACCGCGGCGCCCGGCCTGGACCACAGCGCCGGGCTCGCACGGCAGTTGGCTGGCTGAGCGAGGAAGGGCCCCCGGAGCCAAAGACAGAGTCTAAGCAGAGGAATGCCATTCCCCTGTGCCGGCATCATCACCCCACCGTGGTTTTAATTAGAGTCTGGCGCTTCCCGCAGCCCTGTCGGAGCTAAAAGCACTTTGGCTTACATCTGTTGATCAAACATGGGAGGAAACCCAGAAAAAAGGAAAAAAGATAACATCCATAATGTTGTCAGAGCACGTTTTTGGCTCTCGATTTGAGATTAGCATAATATTTGTCTAAC
Source organism: Muntiacus reevesi (assembly GCF_963930625.1). Taxonomy (NCBI): domain Eukaryota; kingdom Metazoa; phylum Chordata; class Mammalia; order Artiodactyla; family Cervidae; genus Muntiacus; species Muntiacus reevesi. Next base: position 2,557,170 of record NC_089270.1, on the reverse strand, counting down.
GCTCACAACAGTAAATTTTTTCCTGTCTGGAAACGTGATAATGATCTTTAGGAGAAAGTATCTTTTGGTGGAGGCGAAGCTGATTCCTGCGTGAAGCTTCGGCATGCTCAGAGCAATTGCGTTTTCATGTGTTTCCTTGGAGGAATCACAGAGCTACATCTGGGTAATGTTTATCATCATTTTTTATGTTTTAAAAATATGTACCCCACCTCCTACTCCCAGAGCTGCTGAGTTACGAGGGTCGTATCAAGCTAGCACCTTGAGGGCTGCTGGCGTCTCTCTCATCGTGAGTCCTTGAAATCCAGCGCTCCATGGCTTAGGTCTTCGCTTTGCCACAGTAATTCCTCAATCACCGAGCCCATTTCACAGCTGGGAAGACCACGCCCGAGGCAGAGTGGCCGGTGGGGCCCAGGAACAGGACCAAGGTCCCTGCTGTGTCTTGACTTTATTTCCCAAACCAGTGTTGAGGATTTCCCATCTCTGCTGGAAGGGAGGATTTCCCATCTCTGCTGGAAGGGAGGATTTCCCATCTCTGCTGGAAGGGGGCCTGGCCCCGCTATTGCTGGTGGGCTGGTCCGGCTAACAGACAGCTGCGGTGAAGGGGCTGACATCCGGCTCTTCTGAGCCTCACCGTTTTCTCTTGGAAATCTTGCCCACTCTCGTTCAGGAAGGAGGGCTGGGGAGGCCAGTCTGACTGTAGCGGACTGTTCTCCTCGTTTGCCCCAGAAGCAGCTGTGGGCTGGGGGGCAGTGGGGGCCCTGTCCCCCCATCACCTCTCTCTCCCCCCACCCACCGTGGTGGGCCTCAGCTCTCACAGCCTCAAACAGACTCATCATCCAAGGGATGAAAAGATGTCTTCAGAGATACTGGTCTCCCGAGCATCCAGCCTGTGAGTCCCTGGGCGGCGCTGGTCCAGGCTCTGCTCAGGTGGACAGAGGTCTCTGACGGAAGCCCCTGAGCCGCCTCTCCCCTGAGATGTTAGGTGGGGGTGGATCGAGTGACCCCTGCAGGACTCAAGGCTGAACCCTCAGAGCTGAGCGTCCTGTCACTTCCCAGTACACCCCAAACTCTGAGCGACCCCCTTGACACCCCGAGTCTCGCCTTGAAGAGCCTTGTTCCACAGGGCTCCTCGGAGAAGGGTCTGGCTGGTGCGGGACGCTGGCTCCCGCTTTCCCCCCAACCCCCGACCCCACAGAGCACCCATGTGATGTCAGCTAAGCAGGTACCTCCCCTCTCCCCGTGCACGGAGAGCCCTTGTCCTGACCTCTGTGGGGCCCACTCAGGGGACCTCATTCAACAGAGGCCTTCATAGAGAGACCAGCCGACCAGGGGTCAGAGAACTGAAAGAGGCAGAAAGAGACCCAAGATACAGCTGCACCCCTGGGGCTGGGGCGACGGGGCAGAGGAGGAGGGGGGTGCAGGCCACGATCCCCCCACCCCAGAGGTGGGGAGACTGCTAGCTGGACTCGGGGGGCAGCAACAGGAGGAGCTTCAGATCAGGGGTGCAGAGCCCAGTGGCAACAAGGAGCATGTCTCCCCTGCAAATCCCACCTCAAAGCTTCCATCACACCATGAGCTCCCCCAGCACGGACCAGCATTCACCAGGCGTGTTCTGCTCCTGAGGTTGTGGTTACAGGTGACCCCAGAGTGAGTGTCTGAAATGACAGAGGTTTCTTCTGTCCCAGCCCTGGAGTCAGACAGCCGGAATGGGGTGTGACAGGAGTGAACCCCCTCCAGCAGCCCTGGGGGGAGGGAGAAGCCTTCCTGCCTCTTCCAGCCCCTGGGGATGCCAGGTGTGCCTGGGCTCGTGGCCACATTGCTCCTGCCTCTGCTTCCATCACATGGCTCCTCCCCATGGGCCTGCATCCAAATCTCCCTTTCTTCTGGTTCTCTTGGAAGGACACCAGCCACCGAAGGTGCGCAGAGGGACCAGTTCACAACTGCTGCTGAACGTGAGATGCAGCTGAGAAGTCACCTCCACTGTGAGGACATCCCTCACTCCGGCTGACATCAGACCCTTCTCTGCACTTCTTAGAGCCCTATATGCACCTCTGTGTTGATATCAGTTTATCCACCCACCCTTCCTTCCATCCTTCTATCCATCCTTCCTTCCTTCCATCCACCTATCCATCTACCCACCCACCCATCCATCCACCCTTCCATTCAATCATGCAGCAGGACTTATTAAGCACCGTCTGCCCAATGCCCAGTTGCTGCTGGCATGAACGGGGAGCCAGTGAGGCAGGTCCCTCGGAACCTGCGGTCAGCAGCAGTGCCGGCCGGATCTCTGGCTGTTGGCTGTAGAGGGGCCCAGAGCGTTCTCCCCTCCCCGCCTCCCAGCCTTCATCACTCAGCTTCTCTGGGCTTTCTGAGAAATGGGTTGATAAGCTAGCCCTCCTGGGTTCTAGTGACCCTCGGGGAGGGGGGGGTAGTGGCTGGTCGCAGGGGCTCAGCAGGTCAGCAGCAGAGGGCCTCTGTTTCCCTGCCAGCCCCTGTGTTCACCTCCCCCGAGCCCCGCCGTCTTTCCCCTACACCGCACCCTGGGCTGGTGCCCGTGTGCTGGAGGGGCTTCCGGGATGCTCCCGCTGGGAGCTGCGGGAGAGAAGGGAGGACCAGGAGGGCTGAGAGTGGCCAGTCCTCTGGGACCTAATGAAAACTCTCAGACGCCTCGACGTTTCTATCTCAACTTCAAAAGGCATCAGGGCTTTAGGCCTCGGCGGCCACTTCGGGGCCCACCACCTCTCCCTTCCCTGGGGCTTCGGGAGAGGGCCTCCCCTCTCGGGGACGGGCGGGCTGGGCCATTCAGAAACGAACGGCCTGGAGCAGCCGCCCCGCTGTCGCTGTCGCAGGGCTTCAGGGATCAGCGGGAGTGATGCCCAGTCACGGAGCCCGAGGGGCCAGGCGGGCCAGCCTCCGGCCAGCACCCCGCCCCACCCAGTGACCCCACGGGGGAGGGGGCGAGCCAGGGGCCGCGGGCAGGCTCTGGGGGCAGGAGGGGAGGGCGGCCCACTGAACTCTGCTCCGGCTTTCTCTCCCAAAGGCCCGGCGGGGCCTGGTGATGGATGGCTAGGTAATCTGTCCTGAACGGAGCGGAGGGGACCCAGTGGGCCGTGAAGACCCCCTTTCCGCAGCCCCTCCTCCCAACCCGCCCCGGAGTTTGCTTTACAAATTAGAGAAGGGCGCCGGGGTCACATCTGAGAAGCCAGCTCGGGGTCAGAGCAGCCCATGGGAGCGGGACGCGGGGTCCTGTCCCTGGTGGGGTGACCTCGGCTGGCTGGGACCCACCCAGCCCCTGCAGAAGGAGGGGAGAGAGTGGGGGCATGGTGGGGAGGCTGGGGGTGCAGACCCGGGCTGGGGGTGGGTCCGAGCCTGGGTCTGGACAAGAGGGGCTGGAGAGCAGGCTGGTCTGACCCCAAGGCCCGGGGCTCCTCCTCCTCGCACTACCTAAAGATGGGAGGCTGTAGACGCTCGAACTCGGATGCAGACTCGCCCTAGATGCGGACATGCCTGCCGTCTCTCCACCGCCCCTGCACGCGCCCCTCTGGCCTCTTTGCCTGGTGGCGTGGCCTCTCACCCGTGGGAGGCGAGCCGTCTCCTTGAATCTGGCCTTGTGACTTGCTTTGGCCCCAGAGGCTGTGACGGTGTGGGGTTCCGGCCCTCGTGGGCCCCGAGACCGCCATGTGCAGGAGCCAGGCCAGCCCCGGGCTGGAGGAGAAGCCAGAAGCGGTCAGCCTGCGCCCGGGAGGCGGCCCCACCGCGCCCGCCACGGTGAGTAGCAGCGAGCACAGCCACACGCGTGCACCAGGGGTAGGGGCAGCAACAGGTGACTCATGATCTTACCTCTGAGTCCTGACGGTCTGAGAGTTTTCATCCCGTGCAGGGGGCTCAAGGAGCCCTTTGGACCGGAAGAGAAATGTCACGGGCGGAATTGTGTCTCCTCCAAATTCATGGTGAAGTCCTAACCCCCAGGATCTCAGAAGTGACCTTATCGGGAAGCAGGGCCAATGCGGACGTGATTAGTTATTAATAGCACGAGGTCCTCCTGGAGCCAAGGGGCCCCGCCCGCCCCACTATGTCTGGTGTGCTGTGTTACTGATCTTTTGTTGCCAAGCCGTGTCTGACTCTTTTGCGATGCCACAGACTGTAGGCCACCAGGCTTCTCTGCCCTTGGAATTCTCCAGGCAAGAATACTGGAGTGGGCTGCCGTTTCCTTCTCCAGGGGATCTTCTTGACCCAGGGGTTGAACCCGCATCTCCTGCATTGGCAGGAGGATTCTTTACCACTAAGCCACCTGGGAAACCCCTGGTATCCTTATAAAAAGGCAAAATGGGGACACAGCGTGATCGCTGTGAGGAGGCCCCGTGCCGGTGAAGGCGGAGGCCTAGCGTGACGCCGTCAGGGAACCCACGGACCCCTGGGGAGGAGGCCGAGAGGAGTATCCCTTACCACCTCAGAAGGAGCCAGCCTTGCCTGCCCCTTGACCTCTGACTTCTGCCCCACATTTAGATTTCTGCTGTTGAAGCCACCTTGCTTGCATCACATTGTTACAGCAGTGCTAGAAAAAACTGCTGCGGGAAAATGAAAGCGATGCAGGACATTTTCAGGCCCCGGCTTCCCCGTGTGCCGGCTCGGGAGTTCCCTGCATCTTTAAGAAAGAGCCAGGAGGGGCTCCCCTCTCTGAGACACTCACAGCCAACCACCTGATACTAGGTGGATCAGAGCAGAGATGCTCTTAAGCGCATCTCCGACTTATTTAGGTGTGTGTTCATGCCCTCATTGTGCAAGGCTGCTGCGAGGGGCCTGCTCCAGAGACACACGGGGGAGTTACAGAAAAACTTGTGCACACGGCTCTTCTTTGCAAGATGTGTCTTGGTGACCCAGCAGAGCACCGGTCAACGTTTCTCGTGAGTCATTACGTCTCTGGCTGGAAAGTCACAGAGGTGGTGCTTCTGGGCTCCCGTCGCATCTGACTGCACCCGGCACTGGTGACACCGACTTTGATCGCTTGATTAAAGCGACCCCCCTGGGGTCTTCCAGGGGTCTCGATTGTGGAGTGACTCCTTTTCTTTTGGAAATCAGGAAATGCCATGTAGGAGGTACACGGAGACTTTGTAAATACCCCATTCCTTCATCTTGTTTACAATTAACCATCCATTACGCTGTGAAAAGGGCTCCTCTGGTCGATCAGCAGTAAGGAATCTGCCTGCAATGCAGGAGATGCAGGTTCAGTCCCGGAGTCAGAAAGATCCCCCTGGAGAAGGAAGTGGCAGCCTGCTCCAGCGTTCTTGCCTGGAGAATCCTGTGGACAGAGGAGCCTGGCGGGCTACAGTCCGCAGGGTCCCGAGAGCTGGACGTGACTTAGTGACCAAACCACCACCGCCGCCCCCCACCCTCTGGACGCGTGGGCCGTGCATCCCTACACGGTTCCGTAGGTTATCGCCCGTCACTGACAGGACTCACTCTGCTGCTCGCTTCACTGCGTATCGGGGTCCTCTTCTTCCTGGGCTCTGACTCCCCACGCCGGCCCCACCTCCGCTCCCACGTCAGAGCCGCATCGCTTAGAGTGGAAGGACTGGCCGGTTTCACAGCCCTGTCCTGTAGACTTCCGCCCGCCACAGCCAGCCCCGACGCGAAGCTTCGGGGTGGCGGTGGGCATGAACCACCCTCCGTGGCTGAAGCTCACCAGGTCCTGTGACCACGGAGCCCCACCGCGTAGCCCGCAGGGCTGCAGAGTGGCGGGTGGGGCGGGGGTGGAAGTGAACACTTTTAGGCAAATAGCAACCGAGAAAATAGGAGCTGAGTTCACAAATGATACCATCACCAGCACCCCCCACCCCCACCCAGGGGACTTCATAAGGATGCCCTGGAAAAGGGGCAATGCCCCGGGGCCGGGCCGAGATGCTGGGAGCTACTGCAGCTGCTGTGTTTATGGAGGGGAGGTGAAATTCGCATACGTAGGGCTGACCATGCCAGGGGGTGCGATTCAGGGGCATTTAGGACATTCACACAATGAATGTTTCACATTCCCACAATGTTTCGCCACCTCCACCTTCTGTCTCTTGCAGAACATTTCCATCATCCGAAAGAAACCCGCACCCATTAGCAGGCGACCTCCACCCCCAGCCCCTAGAACCGCTAGTCTACTTTCTGCCTCCACGGACTTGTCCATTCTGGACATTTCACGTAGATGGAATCCGACACCACGGGGCCATTCATAATCAGCTTCTTTTACTTGGCAGGACGTTTTCAAATTCCCTCCATACGGTAGCACGAATCACTACTTCGTTCCTTCTTACGGCTGAAAAAAACATTCCTTAGGCATGGTCTATGGATACACCACAATTTATTTACACATTCATCTGCTTTCCCCGCAAACGTACTGAGGTATCATTCACAGAGAAGACTGCATATCTTTCCAGCGTACAGCGTGCTGCTCTGATAGGTGACTATGTTGTGAAATGATTCCCACGGCCCAGTTATTTATCACAGAAGGTCACCTCACACAGTTACCTTTAAAGGAAAATTTCCTTTGGGGTGAGAACGTTCAAGATCCCTCCTCTTAGCAAATTTGAAATGTACAATGCATTTCACATTTTTGTATGAATAACTATTAATAACTGTGGTCACAAATTAGATCCCAGAACTTATTTGTCTTAGAACCGAGAGTTCAGACCCTTGGACCTGCATGTCCCCGTTTCCCCTACCCCCAGCCCCGAGCAACCACCGTCCTCCTCTTGGTTTCTATGAGTTTGACCGTATTTTTTATATTTCACGTATCAGTGACACCATACACAGAAAATGTTAGTCTTGTTCTGTCTGCGTTATATCACTCGGCATAACGCCCTCCAAGTGTATTCATGTCACAAATAGCATGATTTCCTTCTTTTTTATGGTTGAATAACGTTTAATTGTGTATATGTATACACATAGCATTTTCTTTATCCAATCATCCTTTGACAGTTTGCTTCCACGTCTCAGCTCTGCTAATACACGAATGCTAGAGCAAACACAGGGATGTAGCTGTCTCTTTGAGACACTGATTTTGCTTCCTTTGGATATATACCCAGAGGTGGGGTGGCTGGCTCATCTGGCAGCTCCCGTTTTGAGTTTTTGTGGAATCTGCACCGGTCTGCATTCCCACTGATACAGCGTGCGGGTTCCCTTTTCTGCACGTCCACACCGATACTTGCTGCCTCTTGTCTTTTCAGTAACAGCCGTCCTCGCAGGGTGAGGTGATGCTTCCTTATACTTCTGACTGGCTTGTCTCTGATGATCAGTGATGCTGAGCAGCTTTTCTTTGTCTCTGTTTCCTATGTCCTTTGGAAAAATGTTTATTTAGGTCCTTTAACCATTTAAACACTGGGTTGTTTGGGTTTTTTGTTACCGAGTTATAAGACTTCCTTATGCGTTTTGTATATTAACCCCTCAGCTTATGTATAGCTTGGAAATGATCTCTCTCCTTCCGGAGGCTGCCTTTTCAGCTTGCTGACAGTTCCCCCAGCTCTGCAGAAGTTTTTTAGTTTCATGCATTCCCACTTGTTCATCTTTGCTTTTGTTGCTCATGTTTTGGTATCAGATGCATCCAAAATAATCACTGCCAACACCAATGGAAAGGAGCTGCGTCTCTATGTTTTCTTCTGGGCGTTTGACAGTTTTGGGTCTTACATTTAAATCTTTAATCCATTTTGAGTTCATTTCTGTAAGCAGTATAAAATAAGACTCCAATTCTTTTGTAAGTGGATATACAGTTTTTCCAACACCATTTATTGAAGACCTTTCCTCATTGTATGTCCTTGGAATACTAATCGTAAATTAACTGACCATATACGTGTCATTTAATGAGTTTATGTCTGGGCTCTCTACGCTCTCCTTGTTGCTCCATGTGTCTGTTTTTATGCCAGTAGCATACTGCTTCGTAATATATTTTGATGTAGTGTAGTCGGTTATTTTACTCTAACTTGGTAATAGGCTTTAAAATCAGCAAGTATGATGCCTTCAGCTTTATTCTTCTTTCTCAAGACTGCTTCGGCTATTCGGGATCTTTTGTGATTCTATACAAATTTTAGGATTTTTTTTTTTTCTATTTCTGTGAAAAATGCCATCAGAATTTTGATAGGAATTGTGTTGAATCTACAGAGTGCCTTACATAGTACAGACATCTTAACAATATTAATTCTTCCACTCCACGAATACAAGATATCTTTCCATTTATTTGTGTCATCCACCACTTCTTTCTTCACTGCTATAGTTTTCAATGAACAGATCTTTCACTTCCTTGGTTAAATGTATTCCTAGATTATTTTATCCTCTTTGATATTTTTGTAAGTGGGATTGCTTCTTTCATTTTTCTTTCAGGTAATTTACTGGGAGTATATAGAAATGTACCTGATTTTGTATGCTTATTTTGTCTCCTGCAACTGTACCAAATTCGTTTATTAGTTTTAACATTTTGTTGTTGCTCTTGTTGGACTCTAGGGTTTTCTAAATACAAAGTCGTGTCATCTGCAAAGACAGTTTTACTTTTTTCTTTCCAATTTGGATGCTTCTTATTTTTATTTTTTTCTTGGCTGACTGCTCTGTCTAGGACTTCCAGTATTTTGTTGGCTAAGTGGTGAGAGTGAGCATCCTCGTTTTGTTTCTGATTTTAGAGGAAAAGCTTTCAGCTCTTCACCACTGGGTATGATATTAGCTGTAGGCATGTCACACAGAGCCTTTATTATGTTTAGGTACATTCTTTCTACACCTACTTTGTCAAGGTTTTTTTTTTTTTTTTTCAAATCATGAAAGGATGCTGAATTTTGTCAAATGCTTTTTCTGCAGCTGTTTAGCTGATCATATGATTTTATGCTTCATCCTATTAATGTGGTATATCCCATAAACTGATTTGTGTCTGTTGAACCATCCTCACAGCCCAGGGATAAATTCCTCTTAACCATGTGTTTGATCCTTCTAATCTGCTACTGAGTTTGGTTTGTTAGTATTTTGTTGAGGAATGTTGCATCTATATTCATCGGGAATGCAAGCCTGTAATTTTCTTTTCTTATGGTGACCTTGTCTGGAGCTGGCGTCAAGGTAATGCTGGCCTCATAGAATGACTTTGGAAGTGTTTCCTTCTCTTGTTTTTTTTTTTTTTTTTTTTAAGAACACATTGGCTGATATCAGCTCTTGATTCAATAGAGCTAGAATTCACCAGAATTCACCAGTGAAGCCATCTGGTCTTGGGCTTTTCTTTCCTGGGGGATTTTTGATTCCTGATTCCAGCTTCTCACTAGTTAAAGGTCTGTTCCGATTTTTTCTGGTTCAGTCTTATTAGCTGTGTGTTTCTAGGGATGTGTCCGTTTGTTCTGGGTTGTTTCATTGGTTGGCGTTTGTTTAGTGGTTTCTTATGATCCTTTGTATTTCAGCGGCATCAGCTGCAATTTCTCTTCTTTCATTTCTGATTTTACGCACGCATGTACATACCGGTGTCTGAGTCCCTGCCACATGAACTTTTGAGCTTTAGTTTCTGCACAAGTGAAACAGAAGGTGTCACAGGGTGGCCGGGATGATGAAATCAAGCGCAGAGTGCTTGGCTTAGAGGAAGCAATTGGTGAAAGCCGCTACTCACACCTGATGGTATTTCCCACTAACGTAAATCGGACACTTAAAATGGGCTCGGTATTCTGCAAGTGTTCGTTCCTTCCATCTTTATGGCAGCCTCCTGGGGGTGGATGCTGTCAAAACTCACATTTTACAGACAAGGAAACGGAGGCTCAGAGAGGGCAAGCGGCTTACTCAAGACCACTGAGCCAGGGAGGGACCGCGGCAGGATTCACCGGAGGCCGCGTGGGCCCCAGGCCATGACCACCGCGCTGCTCATCGAAGTCTGCGGCGGGAAGACCCAGATGTGAAGGTCTGCACGGCAGCTGCTGGCCGGGCTGACCGAGCCCTGCCGGTAAAGCAGCTTTTATTCTTCCGGGTGGCTCGCAGAGGACGCCGGCTCTTGGTGGGAAGAGCTGGGACGCCTCAGTGGTACAAGCGCCGCTCGCCGTTTTCACTTGGGGCATCTCCGGGAGAGCCTGTGTTGTGGGAGCGCATCGCTGGACAGGTGCCCTGGGCTGTGGTTCTGGGAGCCGCAGCGGCCCAGGATGCCAGGCTCTGACCAGCTCCCCTTCCCGGAGCTGGGCCCCCACGCCTTCCCCGTTTTGCTCTGTATCTTGCTATCTTGAATCTCTGCCACCTGCTCCCTCCCCGTGGTCCTAGGTGGGCTGGTGCTGCTCCTGCGGGGGGCAGGGAGCGGGGCGGGGGGGGAGCCCCCAAACGGCAAGACGGCCCCGCCCTAGCCGAGGCTCCCGGGCAGGGGGGCCCATCTTGAGTCCACATGCGCCTGCGGGCCTGCGGACACGGCCCCAGATGTTCGAGGCGTCCGTCCGCTACGGGGTCACGGCCCAGGCTGAAGCATGCGGGCGTCTGCAGCGTGTCTCCGCCGGGGCGCGTTTGTTCTCTGTCTGATGCTGAAAGGCGCTCGGGGTGAGGAGCCCGGCCACCTGCCTCCCTCCGGGCACCTGGGAGGCTAACGGCTAATAATCTCCACATCCCTCTGTTTCACACCCGAGGCTCTGGAAGGCCAGCCTACGAGGTTGAAAGGAAGCTGCAGGCACCAGCAGGTCCCCGCCGCCCTGCAGAGACCCCGCGCCTCTCAGCCCGCTTCCCCAGGGGGAGATGCTTCTGGGACGCCCGCGGCTCCTGCACCCCCGAGCTGTCCTCCTTCCCAAAGGCACCGCCCCGAGACCCTGTCTTCCATCCTCCTTCCCCCTGTGTTCCTTCCTTGTTTTCCTTTAAAGATGTGCTGCCTATCACAGTGTTGCCTGCGTGAGGTTGGACATCAACTCTAAAGGCGCAGAAGGAAAAACAGGGCCTCCACCCACCGCCCCACCCGCCCACTCACTGCCCTTCCGGGATTCCCTTCAGTGTTTTCCCCACTCCTGTCCTACGCATCCTTCCTTCCAATCTCCGCTCAGTGCCCACCGCCTCCAGGAACCCTTCCTGGCTATTCTTCTGTCCTGGGAGCACCACCGCCTGCTGCAGTTCCAAGTGTTTTGGGGGATTATTTGGTCCCACTCCTGTCCTGGATGCTAAGCCTCAGGGACAGGGAAGGGGTGCCCACTTGGCACCCTTGTACCCAGTGGCCAGCCTGGCACATGGGAGGGGCCCAAGAAAACGTGGAAAACTTCTGTAATCAATGCCCATGGACGGGACAGCCTCCTTGCTGGCCCCCGCCTCCCCTCACCATCACCGCTGCCTCCTCGGCTCGGGGAGTTTATTACAGGTAATTTCTCTACAGCAAACTCACCAACACTCCCTCTGGCCTAGACGCCATGTCCAAACCCCTCTGTGCCCTGGGCCAAGCTCGAGGGGATCAGAGCAGGTGTCTGCCCTTGGCCCTGCCTTTTGCCCTGAGCAGGACATGAGCGGCACCCCCTCCCTGAGCACATTTGTAAACAGGCACGGGTGGCATCACTGTTTCCCCACATCTGGGCCTTTTCTGGGGACCCTCATGTGCGGATTTCTCCACCTGCCCCACTTGGGCCTGGACCCTGCCCAGGAGCTTGGCCTCCTGGGTCCTTGATCGTGGGGAGACGGCCTAGCCAGGGCCCCCACGGACAGTAGAACAAGCTAAATAAACCAGAATCTGGGGGGTGGAGGAGACATCAATGAAGCCTGCAGAGGGAGAGCTCTGCTGGACAGAATGAAAGATGGACAGACAGGAGGCAGGATGGGGGGAGAGAGTGTGGGGTCGGGGAGGGCCCGGGCCTGGCCTTCCGCCCTCTCCAGGGTCTCTGGGTCTGTGCCCTCAGCCCGGCCCCCTTGAAGGCCTTCCTGGCGCTGGACCCGGCTCAGTTCCTGCAGCAGGAAGGCCCGGGGACCCCTCTCCACCCTCGGGCCCCCTGCTCCCTTGGTCTGCATCTCTCTTATGCCCGCAGCCTTTGAGTCCCTGCCCGGTGGGACCAGGAGCTGTGTGCCCGGCCGGCGTCCAGCGCTCGGACACTACTAGTTCTTCTAGTCCAGCGCTAGTTCTTCCCCTTTTAAAGGACCCTCTCTGGGGTCCGTTGACTTTTCAGCAGGACAGGTCTTGCCCACCCGACCGGATCACAAGCTCCAAGGCCAGGCTGGGGCCAGGCTGAAGGCAGGGAGGGAGAGCGGGCATGTGGGCTGGTACCTTTGTTTCCTGCAGCCGCTGGGACGTGTCACCAGAACAGTAACAGGAGCATCCTCTCGTGCAGCCTGGAGGCCTGAACTCCAGGGGCCGCAGGGCTGGTTCCTACGGAGGGTTCAGGGAGGAGCTGTCTCCTTGTCTTCTCAGAGGCGCCCGCAGCCCTTGGCTCGTGGCCCCTCCTCAGCCTTCAGAGTCAGCAGCGCGGCGTCCCCTCTTGCTGACCTCTGCTCCACCACCTCCTCTCGTGCTGAGCCTCTTGCCTCCTTCCTACGGGGACCCTGTGATGATGTGGGGCCCACCCGATCCTCCAGGATACCCCCCGTCATCGTCAGACCCTTCCCTTGGTCACACCTGCGAGGTCACCGTTGCCCTGACAGATCACACATCACAGATTCCAGGGCCTCGGGCGTGGACAGCCTGGGGCAGCATTGTTCGGCCTCCATGGCTGGACAGACACACGTGCCTGCAGGACTTAGTGATGGATGAGCGCGCGGGGCCTGCTTTCTCCTCCTTCCCTTCCTTCAGATGCTGGAGCCCAGCGCTGGGCGGGGGGCAGAGGGGACCTCCACGGGGGAGGAGGGGGCAGCGGAGGTCCTCCCTCTCTGGCTGCGGCCCCCTCGACCCCCATTCCCAGCCTGCGAGGCTGACGGCTGAGGTGACCTGCACGCAGACTGCTGCATTGTCTGCCGGGTCCTCCCAGGGCCCAGGGCGGCGGGCCTGGTGGGTTTGCTCCTCCGGCCAAGATGCGACAGGACACGGTGGGGCTATTCTCTCCCAGCGCCTGCCTTGCTCCTCGGTCCAGGGGCCGGCTGAGCCCAGGCAGGGTGGGGGCTACTGGGCCGTCTGCAGGGCGCTGGCGAGGACTCCAGGCCGCTCCTGGGAGGCTGAGCAGAGCTCCAGACTGCAGCATCCTCAAGCAATTACGGGCCTGGGGCTGGCGAGCAGCTGTCCCAGCCCCGCCGGCCGCCAGGAGGCCAGCAGCTGCCCGCGGCCCAGACTCAGGCGGAGGCGGGCCGCACCATCTGGCGGAATGTGAAGGAGGGCCGCTCGGTTCCCTGCTCTCTGCTCAAGGGTTTGGAGGGAAACCAGTGGCCTCGGGTGGGCAGCGCCCAGGCCAGCCGCTCTGCCTTGCCGGACATGCGCCCTCCTCTGCTTTCTGTACTGCAGGGCGACCGAGGGGGAGAGGTAACCTGCCTCACCATCGGGGGTCAGCCATCGGGGGGTCGGGGGGATTAGGCCCCACACCTGTTTGTTCTCAAGGCCGCGCTCCTGTACCCTGCCAGGACTGCCCCCTGCTGCTTAGAGAAGTCGGCTCCCTGCTGACCGCCACCCCCCACCCCGGTCATGCCCTGGGGGCTTCTGCCGGGACGCAGGGAGGCCCCCGCCCCGGTCCCCGCCGAGGCAGAGACACAACCTGCCTGCGAGCACGCGGGTGCCCCTGCCGGGGAGGAGGGCCCTGGGCTCTCTGGTGTTCCTGGTCCCCTGGGCAGCAGGAGAAGCGTGGACGGTGGGCCCTCCCCGCCCCCGGCAGACTCGGTCATCTAGGGGCGCGTGGATGGGCAGCGACCATGACGTGCGTCATAGGGAAGGTCCCGTGAGTGTCCACATCTTGCCGATCGACGTGGCCAGTTCACTGAGCGAAGCAAGCCCTGGCCAGGCCTGCGGTCAGTGGCTGACGCCCAGGCTGCCCAGGAGCACCAGGGACGGGGTAGATGGGGATGGGGCGGGGGTGGTCCTGGGGAGTCTCTGCAGGGTCAGAGCCCCCCCAGGATGTGAAGGGAAATGCCCTGACACCTGGAAGGGGGGCGAACGCCAACGAGACGGGAAAACTTGCTCCAGAGATCTGTTTAAACTGTAATTTGCCGAGACAGTTTGGAGCGATTCACCAAAACAAGTGAGAAATCGCAGATTCCCGGTTTGGATTGACATCAAAGCTGCCTTATTGTCAACTCTGAATTTATCTCTTAAGCAGCTGAGAAAAAAAAGAAAAAAAAAGCTCAGCTAAAATGGCCGGAATGTGAAATAAGGGCCACAAAGGCTGGCGGTGAACCCTAGAGAAGCCGTTCCAACGCGGAGAAGCAAGTTAGATCCAGGCCCGTGCTCGGACCAGGCCCTCTGCAGAGGTTCTGAAGCAGAGGCGCGTTTCCGCATTTCGAATAGAAGCCGGGAACAGACTGTTGAATAATCCAATTAGGCCCAAGGAGTCGATTTTTCGCGGTTCCCAGTAATGAGAGGGGAGGCCCCAAATGGAACAAGAAAACAAGATGACGTTCTCAACCAGCAATGATCAAAAACAAATCGCGCTTGATATTGGGAAGCTAGAAGTATCTTTCAGGTGCTTCATGTAGAAAATGAGATTACAGGACTGTAGTATGAAGCGGCTGCAGCAGAGTGGACACAGAAAATGGAGGAGAAAATGTCACTCATGCTGTCAAGGGTCATAAAAATCATGTTCTTAGCATCTGAGGTATTTGTCAATTTTAGAAAAAGGATAACATTTGTGATTCTTTCTACTTGTAACTTGATATTCACCTTTGCTCTGATTTTTGCATTCATAATTTTGTGTCTTTTTCCTTGAAGAGGGCCCCTACATTGCATCTGGCCAGGCCTGTGATTCGTGGTCCCACTGCGTCCCCACAGCTGTGTGCGGGAGAGTCAGGATGCTCAGCGGGAAGCAGGACTCAGGCGCTCACTGCTTTCACAAACCATTTCTTTCTTTTTTTTTTTCAGGTGACAGGACAGCCCCGCCCCTCAGCCCCCTGCGCTGGGCGTCAGAGGCCCCCTGCTGTCAGCGTGCGGTGGCATCACACCCAGCACGCCACCTCCCCCCACGTTTGGGGAGCCACGCTCCTTCAGCGCACAGCCCCGGGGGACCCAGACGCCAGGGACAGAGACCCCCAGCACCCCTGCCCCATCCTGCCCCGGCCCCGCTCCAGCCTCGAGCCGCCTTACGGAGGAGGGGGGCGCAGAGAAGGAGGGGGCCTCGGGCCGCAGAGTGTGAGCTGGCGGTGGACAGCGGGCCCCTGGCTGCCGAGCCGGAGGGAGTGTGGCAGTGTGGGGGGACAAGTGTCCACGGCCGCCAGGCTGCTGGTCTCAGCCCGCTGGGCCTCACTGTCACTCACCAAGCACTCAGCACCCAGTGGCGGGGGCAGAGGGGGACTCGGCCCTGGCCCTGGCCTGTCCAGAAACAGCCCCGTTCAGAGGCATCACCTTCTCTCCCTGGACCCTGCAAATGCTGCCTTTAAGGACCTTGGCATGGGGAGGGTGTCCTGGGTGATCAGCCCGTGGGCTCAGAGTGTGACCAGAGGCTCTTTATGAGAGAGGCAGGCGGAGGTCACAGATGGGAGCAGAGACGGCCGCGTGGGGGTGGGGGCAGAGGCTGGCATCCAGGGCACCAGGCGCTGGGAGAACCCCAGGAGCCGCCGGAGGGAGGGAGCCGCACCCCCCAGCCCCCGACACACCTTGGCATTGACTTCTGGCCTCCAGGACCGAGAGAGAATAAAATGGGATTGTTTTAAGCCGTAGCTCGTGGTCACTGACACCATCTAAAGGTCTGGGCTGCGGGAGCTGGTACGATGCCCGTGGTCCTCAAACGCATAGGGGCCCCTGCCTCGGGGCCTTTGCTTCCGGGCCTGCCTGGGGCTGGGGCTGCCTGCTCGCCCCTGGTGCCCCCAGGTCTTCGTGTAAAGGTCCCCGTCCCCTGACCACCCCGCCCGCGCCCCGGGCTGCCCCCCATTTCATTTTCCTCCTTCGCGCCAGACCCTCCGCCCATGTGCCGAGTGCCTGCTCGCCCGCTGCCTTGCTCGCCCCGCCCGGCCCCCTGCACCAGGGCAGGACGCAGCGTGGTCCCGGGAAGGAGGCGCTCGATCAACTGTTCGCTGAACTGAGTTTGAAAGGAGGCTCCCTGTCTCGCCCGGGAGGACCGTGAGAGGGTCTCGCTGAGTGTCTGCGGCCTCTGCGCTCGGATCGGATCCGAGAGGGGGTGTTGCCACCCCAGGGAGGGAAGGAAGCAGGAAGCGGCCACCTCCAGATGGCCCCGGTCCCTCCAGCCCGTCAGCCAGGTGGGCCCGCCCTGGTGAGGCCACAGGAGGGAGGGTGGTCCTGGGGAGGGACGTGGTGAGTGGCCAGCGGGGGACACTGAGTGGACGCTGAGTGAACGTGGAGTGGACGTGGAGGGGACACAGGGTGGACACAGAGTGGATGCTGAGTGGACACAGGGTGGACCCCAGGACCCGAGTTCGGGATCCGCCCTGCATCCAGCGCCGGTGTCCCCGCGTCTCCCCACTCTCCTCTACCAGATGGACGCGGCGTCCCCTCGCTCCTCTGCGGTGGGGTCAGCAGTGAGGGGCCCCCAAGGCCGGCAGCACAGGGAAGCTTCTAGTAAGTGACAGATGCTTGGAGCTCCGTGGCCTCCGGCTGGGTCCTGGGAGCCAGCACCCCTGCACCAGCCCTCCCCGCTCGGGCCCCTCTGGGAGCATCTGCTCCCCATTATGGGGGGCGGGGGGCTGGCGGGACGTGTGGACGCAGCCCGTGATCTCACCACTGGAGGGTGGAGGCTGGCGGCTCCTCGGGAGCCCAGGCCGGCCCCTCCACCTGGAGGGGCGGCAAGAGGGGCTCCCCACCCCGCCTGCAGGCTGAAGCAATCATCATTCCTGGCGCTTCTCTAACACCTTGCCCAGACCCGCCTGCCCCCACCCTCTCCCTCGGTCCCGGTCCCCTCCTCCCCTCCCAGCTATCCTGCCTGTGGGCGGCCCCCAGACCTGGTGGGGAGCGGGGTTGGGGGGTTCCCACCTGGGAGCCTCTACCCCAGAGACAAGCCTGCAGAGAAAGGGGCTTCACCCCGTGCTCTCGCGGGGACTCAGCTTTCCCTTTGGTAAAGCAGGAGAAGCGCCACCAGCCGCCCTGGAAGCCTGACACTGAGTCAGGATGGTCATCAGAGCTGTATCCCTGCAGGAACCCCCATCCTGGCCTCTCACCACCCCGCTCTCACTTTACACACCCCCCACACCAATTCTGTATCCACCGGATGCTTTGCACTAACTTCCCAGTGGATGGCTGACCGGATTCAGCTTGCATGCCTCTGAGGATGGTGAGCTCACTACCTCTCAAGTTTGCCCTTCCCACACAATGGTGTGTGTGGACCATTATCTGCCTCCCTAGAAGCTCCACATACCGACTCTAGCTGCATCCCCGAGACAGAGCCCAGACAGCGTGCTTGAGCCCCTCGTCCCCGTGGCAGCGCTTTAGAAGGACGACAGCAGCGACCGCTCCCGGGGCCTTCTGTCTCCTTGGCCCCCCTGGTGACGGGGCCCGCTGGCCTCTACACCCTCATCTCCCCCCCCCGCTGTGCTCTCGTTCCACAGAAGATGCTGCAGGGAAAAAGCAGAACAAAACTGAATATTTCCCATAGCAAGTTAGCACAAAGACAAGTCAGGGAAGACACCCAGGGCCCTTCCGGATGGAGTCATCCAGCGCATCAGAGTATTCTAGAACCCCAGAAAGGGGTGACGAGGTGGCTGGTGCGGTCCCCATGGAGTCTGGGCCTGGACCGCATATCTTCACACATTCGTTCATTCATTCATGCAGTGCTACCTGTCATGAGCGTAATTCCAGACACGACCAGACGCCGTGGGGGAGCCCAAAGCTAGTGCATTCTTCATGGGGCACTGTCTCCTTGGCTGAGTGGGTAGGTCTGAGCAGTAAATGCCATTTAAAAAATCATTTTTCTATTCCTGAGCATGCTTGCCAGCTTAATGGGGGTGGTAAGCGGTTTGTGGCACGGTCACCATGCAGAGGAGAACAGAGGTGAATAAGCCACACACACAGCATCGATTCTCCCATTTTACCCCCAAAGAAATCCACCACCCACTACACAGAGTTTACCAAAGTTTCTTGCCAAGACCTTTGCTCCTAACTCACTGTGGGTGTGTCTGTGGTGGTGGGGGTCTCCTTTTCCTGCCACTGATGGTCATCATGGAAAATCCACATGTTTCACTCACACGCCATCCCAAGGAGAGTAGCCCCTGCCAGGAGGTCAGATGCGTGGACCTGTGTCATGGGCTGGACCGTGTCCCCCAGGTCGTAACTGCAGGACCTCAGAAGTGACCTTACTTGGAAGTGGGGTGGCTGCAGATGTCCAGAGTTACTGAGGGCCTGTGTGTGTGTGGTGGGGGGGGTGCACTGGGCAGATGCTTTGGGCACCTCACCCGCTTCTCAGAGCACACGTGAGCACGCGGAACGCGGAGGCCGTCCGGCCCGGCCAGAGGCGCTGAAGGCGCGTGTGCAGCGGGAGCGAGGTCACCATGCAGAATCCAGCTCGTGGTTAGGATAGTCTGACCATGGAGACGAATCTTCAGCAGAAAGGGACCCCAAGACACCGCCCGCTTTTCAGCGGTGAGTGGAGCTGCTCCAGGGGCTCCTTTTGGAATTCAGGTGCCGGCGGTCAGGCTCCAAACCCGAGCGCCAGTGGCTGGGCTGGGGGGGGGGGGGTCTCTCCAGTTCCCAGACCGCCCAGGGCCCTCGAGCTGCCCCGATTTCCCCTCCCACAGTCTCTGCGGCCCCATTTGCCTCCCGGCTTCCCCGGCCCGGGGCCACCCGAGGACAGGCCAGGGCTCCCAAGGAGGGCGGCTGGGGTCATTCGTCCAGGTGGTTTGATCAAGCCGGCTCTCCGCCCGTGACTTGCAGGCTCAGAGCTGGTGGGGGGCTGCACCAGTACCCGGGACCCCTCCGGCCCCTGCTGAGAAGCCCAGACGATGCCGTCCATTCACTCATGCCCCAGTGCACTGCCCCCCGGGGCCGGTCACCGACTCAGCTTCCCTGCGTCTCGGGCTCCATCCTGAGAAACAGCACGGTTTCCAGCTTCACGTCTGCCGTGGTGATCAGACGGGGCGGTGCCTAGAGGACTTGCAGGCTCCCAGGACAAGGAGGCTCAAGGAGGGAAGGCCGGCGTCTTACAGGGTCTCCTCGCCAGCCCCCCGCCCTCTGGGCCCCGGGCCCCGCCTGGCCCAGGCCTCCCAGTGAACAATCACGGGGTTTTGCTGTGTGCGGCCCAGGGCCCTGAGCTGGGGCTTGCTCACCCTCCAGGGGTCAGGGAGGCCAGGACACATGGGAGGCCCTGTGTCCGCCCAGGTCAGAGGGCTGGGGACCCGTATCAGTGGCCCCAGGGCTGGATGGAGGGAGAGACCCGCAGAAAGACCTGGAGACAGACAGACGGACAGAGATCGCGTGATGGAAGTGGAGGGAAGGGGGGAGTGAGAAGGGAGTGAAATTCTCCTGGGCGTGGGGTGAGGGGGCCTGCCCCCTCCTCCAGCCCCTCGGCGCCTGGGTGCCCCCTCCTGACCGGGGGTCGAGGGGACAAGATCTGCCCCAGGAGGGCCCCCCGGGTCCAGGTGAGGGGCTTTGCAGGGGCCCCGGGGAGCCTCCCGCAGGAGACGCGAAGCGCCGGCGCCCGTGGCCCGATGGCGCCACCTCGTGGACTTTCCACGAACTTCAGCCTCAAAGCAAGCCCGGGTGGTGGACACGTTCCCGCCGGCCGGGGGGTCCACGCTGGGACCCCACCTCCCCACCACACTCCCCGGGGGACTTTCTCAGCTGGTGGGGTCTGCACCTGTGAGACCACCACTCAGGGCCGAAAGGCAGTGAAAACACAGGACATCCTCTAAGGGTGAGTTTCAGATGAATCAGAAATGCTTCCTTAGTGGGATTCTGTCTTAAACATTAGGGGCATACTTATGCTAAAAACGAATCCCCCTTTGTCTGAAATACACATTGAACTGAGCTTCCTATAGTTTCTCCGTCAACCTCAGCCCTGACTCCTAACAACAACCAAGATTTCCTGCTCTGGGGTAAACACAATGGGGGCTTTGGGGTAAGCACACTGGGGGCTTTGCAGTTGGGGGGTCCGAGTCTCCTGACGGTCACCCCTCGGGCATCAGAGCAGCCCCAGAGAACCGCAGTGCATCTCCCAGCCCTGGGAGCTGCCAGAGCGTGCCAGGCGCTCACGTGTTCTTTCATTTAATCCTCACGTGCCTCACTGTGGTCGCCTGAAGGATGGGGAAGCTGAGGCTGGGACAGGCGCAGAGGCTTGGTCTCAGCTGGGAAGGGCTTCAGGGCTCCTGCCCCCTCCCTAGCGCAGGGACAGTGAGTGGGAGAGTGTGGTGATGGTGAGTAGATTGTGGCGATGGTGAGTAGACTGTGGTGATGGTGAGTAGAAGTGAGTAGATTGTAGCGATGGTGAGCGCAGGGACAGTGAGTGGGAGACCGCCGTCTCGGGCCCAGAGAGGTCAGCAGACCACCAATGAGTCACATGCAGCTTCCGAGCCGAGCCCAGGACGGAGCACGAGGGGCCCCTTCCCGGGAGGAGGGGGACACACCTGTCTTCCAAGGAGGACAGTCAGAGAGGTGGAGGCCTTGCTGCGGTCGCATGGCTCATGGACGAGACACCAGCCAGGACTGGGCCTCGGCTGGGCTCCCCGAGAGCCCCCGCACTTCCCGCCCACAGTGTCCCCAGAACTCAGGCCTGGAGCTCCCGGGACGCAGGCAGACAGACGGCTGCGGGAAAGCCAGACCTCTCCCGGGGTGCAGAGGCCGCCCAGGGCGGGGCTCCCAGCGCATGGGGAGCAGTGATCCGAGGCCTCAGCCCCCTTGTTCCTCCTCCCGGTGGTGGGGCGGGGGCTCTCACTCTGCGATCCTCTGTCCAGCGACAGGCTGAGGACACCTGCTCTTCTAGGGACGGGCCTAAGGGGGGCCGGGCAGCTGTGTTTGTCCTCACGGGGAGTGGGTTCCAGGGCCTCCGAGGAGGACGGGGGGGGAGAAGCAGGTTCCAGGGCCTCCACGGAGGATGGGGCGGGGGTGGGGGTGCAGCAAAGCAGGGGTCATGGAAGACACAGACAGCATGACTCCCGGGGAAGAAGAGCTCCCAGCAGCGGGCCCAGCGGGCACAAAGGGCCGGAGCTAGGAGAGCCTGGGGCACCGCCCAGGGCAGCCGGCGGGGGTGGGGGGGGCATGGTGCTTGAGCAGAGGCACGGTGGGGGGGGGGGGGCTGAACCGCATCAGAGGGACCCAGAGGTCATCCCAGAGCCCCCCACCCCACCCCGGGGCGGTGAGCAGGGAGCCGATCCTCTTATTCCTGGGCAGACGCTGGGAGAGCTTGTGAAGAAGCAGCTGGAAGGGTCCATGGTGGCGAGAGAAGGCAGAGGGGGACAGATGAGCAGGTCTGGGGTCTGTCTTGATCACTGCCAAGCGTTTCTCACGGGTCGAGAAAGCGAGGAGCCGAGGGTGATGTGAGGGCTGCCGTTGCCGTGGCAGATGGCGTCTTTGCCAACATCGAGCGTGAGAAGCTCCGTGGACCCCGCATGTGAAGGCATCAGGTGTCAGCTGGGTACACCGGGGCAGGGTATGGGGGTGGGGCCCGCTTGGAGCGGGCAGGAGAGAGGTGCACCCGCGTAAAGGCTGGTCCCCCTTCCCTGACCACCAGCCCTTGGCGAGGGCAGCACAGCCGTCACCGATTCTCGCCAGTGTTACCCGCCCCATCCCAGCCCCACCAGCCTTGGAGACGGTTGTCATGGCAACCCAGACAGGCCCCTGAGCCCAGAGATGTCTGCTCTCCCACATAGCATCCTTATGCTAGCTGGTAAGTCCTGGGAAAGGGAAATCAGCCTCTAATCAGGTACACAATTGTCTTTACAGGCAGGAAGACTGAGGCCCCAGGGGGTGGAGAGAGCTGCCTTCATCCACTGGCAATGTTTCTGCTTCTCTAGAGCACAGAGCTAGTTTCCTGAGGCTGCTGAAACCAACCACCCCAGACCTGCTGCCTTAAAGCAACACAAGCGTGTTACCTTGCTGTTCTGGAGATCAGAAGCCTGGTGGGGTGGGTCCTCCCCTGGCTAAACTCACAGCATGGGCAGGCCCCTGCTCCTTCTGGAGCCTCCCAGGGAGAAGCCAAGTCCTTCCCCAGCATCAAGAGGTGCCTACACTTCTTGGATCACAGCCCTCCACCCCCAGAGTCAGCAGGGTCTGGCCACACTGTCACACCATTCTGGTCTTCCCCTCAGCCTCCCGCTTCCACTTCTAAAGGGCCTCATCGTGACGTTAACCGTCTGATGGTGGCTCAGATGGTAAAGAATCCGCCTGCAATGCAGGAGACGCGGGTTCAATCCCTGGGCCGGGAAGATCCCCTGGAGAAGGGAATGGCAACCCACTCCAGTGTTCTTGCCTTTAGAAGTCCTTGGACAGAGGATCCTGGTGGGCTACAGTCCATAGGGTCACAATCACTGAGGAACTAACACTTTCACTTATGGTGACATTGGGCCCACCTTCTAATCCAAGACAATTTCCCTATTTTTAGAGCGACTGTCCAGCCACCTTTATTGCATCTGCAAAGTTCCCTGACCTCCGCCACGGAACTGCCAAGGTATTACAGTTCTGGGCAGGCATCCAGGGCTGCGTGACAGGGTCCCCAAGCTGCGTCCCACCTCAGGGCCTTTGCACCAGCTGTGCCCTTAGCTGGGCATGCTATTCCCCTGACAGTCACCAAAGTTGCCCTCATTGGGCAAGTCTTTCTGCTTGCAGCACCTTTCCTCAAGGCTTCTGCTTAAACGTCTGCGCCTCCTCCGTCTTCTTAGCTGCCCCCCTTTCCTCCCACACCCGTTACAACCTGCAACCATATATAAAGCTTAGAAGTCCCATTGGATTTCTCTCCTGCTGGCCTCCGCCCAGCGCAGGCACCATAAAGATGGGAATTTTGTTCTGCGCGCTGCTGTCTGTCAGACGTCCCGAATGGAGCCTGGTACTTGGAGTGATTCAGTGAATGGATGGGTGGATACTGGTGAGAAGCGTGGTTCTCACACAAGGGAAGGAAGTTCTCTGTCTCAGAGAGACGTGCGCCCTTGCCCCTGACGATGTCCCTGTATGAAGACGAGTCGGACACAACTCAGCAACTGCAACTTTCGCTTTTTCACTGTGAGGCAGGGAGTGAGAAACGAAGGACTTTTAGCCTCTAAGGAAAGCCTGGGTGGGCTGGCAGCCCCTTGGGGCAGGAGCGGGCGTGGGGAGCTTTGTGACTCTCTATGGTTGCTACTCTTCTGGGGTGAGCTTGGTCACCCCCGTTTCATAGACAAAGGAAACGAGGCCCAGAGATGTAAGTAAGCTGCCTGAGGTCACCCCCACAATCAGCGCCCAGGTCTGGTCCAAACCGTGACCCTCTTTCCTTCAAAAACCCCCTCCGCACTTCCCCTTCCCTCCCCTCCCCTCCCCTTCCCGCCCACCCTCGCAAGCTCCTAGTTGAAAGCAGGTCTCTGGGTCGGGAAGATCCGCTGGAGAAGGGACAGGCTACCCACTCCAGGATTCTGGGCTGGGAAATTCCAGGGACTGTACAGTCCATGGGGTCGCCAAGAGTTGGACCCGATGGAGCGACTTTCACTTTCACTTTCCCATCTTTTTGGCAAACCGCCGGCTGTGCTGAGGTCAGCCGCTCAGTCATGGCTGACTCTCTGCGACCCCATAGACTGCAGCCCGCCAGGCTCCTCTGTCCGTGGGATTCTCCAGGCAAGAACACTGGAGTGGGTTGCCATGCCCTCCTCCAGGGGATCTTCCCAGGTCTCCCGCATTGCAGGCAGAGTCTTTAATGTCCGAGCCACCAGGGAAGCCCAAAAACACTGGAGTGGGTGGGCTATCCCTTCTCCAGCAGGTCTTCCCGACCCAGGAATCGAACCAGGCTCTCCTGCCTTGCAGGCAGATTCTTTACCAGCTGAGCTACCAGAGAAGCAAACCACCCGCAGATGGCAGCAAAACCCTTCCCTCCCGAGCAGGGAGCCAGCCCCAGCGACTTATTAAAGTGTAATAAGTGAGGAGGATCCAGGATCCGGCGGGGACGGCATGAGTCTGCAGATCCGTGGGAGGAGGCACCTGTGCGCGCCGTGGGGTGGGGGTCCGGGTGGAGGGGAGCGGCAGGTGAGCTCTGCCTGTGGCCAGGCCGGGGGGCAGGGGTCTCCTGCAGGCCCTGGAGGGCAGGGGCCCCAGCTCGGCCCCCTGTGGAACCTCAACCCCACCTGCTCTTCCCAGCGCACGGTCGGAGTTTCTGGATCCGGGCAGATTCAGGCAGCACCTTATCTTTCTGTTTGCAAAGGACCCGCTGTGTGCCCCAGTGGGGTAGGGGGTGCCTGAGGTCCAGTCCATCCTCAGGCTCCGCCATCAGAGCGGCCTGGATGCCTAGGAGCCTGGGCTCTCTGCACACCAGGGCCCTGGACGCCTCAGGCGCCCCATCTGTGAAATGGGACCGTGGCTACCGCTGCTCTGCTGGGGCAGGGTCTGGGGAGCCCGACTTGGGGCTCCTGCCCGTGCGTGGACTGACCTTCCTGACTGTCCTGGGGTCATCTCACCTGGGTGTGTCTTGGAGGAGGGCAGGAGAGAGGGAGCCAAGCGTGGCCTGGAGGAGTCTCGTCCCAGACTCAGGGCGCCGGGACCAGCCTGTGGGTCGGAGGGTCTGCCGGTGTTTGGCAGCCTCAGCCCGGTTCTTAGCTGGGTGGGCGGCAAGGCGAGTCTTGGACACGGCCGACCGTGAGCTGGTGGCAAGACTGCCGGCAGCCCCAGAACCAGAGGGGTCTCCTGCGCTGCTACCGGGGCCTCGGACCCCGTCACGGCGCTGGATCTTCAACACTCATCCTCAGTTCCACATCTTACACCCACCCGCCAGGTTCCACGGATGCCTTTGAGGGAAGTTGTGCCCCTGACGAGGACCTGCCCTCCCAGACCAAACTTCAGCCGGGTGCCTCGGAGCCTGGACCTGCCTGGGCCTTGACCTGGAAGGGTTCCCTAGACATGTCCTCTTGGTATTTCCGTCTACCCCCCACTCCGCCCACCCCACCCCAACCTTGTTGAAATTGGAGTGGGCCAGATCCCTGCTGCCAGGCCTGACGAATACCTTCCTACCAGGGGCCGGACTCTTCCTCCTTGAAGCCCCCAGCCCCATCGCCCTCTGGTCGCCGTCCCCGTCTGTGTTTTCTCTGTGAGCCTGGATTAGTGAGCAGTGATTAAAACAGCCTTCCTCCCTTCAGGACACACATGGACGCAGGCCTGGCCTCCACGAAACTGTTTCAATCAAGTGCATTAACTGAGCAGGAGCAGGATGAAGGGGAGGTCAGGGAGGCAGAGCAGGGGGTCGGGGCCCCCCCGCCTGGCTCTTAGAAGGGGGCGTCACTTACAGAAAGGTTGGGACCTGGGCAGACTAGGACACTGTCCAGGGTGGACCCTCCTTCAAACCGCTCAGCAGAGCTGCTCCAAGTCCTGGGGGGCAGCCGTGGGACTGCCGTGGGGGCAGGCTCGTGATGAACGAGGGGGACGCCGAGCGCTCTTCCCCACATCGGCTGCCTGGCAGACCCTTACGTCCCCTCGGACTCGGGGTGGGGGGGGGGGGTCCATGCCGCCTCCTCCTCCAGGAAGCCCTCCCTGATAGCCCTGGGTTGGGCCATTGCCTCTTTGGAGCTTCTGTGGCCTTTGGGGCCTCTGTGCACATTAGGGAAAGGTGTCCTTTCCTCCAAACATTTCCGAGCTCTCCACTGGGGAGCTCTCTCCGCTGCCCTACACCCAGCCTATGGCCTTGGTCTGAGGGGCCAGCCCAGTCCCCACGGAGAAGGAACAGCCCCGGCGCGGGAGGTGACCAAGCACAGGGCCTGGGCTTAGAGGCCTGGGCGGCTTGGGCAAGGGAGGCTGTAGCTCTGTTTCCTGATTGGCAAACAGGCATCGTCCTTTTGTCCAGCTGTGAGGAAGACAGCTTCCCTCCTCCCCAGACCCCCCCCCCCAAGAGCCCCCACCCCGTCCCCACCCCAGGGCAGGGAACGCCCTGGGCTCCGTGGGGGCAGGGCTGGACCTCCGCAGGTGCTTCCTGGGCAAGCCGGAGGCTGGGCTCTTGGTCTCCACGGCAACCCGGGGGCCTGCCCTCTCGCAGGGTGACCCCAGCCCCTCAGGCCCCCCGCTCCCAGCCTTCTCCAAGGAGGGCTTGGCTGGAGCTGAACGGACAACCCCAGGCCCAGGCCCCCTGAAAACGGCTGACAGCTACCCCATGGAGCCCAACCCGTCACCCCCATCCCTCAGCTACCCTGCAGGCAGGTGTGGGCCCAGCAGCCCACCCTCCTCCCCCGAGTCTCTTTCTCCAACCCGAGGGGATGGACAGACGCTCCCCTGGTGATGAGGCTGGTCTCTCCCACCCCAGCCGACCTCCCCGGGGGCCCCAGGCCCTTGGCGGGCATGGATGGGCAGGCTGACGCCCCCATGGCCAAGTGCATCTCCTGCCTCTGACCTCCTGACTCAGCTGCCTCACTGGACCCGAGTCTTTCCCATCAGCTCCTCTGTGTCCTCACCCCTCTCCCCTTCCTCTGTCTCTCCGTCTCTTGGTGTCTCTCTCGACCCCTAGAACTCGCGCTATCTCCTCTCTCCCTCTGTGAATCTTTCATTCCATCTCTCTGCATCTCTGGGTCTCTATTTCTGGGTCTTTCTTCTCTCTCCCTCCCTCCCTCCCTCCATTTGGTGGAAGCCTGGGTGCGCGGTGTGCCAGGCCTGAACTGGTTCACAAGAGAAGCCTTAGGGTAGTGGGGTGTCAGGGGAGGGGTCACGGGGGCCGGGGGGGCGTCCAGAGAGCAGAGCGAGCCCTCTGATTCAGCGGGCTTTCAGGGAAGGCTCCCGAGAGGTGGAGCTGCTGAGCGTGGGCTCAAGGTTGGACCACAGGGGAGAATTCCGGGAGAGGGACGCCGGGCAGCCTTGAAGGCATGGACGCCGGGCGGCAGGGGCATCCGGGGGCCCATCGGTGCCTCGGGGGCGGGCGGGAACCCAGGACGGGTCAGCGTGCTGCCGATGGTGATGACGAGCCTCCCCTGTGAGAGCCCCGGTTGGGTGCATCCGTGGACCAGCCTCACTGGCTCTGCCCCGGGTCCTGTGAGGCTGGCACCATCGCTGGCCCCAGTTCTCAGGAGAAGAAACTGAGGCTCAGACGGCCGAGTAAGGTGCGTTCACAGCTCACAAGGGCAGAGCGGAGCAGGGAGCTGGGGGCTCGTCCTGAGAAAAGGGGGGACACTGCTGGCACTGGGAAGGAGGTACGCCCGCCTCTGGGGACCCAGAGAGCTTCCTGGGTCAAGATTCCCCGGAGTAAATGCGCTGTTTTCACCTTAGCAGGTCTGGTTCCATTGGAAAGTCTCGGGCAGTCAATTTTAATTAAAAAGTTACTGTTGCAAAAATAGGCCAAGAAACGGCTGACGAAATCAAATCTGCGATACTTTCCTTCTGTCAATAGCTTTGATGTTTCGTGACCTTTCCCGATGTTGCTGGCTGTACCACGGTGTTCTAATTCATGCTGGGGTCGCGGCCTTGTCATCTTCCGCGTCCCCAGAGTGCAGGGGTCAAGGCCACTGTTCTCCGGGGAAGTCCTGGCCTGAACCCCATCCCCACCCTGGGGGTTCCTCATCTCTTCCACCTCCTGGAAGGAGAGCCTGGCTCTGTGAAGGTCCCTGCCATACTGGTCAAAAACCCCAAGGCCCCATCCCGGGGGATCTTGGGACCCGTCCCTGTCACTTCACTGAACCCCCAGCCACCTGGGGGGTAGGTGGGAGCCGGGGACCCACAGGGCTCAGAGCCTTCACGCGCACCGTGCCCTCTGCCTAAAGGAAGCCTCCTCCCCAGCTCACATCCCTGCTGTGATTAACTTGTAACAGAGCAAAGGTTCTTCCTGCTGCACTATGACCAACCCTTCCCCGTCTGCCTCTCCACCCCATCAGCCTCCATCCTTCTCTCTGCTCCTACGTGCTCAGTCGCTCAGTCGCGTCCAGCTCTACACCATGGACTGCAGCCCGCCAGCCTCTGCCCGTGGGATTGCCCAGACAAGAGAATTGGAGTGAGTTGCCATTTCCTCCTCCAGGGGATCTTCCCGACCCAGGGATCGAACTCCCGTCTCCTGCATCTCCTCCATTGGCAGATAGATTCTTTACCCCTGAGCCACCTGCATCCGACCATTTTTAGATTCCCCGTAGATGTGAGATCACGCAGTTCGTCTTTCTCTGTCTGGCTCATTTCACTCAGTATAGCCTCTTTAAGGTCCATCTGTGGGGCTGCAAAAGCAAGGTTTTCTTCTTTTCAAGGCTGAGTACTATTCCATTCTATCTTGAGACCAGTTTTCTTTAGCTACTCACCTGTAGATGGACACTCTGCTTCTGCCTATATCTTGGCTAGTTTGAAAATGCTGCAGTGAATATTGGAGAAGGCGATGGCACCCCACTCCAGTCCTCTTGCCTGGAAAATCCCATGGATGGAGGAGCCTGGTAGGCTGCAGTTCGTATGGTCGCTAAGAGTCGGATACGACTGAGCGACTTCACTTTCACTTTTCACTTTCATGCATTGGAGAAAGAAATGGCAACCCACTCCAGTATTCTTGCCTGGAGAATCCCAGGGACAGAGGAGCCTGGTGGGCTGCCGTCTATGGGGTCGCACAGAGTCAGACACAACTGAAGCGACTTTAGCAGCAGCAGCAGCAGTGAATATAGGAGTGTGGCTATCTCTTTGAGATGCTGACTTCATTTCTTTTGGATAAAGATCCGGAAGTGGGATTGATAGTTTACTTTTCTGAGGAATTACCATTCTGTTTTCCACAATGGTTGTATTCATTTAGATTCCATCAAAAGTGCACAGGTTTCCAAGTTTTCTACGTCCTCACCAATATTTTTTCCTCTCTCTCCTCTCCCCTGACGACATCCATTCTAACAGGTGTGAGCGAGGTGGTGGTATCTCATCGTGGTTTTGATTTGCATTTCCCTGCTGTAGAGTTGAGCATCTTTTTATATAGCTGCTGGCCATTTGTCTGTCTTCTTTGGAGAAACATCTGTTCAAGTCCTTTGCATTTTACTTGGGTTATCTGCTTTGCTGTTGGTGGTATTGCTTTAACTATTGAATTGTAGGAGTTCCTTATATATTTTGGATATTGACTCCTTATCAGATGTGTGGTTTGCAAATGTTTTCTTCCATTCCATGGCTTTTTGCTGTTGTTTTTTTAATTCTGTTGATGATGCCTTTGCTGTGAAGAGTTCTTTTAGTTTGGTGTAATCCCACTTCTCTGCTTTTGACTTTATTGCTGGTGCTTTCGGTATCAGGTCCAAGCAATCATTGCCAAGTCAATTCTCTTCTCCTGGGGTCCTCAGTTTTCTCCTTTGTACTTGGAGGGGGAAATGCTTGATCTGTTAAAGTAGGTTTGGCTGTGGTAACAGGAAGACCCCAAAACGCATGAGGACTCAACCAGGATAGAAGTTCGTTTCTTGCTCACAGAACCATCCCGGGCAGCTGGTGGGCGGGCAGTGCTCCCCTGTATTGCTTCATGGACCCTCACTCTGCCTCCCTTCGGGGTCCCATCCTCACCTGCATCCAGCCGGGGCCGGGGGGATGGAGAGCACAGGGCAGGTGCGCCGGCCTCCCCAAGGCCTTGGCCTGGAAATGGCACCCTTCACTTCCCGTCATCTCTCACGTCAGGACTCAGTCACGCGGCTGCAGCTAGCTGCAAGGGAGCCTAGGGGATGTCACAGAGCTGTGTTCCAGGAGGACTGTGATGGGCAGCTCGATGTCTCTGCCACATGCTTGAAGATAAATACAGTAAGAGAAATAAAGTACATAGGTGCATTTTATAGGGTGAGATCAGTACTGAGATCTGCACCACTGATCAGTACTGCTACAGGGATCTTGACTAAATGTTTCTTTCTTGATGAATCACTTCAGTTCAGTTCAGTCGCTCAGTCGTGTCTGACTCTTTGTGACCCCATGGACTGCAGCACACCAGGCTTCCCTGTCCATCACCAACTCCCAGAGTTTACTCAAACTCATGTCCATTGAGTTAGTGATGCCATCCAACCATCTCATCCTCTGTTGTCCCCTTCTCCTCCTGCCTTCAATCTTTCCAGCATCAGGGTCTTTTCCAATGAGTCAGCTCTTCGCATCAGATGGCCAAAGTATTGGAGTTTCAGCTTCAGCATCAGTCCTTCCATTGAACACCCAGGACTGATCTCCCTTAGGATGGACTGGTTGGATCTCCTTGCAGTCCAAAGGACTCCCAAGAGTCTTCTCCAACACCACAGTTCAAAAGCATCAATTCTTCGACCCTCAGCCTTCTTTATAATCCAACTCTCACATCCATACATGACTACTGGAAAAACCATAGCTTTGACTAGATGGACCTTTATTGGCAAAGTAATGTCTCTGCTTTTTAATATGCTGTCTAGGTTGGTCATAGCTTTTCTTCCAAGGAGCAAGCATCTTTTAATTTCAAGGCTGCAGTCACCATCTGCAGTAATTTGGGAGCCCAGAAAAATAAAATCTCTCACTGCTTCCATTGTTTCCCCATCTATTTGCCATTAAGTGATGGGACCAGATGCCATGATCTTAGTTTCTGAATGTTGAGCTTTAAATCAACGTTTTCATTCTCCTCTTCCACTTTCAACAAGAGGCTCTTTAGTTCTTCTTGGCTTTCTGCCATAAAAATGGTGTCATTTGCATATCTGAGATAATTGGTATTTCTCCTGGCAATCTTGATTCCAGCTTGTGCTTCCTCCAGCCCAGCGTTTCCCATGATGTTCTCTGCATAGAAGTTAAATAAGCAGGGTGACAATACACAGCCTTGACGTACTCCTTTCCCTATTTGGAACCAGTCTGTTCCACCTCTGGTTCCAACTGTTGGAACCAGACCTGCATACAGATTTCTCAGGAGGCAGATCATGTGGTCTGGTATTCCCATCTCTTGAAGAATTTTCCAGTTTGTTGTGATCCACACAGTCAAAGGCTTTGGCATAGTCAATAAAGCAGAAATAGATGTTTTTCTGGAACTCTCTTGCTTTTCTGATGATCCAGCGGATATTGGCAACTTGATCTCTGGTTCCTCTGCCTTTTCTAAAACCAGCTTGAACATCTGGAAGTTCACAGTTCACGTACTGTTGAAGCTTGGCTTGGAGAATTTTGAGCATTACTTTACTAGCGTGTGAGATGAGTGTGATTGTGCGGTATTTTGAGCATTCTTTGGCATTGCCTTTCTTTGGAATTGGAATGAAAAGTGACCTTTTCCAGTCCTGTGGCCACTGCTGAGTTTCCCAAACTTGCTGGCATATTGAGTGCAGCACTTTCACAGCACTCTGGATTAATGCTGATATATATAAAATAGATAAAACAGTAAGGATTTACCATGTAGCACAGGGAACTATATTCAATATCTTATAATAATCTATAATGGAAAGGAATCTGAAAAACTGTCTGGATAACTGGATCACTTTGCTGTATATCTAAAACTAATACAATATTGTAAATCAAGTCTCCTCCAGTTTAAAGATGAATGCTGAGTAAAAGAAATATTTATTGGATGGATGGATGGATGGATACATAGATGATGGGTAGATGAGTGGGTTGGTGGATGAATGAATGGGCAGATGGATGAGTGAGTGAATGGATGGTTGGGCAGATGGATTGGAGATGGATGGTTGGTGGATGGATGGATATTGGATGGATGGATGGTGGATGGATGGATAAATATGTGGATGAATGGATAAATGAAAGGGCAAATTGGGAATGGATTAAAGGATGACCCAGCATCCAGAGATGGTGGCACGGGTTGGTTCCAGAAGAAGTGGCTAGACCTGAGCAATCAGAAGACAGCAGGCTCCCTGGGGGAGGAGGGGGCACAGTGAGGGTGAGACATCGCCTTGGCCTGCGGGGGTCTGGCTGGCGGGGGTAGGTGGAAGTTTCTGACACTGATCTTGCTACCCCCTGCCAGCTGGGCTGGGGGTGCCCTGTCTCCCTTTGAACCCCCCTGGGTGGTGGGACCCAGACTCCTCGGAGGGTGAAATGTGGGGCCTCCGCCTTGGCAAGAGAGGGCTGCAGAGCTGGCAGGGATGCAGGGTGGGGCTGCACCTCCCTCGTCCTGCCGAGCAGCTGCAGACCCGCAAGTTAAATATGAAAACGCTGAAATGATCTTAAGGCCCTGACGCAATCCGACGGGAGCCCAGGAAGTCGGAAGTTAAATGACATGTTGGTAAAGTCTTCTCTTCCCAGCTCTGAAGCCACACAAGCGCCGCCCTTTCTCCACGGGAAACAGGCGGAGCTGGAGTGGGGAGTGGGCTGCAGCTGCCCTGGACGTGCTCTCTTTAAACCCAGCATGTCACTGTGGGCAGGGGGCAGTGAGCGTGGCTGAGTGGTCTGTTGGGTTGAGGGTATGGCCAGCGTCACCTGAGGCACAGCAGGGGCCAGGGCTGCCCGCGTCCTTCAGGGTCGGGGCTGCTTTAAGGAGGGTGCCCAAGCAGGCCGCCGGCTCTGGGACGCAGTGCTGGTCCAGAGCCGCCCAGGCTGGCCGTGGGGGACAGCGCCCAACACGAACTCCCACCCCAGGGGAAGGCAGGCTCAGGGATGTGTAAGGCCTGGCACAGTGGGCCCTCTGGGTGAGGGGCTTCCAGAGCTGAGACAGGCTGCAGGGAGGGAGGGGTCCTTAAGCAAGCCGGTGGCGGGAGGGCTCTAGGCCATGGCGGGGGGTGGAGACGAGAGCCTTGAGGGCCCTCCCCAGCATCCACGTGGTGACCACAGATCACCCAGGGAGCGCGACACCTGGCCACATCCCACCGCCAGTCTGCATGAGAGCAGATGACCCCCAAACGTGGGCCCAAGAAAAGGGGACCAGACCCCTATTGCCCCGGGGCACCTCCCCCCCCCCCCCGCCCCGGCCCTGTGCACCAGGCCCCCGGGCATAAACCCAGCCTGCTCCTGGTCCTCAGGTGAGGGGACAAAGGGCGCCTGTCTGTCCCCATCAGAGAGGCTCAGAGAGTCTAGGATGCCAGGCGAGGGTCCTTGGGCGGGGCGGGGTGAGGGTGGGAGACCCCAGCCAGCTGGTGGTCAGAAGCACAGTGGTGGAGACCTTCGGGCGGAAGCAGCCTGGTCACCCCCGAGGCTCGCCGCCCGCTCTGGGAGGCGGGGCAGGAGTGCGTGTCCTTCCAGGAGACGCCGTGGGGACTGAGAGGGGCTGAGCGGCCGGCCGCCCGGGGTCACAGCACAGAGGGGCTCCAGCTGTCCTCCTTCTCAGGATGGCCCCGGGGCCCCACCCCCTCGGTGGGAGGGGCATCCCGTTTGCACCTGGAGGCCGAGTGTGACCTTTGCAAGGCCGGTGTGGACAC
Organism: Muntiacus reevesi; assembly: GCF_963930625.1. NCBI lineage: Eukaryota > Metazoa > Chordata > Mammalia > Artiodactyla > Cervidae > Muntiacus > Muntiacus reevesi. Next base: position 2,523,807 of record NC_089270.1, on the reverse strand, counting down.
GCAGGCAGGGCCTGACCCTCCGGGGAAGCAGAGGCCGGGCGTTCCAGGCTGTGGATTAATCACAGAAATGAGAAATCGATCCCTGACCCACTGTGGCCTCATTACTCAGGTTGGACCGAAGAGGAAAGGCTTCCGGGCCCCCCTGCAGCTCTGATGGCCTCGGCCTAGATGGTGCCCCCACCTCACCAGGACCAGGCAGGTCCTGGCTGCGAGCCCATCACCAGGAAGCCTGCAAGTCGGGGCGGAGAGACCTCTGAGGGGCCCTGGGTTACAGACACCTGGCTGGGCTTGTGAAAACAGCTTCACACGCCTGTAGTGGGGATATGGTCATGGCCACTGGGTCTCCCAGGACGATCGGGGTGGGCGTTGAAAGATGAATTAATGTATTTGAACTGTGGTGTTGGAGAAGACTCTGAAGAGTCCCTTGGACTGCAAGAAGATCCAACCAGTCCATCCTAAAGGAGATCAGCCCTGAATATACATTGGAAGGACTGATGCTGAAGATGAAACTCCTATACTTTGGCCACCTGATGTGAAGACCTGACTCATTGGAAAAGACCCTGATGCTGGCAATGATTGAAGGTGGGAGGAGAAGGGGATGACAGAGGATAAGATGGTCGGATGGCATCACTGACTCAATGGACATGACTTTGAGCCAGCTCCACGAGTTGGTGATGGACAGGGAGGCCTAACGTGCTGCGGTCCATGGGGTGCAGAGTCGGATATGACTGAGTGACTGAACTTAACTGAAAAATCAATAGATGTCCGGCAGGCATGGTGCCACTGGACGTGGTTATGCAAGGCCGTGGTATTGCCAGGCGTGTTTCTGGAAGACTGCTTTGTCTGAAGTGATGGGACAGGGAGGTGGAGGAGGCTGGAGGCCAGGGAGGGGCCCCTGCACGGGCCACGGGAAAGCCGCGGGGGCCCAGCCAGGGCGGTGGTCATGAGGAAGTAGACGGGCTTCCAGAGTGCCGAGAGGTGGACTCAGGAGGCCGGGGAGACGGGTTGGACAGTAGGGACAGGGAGGAGGAGGCAGGATGGAGCCCCCAGGCTCCTGGGTCCCCCCTGCCACCATGACACAGCCAGGGGACCCAGAACTCTCTCTGATGCTTTGCTGGCTCTGGGTCACCCCCTCCAGCAGGTCACAGCAAGGGGTCAGGACTTTGGAGGAAGCTGGGGCGGGGGGGGGGGGGGTGATAGGTTCTACTCCAAACGGAGAAAGTTCCAGGAGTGATGGAGGCAGGGAGGCTGGGTAGAGGCTCTCCCTGGCCTCCCACCGACTCGGGCCAAGCGAGGGCCTAGCAAGGCTCCCGCTTCCCTCGGCCTGCTCCACGGGGCCCCTGATGCCCGTTAATCATGTTTACTGCCGCTCTCGCGGGAGCTGGGAGGCGGGGGTCATCGGATTACCGGCCCTCTGAAAAGGTCAGCAGGCCGGGCAAGTTCTCTGTCTTGTCCAATTCAGGGCCGATCGATGCAGCCTCCCCCCGGACCTGACCGCCCTCCACAGCCTGCGGTCAGACGGGCGTCACTGGAAGTGGGGCTGGAGTGGGGGTGCTGGGAGGGTGGGGCTGACCCGCCGTCACCCTGGGGAGGCGATCTGGACACGGGCCCAGCCCTGGGAAGCTGCCGGGCTCCTCCCAGCCCTGCCCCTTCGGTCCTCCAGGTGAGTGCTCCACGCCCAGAGAGCTGAGAGCCGGAGGGAGGACGGGCCTGTCTGCACAGGTGCTCGGGACAAAGCAGGTGCGGCCCAGGCCCCACCCCCTTCTCCACACGCACCCCTGCCTCTCCCCCACCAAGCGGTCTGCTTGCAGCTCAGGGGCTGCTGGGTGTGACTGCCAAGTGTGGACCCTCCTGGGGGCATTTTCATTTGAAAAGACCAGCTGGAAGACCCCCGAAGTTCTCAGGAGACAGAGCTATGCTGTGGGTGGGACAAGGCCGGGCCATCTGCGGGGCCTGACCTCCACAGTGAGCCGCCGGGACCCGTCCAGGGCTGAGGGTGTCCCCCGTGCTCAGCCAGCCCAGTTCAGTTGCTCAGGGCTGAGGAGCTCCAGGCTGGGGGCCCGACCGAGGCTGGCCGCTGCAAGGGCTCCCCCTGTGTGGTCCTGCTTTTCCTGGATCCGTGTCCTGGGGCTGCTGAAATAAAGGACCATGAACGAGGGCCTCCACCAGACAGGAATCCATCCTCGGGGCCGGCAGCCCAAGGTCAAGGTGTGGGCAGGGCCCTGGTGCTTCCAGGCTCCCGGCATCCCCGGGTTGCGTGCCTCCCCCTTCACACAGCCTCTCCTCGCCTCCTCGTCTCTTTGCAGGACACTCAGGGAGCCCAGCACCTCAGGACCCTCCCCTCCATCACGTCCAGCGTCCCCGTCTCCACACATGGTCGCGGCCACGGGCTCTGGGTTTAGGGCCTGTGCTCCTCACACGGGGTCCTCACCCTTCTACTGGCCTCCCCTCCTCGGTCTAAACCCCAAGCTCATCCCCGAATAAACGTCCCACTCCCCAGACTCCTCCCCAGACTCTGCCCTCCAGGGGTGCCCCCAGTGACAACCAGAGGCTCCAGAAAGCAAGGGACCCACCTGCCCCAGAGCCCAGGTTCCTGGCCACGTGGGAAGAGGCCAGCACGACTCTGATGCCTCCTGCCGAGCCAAGCCCACAGCAATGAGGCGGGTGCAGAGGGAAGTCCTCATGGGCCCCTGGCCAAGAGCAGTCTTCCGGGCTGCCTTTCCAGGAGAGGGAGGGTCTGGGGCCCACTGCCTGGGATGCATAGTGAGGCTGAGAGCCCAGTGAGAGACCCAGAGATGGAGAAGGAGGTAAAACAGCGAAGCCAGAAAGGAAGAGGTGAGAGATGCAGGGGGGGGGGGGGTGATAGTGAGATAGATACACAGATAACAGATGAGTAATCGATATACAGATAGGCGATGGGGAAATAGATGATAAAGGGATGGTGAACAGAAGACAGGTAGGTAGATGATAGATAGAGATACATAAACACATAGATACATAAATGATGGGTGGATGATAGACAGACAGATGGGTTTCCTGCCAGGGCCAATTTGGGAAATTCCGGGCTTTATTTGATTTGAGAAGGGGATATTGTAGGTATCCCCAGTGGCACCCCACTCCAGTTCTCTTGCCTGGAAAATCCCATGGACAGAGGAGCCTGGTGGGCTGCAGTCCATGGGGTCGGGAAGAGTCGGACATGACTGAGTGACTTCACTTTCACTTTTCACTTTCATGCATTGGAGAAGGAAATGGCAACCCATTCCAGTGTTCTTGCCTGGAGAAGCCCAGGGATGGGGGAGCCTGGTGGGCTGCCCTCTATGGGATCACTCAGAGTCGGACACAACTGACGCGACTTAGCAGTAGCAGCCTTTTATAATACGGGTAAGGATTCTGAGATGAGGGTTCTGAGACCATCAAAATACTCCTGTCTGCAAACAGAAGGAAGCTCATCTCAGAATGGTATTAACTATAAGGACTGAGCCTTAACTCTCTGAACAGGAAGTTCTGGGGAGGATGGGGGCTGGCTCCAGAGCTGGACAATTCAGAGGCACAGAAGAAAGCACAGAACCACAGGATCTTCCCACCTCTGTGCTCTGGCCTCAGACACATCCTCCTCGTGGCTACAGGGTGGCTGCTGCTGCTCCAGAAGTCACAGCAGATGCAGCCAAGTTTAGTGGAAGAAGAGATCATCTTCTTCTTTTTTTTTTTTTCTTTAGAGGAGACCATCTTTCCCTGAGCCTTTTGGAGAGGAAGAAAACATTTCCCTGAAGCCCCCAGTAGCCTCCATCCCCATCTGTGGTTAGAACGGTGAGTGTTTCCACTGTGAAGTATTTTGCCCTGTCGCTGGGGAGGAGTCAGCTACCCTTCCCAAAGTTATTGGCAGGGAAATGGGGAACACCCAACAAAACCTAGCCTGGCCAGCAAGCAAGAAGGGTGGAGGGCTGTGGGGACGCAAATGCCAGGGAGGTTGTGTCCTGCGCCCAGAACTTGCCAGCATTGGTGGAGAAGCTGACATTCAGACCCAGAGGGCCAGCTGCACTCCACAGTGTGGTGTCTGGCTCGCCAAGCAGGGTGGGGTAGGGGCGAGAGGAGTCGGTGGTGGTCCCAGGGCCTGGGAGTCGTGGTCTCCCACCCTGCCCCTGCCACCTGGAGCTCCCCGAGAACCACGGCCCAGGCTGCCCTCTGATGCTGGACTCACTAAAGGAAATGTCCTCACCGGTGCATTTCCAGCCCAGACGGTGGCGGTTTTAATATCGAGAACCACAGCGAGGGGGACGGACGCCCGTTCCTGCGGGCTGGCCAAAGGCGTTCGTCTCCTACAATGGAGAGGAAATGAAATCCAAGGGGCTTTTCCTGCCCTGAACAATGCGGATCGGCCGTCAGACCAGGACAGAGGGGCCACTGGGTCACAGCGCGGGCGAGGGGGCGGGGAGCAGGGCACCAACAGTTGGGACCGCGGTCACTCCCCCGCCGTGGGCAGACGGCCCCCAGCCTCAGTTTCCCCGTCTGTGAAATGGGAAGAATAGCAAGGGGGCAGGGATGCCCGTCAGTGTCCGGCTGTGAGCACACACTCATAAGGAGCACAAGGGCTTCCCCGGTGGCTCAGACGGTAGAGAATCCGCCCGCAAAGCAGGAGGCCTGGGCTCGATCCCTGGGTCGGGAAGATCCGCTGGAGAAGGGAACGGCAACCCACCCCAGAGTTCTTGCCTGGAGAATCTCATGGACAGAGGAGCCCGGCAGGCTGCAGTCCATGGGGTTGCAAAGAGTCAGATTCGACTGAGCGACCGAGCCCAAAGGGCATGAAGCTGGTGGGATGACCCATTTCCCAGGCCGGGGGGTGAGGGGGCTTCTCTTGGGACAGGGCCTGGCCTCTCTCCCATCACCACCCTCTCAGTCCCCGTAGGTGGGGGATGGCTGTAGCCGGGGCCGGTCCCTTCCTGGGAGATTTTGCGTTTAAAGTCTCCTCTTTGTAGCACAGCTCATCAAGAGCACCCTCTGGGTTTGCTCCCTTCTGAGTCCACACTGGGCGCGCGGGCTCCCACGTCTTTACCAGCTGAGATTTTGAGTTTAAAGTGTCACGTCCGGAGTGGGGGTGGGGGTTGGATCTATTTTCCTTCTGTTTCTGCCCTAAAGGGCACAGATAGCAGTTTGGGCGAGTGGGCCGGCTCCAGCCTGAGACCGGGACCAGCCGTCCAGCCGGTCCATCCTGAGCCAGAGATGCTGGCCGACCTGATCAGAGATTACCCTCTGGGTCCTGCGTCCGTGTTTGATCCCCAGTGGGTGCCCCTCTCCCGAGAGGGAAGTGGGGGTGTCCTGGCCCCCTAACTTCAACAGCCCAGGTCCCTGAGCATGCGGCTCCAGTCGACCTGGGTCGGGGCCCGCTCACCAGCCACGTTCTTCCCGAGTCCAGCAGAGAGTGACAGGGCCGGGCAGGGCCCTGGTCCCATCGCCGGCCGCGGCTGTGGACCGCACGTCGGAGCAGACGGCCTCCTCGGGAGGGACCGGGGAGGCTGGACCTGGAGGGGCAGAGCCCAAGGGGCAGCCCCGAGGGACCCCTGCTGCCTCCCCAGCCCTCTGGTCCACTGAGGCCGGCGCCCACGCTTCCTGCTGCCCGCCGACCACGTGCTCACACTTCCCCAGCCTCTCCTTCCCAAGGGAACCTTCCAGGGGCCAGCGCCACCCCCCTCCCCGGGTCCTCCCCATCCTCAGCCCCGTCCTCCTGACTCCGCCCCCCAACCCTGCAGGTCTCTGCTCCTCTTTGTAGCAGAACTCAGCAAGGGAGCCCTCTGGGTTCGCTCCTTTCTGAGTCCACCCCGGGCTCATTGGCTCCCAGCTCCCGAACACCGCGATGCCGCGACCCCCATGACCCCCACGACCCCCACAACCCCTGCTCCGCACAGCCTCCCGGCCCACCCATCACCCCCAGGCTCCTCCGTCCCGTTGGCTTCCAGGTCCTGGCTTGCTCTCTGCCGCCCTGGTCTCACTCTCCTTCTGTTCTCTGACCTCTCACCTTCGACCTTTGGTGCCCTGTCTCGGACCTCTCCCCACGGTCCCTCCCACTCACCCCCTTTTTTCTCGCCCCCTGAAGCCAGGCTGTTGCCTCATCTCAGACCTCAGCCGGAGTCTGGGCCCGTCCTCCCCTCCGCTGTGTCCACCTGGCCCCCTGCCCCCTCAGCGCTCACCTGGACCGTGGCAGGGGCCTGCCGCCTGCCGCCGCCCCCCGCCCATCTGCTCTCAGACCCCCAGACCTTGAGAGGCAAGCCACACGGGGGCCCCACCTGCAGGAGACTCGGGGGAGCAGAGGCCCTGCGTGGCCTCGCCTGCTCGGAGGTCAGCTGCCAAGCCCCGGACCCCCATCCCCTGCTCCTCACTGCCCCGGCCCGGGCCCTTCGCTCCAGCCCGCCAGCACCCCCAGACCTGGCCCTGTCCTCCGCCAGCGCCCCCGCCCCATTCGCGTTTCTCACCCCCTGCAAGTCTTGGCTCAGACGTCACCTCCCTGGCCAGTCCATCCCTCAAGCCCAGACCCCTCACGCTGCCAGGCTCCAGGGAGGGGAGCCCCTCTGTCCACTGTCCCCCGGGGAGCGCGCCGTCCCCTCAGGCACTCTTGTTCTAGAGCATTTGCCACCAGTTTCTGGTCTTCTAGGAGCGTCCCACTTTTGAAGCATCCAGGCCAGTGGCTGGGGGGAGGTCCTGCTTCTAAAGACAAAGCAGAGGGAGCCGGGGGCTGCACTCCCGCCCCACGCCCTCCCCGGCCGTGGCCCAGACCCTGGAAGGGCCACGTGGGCAGCACAGGGGCCGCAGGGAGCCCAGGGCCGGCCCGCCGGCTCCCGAGACAGGAAGGACGCGAAACGGCGCTCGGTCAGGGGACGAGCAGGCAAACGCGTCTCGCTTCTCTAAAGCGTGCCTGGGGCGACGTCACTGCCTGCTCCGCTGGGGCTCCCGGCGGCCCCACACACCCAGACGGGCAGGGCTGAGAGCCGGGAGCGGGAGGGCTGGCCTCCAGGCACCTGGGCTGGACTTCCATCGCCTTCGAGCCTCGTTATGCAAATGCGACTCTGCTGCCCTCACCCCTCACGGATGCCCATTGACGACTCGGGGTCACCAACGTGCTTTAGTCCTGGAGGCGAAGGTGATAACTGCTACACCATGGAAACAGCTTTCCTCACCATTTGCGAACTGAAGGGAATTTGTCTGTGCCCCCATTTTGCAGATGAGAAGACGGAACCCCAGGGAGGGGCCATGACCTGCACACGGCCACTGGCTGGTAGACGCTCCATGCGTCCAGCGGCTGAGCTGCCGGACCTCAGGATTAGGTCTTCATGAGGGAGGGACTTTCTGCCTTATGGGTGGTGTCATCTGCATATCTGAGGTTATTGATATTTCTCCTGACGATTTTGATTCCAGCTTGTGCTTCTTCCAGCCCAGCGTTTCTCATGATGTACTCTGCATATAAGTTAAATAAGCAGGGTGAGAATATACAGCCTTGACGTACTCCTTTCCTGATTTGGAACCAGTCTGTTGCTCCATGTCCAGTTCTAACTGTTGCTTCCTGACCTGCATACAGGTTTCTCAAGAGGCAGGTCAGGTGGTCTGGTATTCCCATCTCTTGAAGAATTTTCCACAGTTTATTATGATCCACACAGTCGAAGGCTTTGGTGTAGTCAATAAAGCAGATCAGTCCTGGGTGTTCATTGGAAGGATTGATGCTAAAGCTGAAACTCCAATACTTTGGCTACCTCATGCGAAGAGTTGACTCATTGGAAAAGACCCTGATGCTGGGAGGGATTGGGGACAGGAGGAGAAGGGGACGACGACAGAGGATGAGATGGCTGGATGGCATCACCGACTCGATGGGCATGAGTTTGAGTAAACTCCGGGAGTTGGTGATGGACAGGGAGGCCTGGAGTGCTGCAACTCATGGGGTCACAAAAAGCCGGACACGACTGAGCGACTGAACTGAATTGAACTGAACTGAACTGAGGGAGGGACAGACTTAGCCGAAGGGGTGGGTGATGGCCTAGGGGAGCGGAGACCTCCGGGGGAGGGTCTCTCTGGAGGAAATGGTCTCTCCCAGGGGGAAGGGAGTGGCCAGGGCTGTAGAGTGGGCATCTTGGGAGGAGGGGCGCCCCATGGGAGCCAGACCCAAGGAACTGGGGCTCAAGGGTGGACTGGATAGACGGAGCCCTGCTGGATTATAAGGAACAGGCTGAATCGGTCTTCTGTGCCCGGGTAGCTCTGCCGGAACCATGGCTGACAGTGACATTTCCCACCTGGCTGCGAAGATCTCCTCATCTGGGGGGATGGAGAGGCTTCAGGGACAAGTGCCTCATCCCTGCACCCGAGGGACCCCATGGAGGGGGACGGATGGGGTCACAGTAGTAACTGCTGTCCTGGGCCCTCCCACGGGCTGGCATGGGGCGGGGAGAAGTGTCAGAGAGAAACAGCAGTTAAATCGGTGAGGGCAGATTTTACTCAGGGCTATTGCAATAGAGGAAATGAGCCATCCATGTGGAACCAGACTTAACTCCAGATGCAGGCTGGACAGGAGCGGGTCTGAATCAGGAGCAGGTGGGGTCAGTGGATGGAAGCTCAGTGAGGCAGAAGGTCAGGGGTGAAGGGGTTCTGGCTAAACTCCCCAGTGGCATCCTCACTGGAGGCAGACCAGGCGTCAGGCAGCGGCTGGGGCCAGCGGGATGAGGACTTTGATCCGATATCCAGGCAGGGGTTTCTGGTCAAGCTGGCCTCGCGGGGTCCTTGCAGAGAGTGGATTCTAGCAGGAAATGCACAGATGGCAGCAGGTTCACTTGCCTCCTCTGGGGGGCTTGTCTCCCATGACAGGCAGGGAAGGTGGTCTGTCCTGGGGACCCCTGGGGCTCAGGGACATCTGGGCCACGAAGGCGGTGGGATCCCAGGCTCAGCCTGGCTCCCCATCCCTCATGGATTCCCCACTGTGATTCCTCCCACGAAGGTCAACACAGAACAAGCCTCCTTTGCATGTTTTCTTATCAACACAGAGATCTGCCCCCCACAGAGATGAAAAACGACCCCCCAGTGCTGCTGGGAGTGGACAGGACGGAGCCCACAGGTCCCCAGAGATGGCTGCGCCCCGTCTGTGTGTCTGTAGGATCAGCCGTGGCTCTAGGCAGGTGCCAAGGGGGCCAGTTTGGCAAGAGCCCAGTTCAGACTCTCCCGAGGGACCACAACCCCAACTCTGACAGAGGGCACTCAGACGGGAAACCAGGGCTGGTGGGCAGTGTTTGGGGGGGTCTGCATGCCCCTCTTTAGCCCCCTGCCTGGTTGGAGTGCTGAGGCAGCTAGGGGTTCCCAAGGGCACCCCAGGTCATAAGGCTAAAGAGCCGTGCTCCTGGAGGCAGGCTGGAACGTGCAGGGGACAAGGTGATGTTGGGCCTGTGGCCCTGGCCTCTCAGTGAGGATTGGAAAGGAGTGCCTGGGCAGCCCTGGGGTTGGTGGCTGCTGCCTCGGTTAGGTGTCTGCGGCCCCCAGCTGCTAGGAGAGCTGCCTGGGGGTCTCCCCGCCCCCACACCCATCCTGGGCCCTCCAGGCCCTGGGTGGGACGGTCAGCAGGGCCTCCCATCCTCCTTGGTTCTGGCACCAAGAGGGACCTGGTGTGACAGTGGGTGTGAACCGATGCCTGGGCGGGTGCCCTGGAGGGCGTGGGGGTGCGGGGCTCCTCCTCTCCCTGCACCCACCTCCGAGGAGGCTGCTGGGGTGGGGCGGGGCGTACGGGGGTGCCCCATGTACCACGGGCCAACTGGAGGCTCAGTTGGTAAAGAATCCACCTGCAGTGCATTCCATCCCTGGGCTGGGACGATCCCCTGGAGAAGGGAATGGCAACCTGCTCTGGTATTCTGGCCTGGAGAATCCCAGGGACAGAGGAGCCTGGCGGGCTGCAGTCCATGGGGTCGCAAGAGTTGAACACAGCTGAGCAACTAAACCACCACCGCCATGGCCCACACCGGGTCCCTCACTCACGCCTGTGTGTGCTCGCTGGGTCATTCATCTACCAGCTCCCGAAGCTGCCGCCGCCGAATGCCACCCTCCTGGGGAGTTAGTGCTTCCACGCGTGGATTCGGGGACACATCCGGTCCACAGAAGACAGCCGAGGCACCAGCCACATCCCTCTACCTGCTATCTCTGGGACACGTCACCCTCTCTGCTGACGGCCACAGGGCTCAGTCTGCGGGAGACTTCTGGTGTCTGCGAGTGGGCTGCTGAGCAGTTGACCCTTCCTGCCACTCCACCACCCACCACAGCCTTCCTGCCCCTCGAAAAGCCCCACTCACCCGGGAGCGCTGACGTCCCGCCAGGCTGCAGGCCATAGCACGCTGAAGCTACACGGAGGCTCACACAGCGTCGTACATTTCTGCTCCTGTCCCGCGGCTGGGGGTCCTCCCATCTGCTTAAAAGCTTCTTCTTTGAATTAAAAGAAACTACCTTTTGCAAGACCCTAGAGAGATTCCCTGGGGCTTCCCTGATAGCTCAGTTGGTAAAGAATCAGCCTGCAAGGCAGGAGACCCCTGTTCGATTTCTGGGTCGGGAAGATCCGCTGGAGAAGGGGTAGGCTACCCACTCCAATATCCTTGGGCTTCGCTGGTGGCTCAGCTGGTAAAGAATCCGTCTGCAATGCGGGAGACCTGGGTTCGATCCCTGGGTTGGGAAGATGCCCTGGAGAAGGGACAGGCTACCCACTCCAGTATTCTGGCCTGGAGAATCCCGTGGACAGTCCACGGGGCTGCAGAGAGTCGGACACGACTGAGCGACTTTCACTTCATTTCGGAGAGAGCCCTGGGAGTGCCCGCTGCCTTGGGAATTCTCCAGTTGGTTGTAGGAAAATCTGATCTGCATTCAGGGCCGATAAAGACTCCACCCCTCCCTCTTGAGTTATGCAAACCTTATCCCGGCCACCTGAGTGCCTGGTTCTCCCCCCACCGCCCCCACCGCCCCCAAGTGGAGAAAGCACTTTCCTGCATCACAATTTCTTTCCAAGATAACTCGTTTGAGGAAGTCTGTGTGGGTTCTCAGAAGTCCATCAGGGCTCTGAAGGGTATTTTCTTTCTCGGTCAGCTGAGTTACAGGCACCCCACTGGATGCTCTTGGCAGACTTCAGATTGATTTAGGAATTCGATGCAGTTTGCTGAGCACAATCTCTGCTGATTGGGCCAGTTTCTGAGCATCTCTGGAGCAACCAGTTCCCTAGGAGAGATGGTCAGAGCAGAGGAGCCAGAAGCTAGGCCCCACGCGGCAGTGAGACTGGGGCTTCCGATGACAGCTCTCGCCCTTCCAAGCTTGCTTGTGGTTCAGAGGTGAGAGTGGGTCCCACTCCGGGTCTCTTTCCACTTCTGTGACCACCCCGACGGCTGGCAGGTCCGAGCAGCAGGCAGCCACGCGCAGGCAGAAAGATGAGCAGATTTTGGCACGTTCTAGCCACAGCACGGTTGCAGTGGCCACACCAGCCGCTGTTTTCCACGCCCCCAGCCCACCGCTGGGCACATATGAGCATCCCTGGGTGCTAGTCCCCTAGCCCCCCACCCCGGGGGTGAGGGGAGAGGACCCGATTCCCCTTTACAGCGTCAGAGCCAGCGTGGGAACGGGCACACAGCAAGTGCTCGGTCAGTATGGATTCCTGTGTGGCTGCAGACAGGTGGCTGAGCCTCTCTGAGCCTGTTCCCTTTTTTGTAGAACGAGGTTGATGGTCCACCCGCCAGCACGCTCCGTCTCACATGGGAGGCAGCAGACACCAACTCCTGTTGCTAGGCGCCCAGCAGCTGCCCAGCGCCCTCCTGAATGCCTCAGCTGTAACACCCCACCTCACGGCGCTCCCAGAGAACGAGCTGATATCATCCCCTGCTCCCCAGGAGGCGTGGGGAAGGGCAGGGACTTGGTCACTGTGGTCCCGGATGCAGGTGTGAGTGAAACCCCCGCCCTCCGCAAAGCCACGTGCTGTCCTTGGGGTGAGAATCCCCAGGTCGGTGCTCATGACCTCTGCTCGGAGACTAGACACTGGACGCCTGCCCCATGCCAGGCACTGCTGGGGAAACAGCGCTGAGCTGCCCAAGCCTTGCCCTTCCCCCAGACTGAGCCACGCTCCCCAAGGCTCCTCTTTCCTGGGTTCTAGTTTTTCAGGCCTCTGCCAACAAAGGTCCGTCTAGTCAAGGCTATGGTTTTTTCAGTGGTCATGTGTGGATGTGAGAGTTGGACTATAAAGAAAGCTGAGCGCCAAAGAACTGGTGCTTTTGAACTGTGGTGTTGGAGAAGACTCTTGAAAGTCCCTTGGACTGCAAGGAGATCCAACCAGTCCATCCTAAAGGAGATCAGTCCTGAATACTCACTGGAAGGACTGATGTTGAAGCTGAAACTCCAATACTTTGGCCCCTTGATGGGAAGAGCTGCCTCATTTGAAAAGACTCTGATTCTGGGAAAGATTGAAGGCGGGAGGAGAAGGGGATGACAGAGGATGAGATGGCTGGATGGCATCACCGACTCGATGGACATGGGTTTGAGTAAACTCCAGGAGCTGGTGATGGACAGGGAGGCCTGTCGTGCTGCAGTTCATGGGGTCGCAGAGAGTCGGACACGGCTGAGTGACTGAACTGAACTGAACCCCATCCACGCATCCATGTACCCAGGCATCCAGTCCTTCTCTGAGCACTTGCTGAGCGCCTCCTGTGTGCTGGGGGCCAGATTCGGTTCTCTCTGCTGAGAGAGACACAGAGGTGGTCTCTGCTCTCCTCTCCCGGTTCTGGGGCTGGCGGGGACATGACCCAGGCACAGCGGGATAAAACAGGCAGACGTGCTGCGCCGGGGACCCCAGGTAGTGGGGAACCCTTCCCCCGCCGGCTGCCTGCCCTGGGGCACTCCCACCCCACAGCTGAACACGGAGCCCTGGCTGGACTAGAGGGTGTCCAGCTGCAGGACCATCCCCTGACTCACGTCCAGGGCCACGTGTCTCTCGGCCCCCAGAATGGAAGGTCAGAATCCTGGGTGGTCCTGCCCGTCATGAGTGACCGAGGACAGGGAGGAAGCAGGTGGCACAGAGCCGGGATGGACCTGCGTCCGAGGGCAGACACAGACAGAAGCCTGCAGGTTCAAGATGCGTGAACCCTGAACAGGATCAACCCAAACAAATCCACGCCAAGACTCATCATAATTAAGCTTTAGAAGGAAAAACAAAGAAAAGTCTTGAAAGCAGCCTGAGGAAAACGATACCTGCCGGGGAGACTGTGTGAGTGAAAAGCAGATTTCTCATCACAGGCCAAGCTGGAAGAAAAGAACCGTCAACCCAGAAGGAACTCTAAGCTCAGAGAAAATGTTCTTCAGGAATGAGGGGCAATCAAGACAGTCTGAGATGAAAAAGAACTATTCGTGTTTGTCATCAGCAGACTTATCCTTATACACTGATTAAAGGAAATTCTCTAAACATAAAGAAAGTGACTAAAAAAAAATAAGGGGACTTGGAATGTCAGGAAGAAAGGAAGAACACGACAAGCAAAAAATATGTGTAAATAAAGCAAGCCTTCCTTCTCTGGAGTTTTCTAAATCATATTTGACAGCTGAAGCAAAAATTATAACACTGTCTGTTGTGATTCTCGATGTATGTGTGGGAGTTATTTAAGGCATTTATATGATAACTGTGGGGTAGCAAAAGGAGCTCCAGGGAGGTAATGTTTTTATATCTTTAAAACAGAAAAATAACGGCAGTGCTGGCCTGTGATAAGTTATGTATATGATGTTATAACTGGAGTAACCCTATAAAAATCTGTATCGAAAAGCACAGTTCACAACAATGGATAAATCAACGTGGAATAAAAAAAAAAAAAATGTTCAGGTAACCCAAAGCAAAGTAGGGGAAAAAAATCAGAGATGGGAAAACTGAGAAAACAACAAAAAAAAATAACATAACTTAAGCCCTAACATATTAACAACCACATTAAATGCAAACAGTCTAACTACAGCAATTAAATGACAGATTGGCAGAATGAGAAAAAAGATACATATATTCTGTGAATAAGAAATTTACTCTAAATATAATGAAAACATATGTTGACAACAAACGAATGAAGAAAAATAAATCATGCGAACATTCATCAGAAGAAAGCTTGAGTGGTCACGTTACGACCACACAGTATTGTGTAGACGATACTAGTAGCATGTAAAGTAGACCTCAAAACAAGGGGCGTACCGGGGACAAGGAGGCGCATACAAAATGATATAACGACAAACACATCACTCTAGGGTATTCCCGGATGGTCCTCTGAGTTAAGATTCTGAGCTTCCACCGCGGCGCGGCACAGGTTCCGTCCCTGGCCAGGGAAGTGGGATCCCATATGCTGGGTGGCACAGCCAAGAAACACAGTAATAAACGAATGAGTAAATGAATAAGTACGTTTTTGAAAAGATCACTCTGTCAGGAAGACACAGCAGTCTTCAATGCACGCCCACCCAACAACAGAGGGGCAAAGCGTGTGAAGCAAAATCACAAACTGACCAAAGCAAAGAGTGCTGGCCTGGGCTGGATTCCTGCTCGGGAACGTCTCCAAGGATCCCCTTGACGAGTCTCCATCACGGAGGGAGTTTCGTGTGTGTCCTTTCCTTGCAAACGGAGATAATCTGTTTTTACAAGACAAATATTGTTTGAGGAAAAATAGCAGTGTTGCCACAATTCATTTCAGGATGATTCATTATTCCTGAATTTTCTCTGTTGGCTTCTATTGTCAGTTGTTCCCAAGTGATTTTGTTAGATGGCATAATAACTATATGATTAAAAAAAGAGAGAGAGAGAGATACGAGGACTCGGGGAAAACGTCTGTCTCAAAGAGCTGGCCTGGTCAGCAGGGGCTGGGAAGGCCCCTTGTGGGTACTGGTCAGTCTGTAAAAGGGATCAGCGAGGCTGGTGGGCTGACTGCCCCCAGCTGCTGGGAAAGCAGCGGGAGAGACTTGGAGAGCATTCCACCCGGCTGGAAGGTCGGCGGAGCCGTTAGAGGAGAGGAGATCTCGCCAGGGACCTCGATCTCAAGGGCCGCCGCGGTCTCAGGGCACACGTGAGTCTCCGCGGCGGGGCTTCCTGCGGGAAGGTGTGTGGTTCCTTCCACTTCATAGCAACCTGAGCGTCGGTGTTGTCACCCCACGAAGCATACAGGTGGGCAGAGAGCGAGGCTGCCTGCTCAGGGCAGGCCTAATGAAACTGTCCTTGGTCTGGTTTCTGCCCTGGACAGATGCATCTTCAGCGGTTACATCGCACGTGTCTGTGGAGGGTCAGTCCCATGGGACTCCCTGCTTCACCACTTACCACGCTTTCTCTCTGCAAACCTCGCCCCATTTTCTCCTCTGCAGACAGAGATCCTGCACCTCCTGTTTGCGGGAATTTACAAGGACGGAGGCAGTGCGGGCGCATACGTCTGCCACGTTCCTCCGCACACAATAGATACTCAGCAAGTGGTACTGGATTGCAAGCTATAATTATTGATTTAAAAAACTATTTCATACACGCCTTGCTTCTATACTAGTTACAGCGCTGGAATGAAAGAAGCAGTTTAATCTAGAGTCTTCCCAGATGGTCTTAGTGGTAGAGAACCCGCCTACCAATGCAGGAGACACATGAGACCTGGGCTCGATCCCTGGGTCAGGCAGATCCCCTGGAGGAGGAAATGGAAACCCACTCCAGTATTCTTGTCTGGGAATCCCATGGACAGAGGAGCCTGGTGGTCTACGGTCCGTGGGACCGCAAAGAGTCAGACACACCTGAGCATAGCGCACACATTTTGAAAGGCAACATAATGCCGTGATATAAGGCACAGAAGAGATGGGGCGAAAGAGGGTTATCCCTTAAACAACCCGCGTGTCCGTGTGTGGGCGCTGGGGGGGCCACAGCGCATCTGGGACTCACTGTGGTCAGTAGCTGGGGGACGCTGGTGATGTTTCCATTTTCGGTGAATGGGGCGCAATTCCTTATAAAGTGCTAAAATAAGCAAGTTCTATTCTTCCCCCATTTACATGATAGGTGCTTTCCGGGAAAAGCAGCTTGTATTAAAGCGATCTGAAAGACCACCTCAGTGTTTGTTTGTAAAATAGCTAGTTTCCGGGTCCAGCCATCCAGCAAGAGGATGTTCACCCACAGAAAGTGCCCCCGTGGTGCTCACGAGCCCAGTCGCTCAGTCCTGTCTGACTCTGCGGCCCCATGGACTGCAGCCCGCCGGGCTTCTCTGTCCATGGGGCTATCCCAGCAAGAACACTGCAGTGCGTTGCCACTTTCTCTTCCAGGGTATCTACCCAGGGATCGAACCTGCTTCTGTCGTGGCTTCTGCCTTATCAGGCAGATTCTTTACTTCTGAGTCACCGGGGAAGCCAACTATACCTCCATAAACGTGTAAAGAAGTCATTCGTGAAGTCAGGTAACAGAAACCCCGGGTGGGGGGCTTCAGGGAGGCCGTCGAGAACGGGGTTGTCCGCTGTCTGCTCCGCCACCTCGGCGTCCCCGAGAGGCCTTCGTGGGGGTGCCCCCGGGTGGGGTCTGCGCCCAGGTGGCTGCGTGTTGTGGAGAAGGATCATTCCGCCCGTGCGTCTCTTTGCAAATCCCGAAGAGCCCTCCTTGCCCGCTGTGGGCTGGAGGGAAAGCTTCCCGGGGACTGTCCCTCTCTAGGCCAGCCCAGGGTTGGCTTCGTTGGGTCCCGGAGGAGATTAAATGGGCAGCACGCCTACAGGACTCTGAGTCCCAGGGGGTTCAGAGTCAAGGCTGGGCAGATTCGAGGTGTTGTTCTCAGGGTGTATCACCACATTTGTGCCTCAAGAAACGAGGCTCAGAGAGGTTGAGCTACCTGCCCGAGGTCACACAGCCAGCAAGCAGGGAGCCAGGTTTGGCCTGGAGGCCGCTCTGGGGCTCATGTCCCCGCCGCCGTCACGCTGATGCAGGCTGAGAAGTGACACGAGGGGAGGAGTGTCGGGGACAGGCAGCAGGGCGGTGGGACCTCCCGTTCCCTCCCTTCTGCAGGTCCGGGTCCTGGGAGTGCTGGGGTCAGCGTGTGTTCTCCGGGTGATCAGTCGGGAGTCGGCGGGAGCCTCACTCGCCCTCTGCTGGGCGTGAGACCGGGGACATCGTGATCCCACCCCGACCGAAGGCCCGCAGGGTCGGGGACCGTGATGGGCGGTGCCAGTGGCCGGGTCCCTCCTGGCGGGGCTCCGGCAGCCGCGCTCTGGACGGCCCCGCCACCCTCGGGGGTCTTGCTTCCTATGCAGAAGCTCGGCTCTCTCTGTTATTTCTGTGTGATTTTTAAGCCCCCCTTCCCTTCCCCGGGTGTTGCCATGAAGCTCCGTCAGTTGTGCCTATTCTCGGTGAGTCTGGTCCTGGGTGTGTTTTAAACGCTATCTGCAGTTCTCTCCTGAGGGTGGGCACCGTGTGCCTCTGCGTCCGTGGGGTGAGTTCTGACTTTTCTGAGCACGTTTCAGTGCGATGGACGTGGAAGGCTTGGCCGGAGCTGTCCCGTGGGCGGGTCCCTTGGGGGTGCTCTCTTTTGGGGGGTGTCCCAGAGGGGAGCCTGGGAGACAGTCCCTTCTGTCCCCGCGTGGACGCTGGCGCTCGCCCGTGCCAAGCCGCGCCCTCCAGGCTTCTGTCCACCCGCCCGCCGCTCCTGCCGACACCCCTCCAGGTCTTGAGCTCTGGGTGCCGGCCCTCGCCCAGTGTGTGGGGGTCTTCGTGGGTGTCCCGTGTCGCTCGTACAGCGACGCAAGTCCCTGGCTTCTGAGTTTCTCTAACAACATGCCCTGCTCTCACGTAAGGGCTTGGAGGCACTCAAATGCCACGTCGTCCCCGCCATCTGCCTCGTGTGCCATCATCCAGGTACTGAGGAGTCCGGGGGGGCGGTTCCCAGGGGCGCGGGAGCAGCACAGACGCTGGTGGCACGTCTGAGGCCCTGGGCCCAGCTGTCAGCCGCACTTGACTTGGCTTCCTTGCCTCCCTCTCGCCCTCCTCCTCCCCCAGTCTCCCCCACTCTCCCCTCCCCCACTCTCCCCCACTCTCCCCCACTCTCCCCCACTCTCCCCCACTCTCCCCCACTCTCCCCTCCCCCACTCTCCCCTCCCCCACTCTCCCCCACTCTCCCCCACTCTCCCCTCCCCATCTCTCCCCTCCCCCACTCTCCCCCACTCTCCCCTCCCCATCTCTCCCCTCCCCCACTCTCCCCCACTCTCCCCTCCCCCACTCTCCCCCACTCTCCCCTCCCCCACTCTCCCCCACTCTCCCCTCCCCCACTCTCCCCTCCCCCACTCTCCCCCACTCTCCCCTCCCCCACTCTCCCCTGCCTCTCCCCTCCCCCACTCTCCCCATCTCTCCCCTCCCCCACTCTCCCCCACTCTCCCCCTCCCCATCTCTCCCCTCCCCCACTCTCCCCCACTCTCCCCCTCCCCATCTCTCCCCTCCCCCACTCTCCCCCACTCTCCCCCTCCCCATCTCTCCCCTCCCCCACTCTCCCCCTCTCTCCCCATCTCTCCCCTCCCCCACTCTCCCCTGCCTCTCCCCTCCCCCACTCTCCCCATCTCTCCCCTCCCCCACTCTCCCCTCCCCCACTCTCCCCCACTCTCCCCATCCCCCACTCTCCCCATCCCTCACTCTCCCCTCCCCCACTCTCCCCTGCCTCTCCCCTCCCCCACTCTCCCCATCTCTCCCCTCCCCCACTCTCCCCTGCCTCTCCCCCCCCACTCTCCCCCACTCTCCCCTCCCCCACTCTCCCCTCCCCCTCCTTCTCCCCTTCCCCCTTGGAGGGGCAGCATGCCATCTCTAAACTTCCGTGAGCCTGCCTATTGGAGGGTGTCAGGCTGGGTTTGGATGGTGGGAGCCAGGGGCCGCCGAGTGACTGCCCGCTTCCTGGCTTTGGCTCAGAGACGTGCGCTGAGCAGCTCCTGGGCTCTGGAGTCAGAGGCCCAGCCTCCTGTCTGGGCGCTGGCAGGTCACAGGGGGCAGCGGGAGCCCGTGGAGACTGCTAAGCAGCAGGGCCGGGCCGGAGCATTTCTTGACCGGAGAAGGCCCAGGGGAGGGGAGGGCAGAGGAGCCCAGTCAGCCCGGGGAGGCGACAGAGTCAGTGTCCACCTGGGCTCAGCGGGGCTGATGAGACCGTGGGCGGCGAGGGGGGCGTGCTGTGGAGGCAGCTGAGGAAGGAGTTCTGCTGATAGACCCACGAGGGACGAGTGGATCGGAGGAGCTCAGAGGCGGTGGGTGGGTGGCGAGAGGTCCCCACGTGGACCGGGAGACCCAGGAGCAGACCGACAGCTGCTCCTCTACAGAGCCCTTCATTCCAGGATTCCCGGGGCTCCGACGGTCCACTAGGAGGACACACCCAGGCTCCAGGGACCCTCTGGCACTCAGCAACTAGCTCTCATGTTTCAGACCTTTACCATGGCCTGCCAGGCCAGGCCACAACCCAGAGCCCACCCCTCATCTGTGCAAGGCACACCTTCCCCACCTCACGGAGAGTCTCTGCTATCAGGCCCAGTCCTCTGAGCACCTACCCCTGCAGACCCAGGTTGCCCTGGGGGCGCTCAAGGGCCACCCTCAGGACCCCATGGTGTGGGATAATGCAGACAACAGAGATGGAGGGGGATCTGGGAGGGCTTCCTGGAGGAGGTGGCATTTGCACGGAGTTGAAGGGGAGCAAAATGCCTGTCTCCTGGAGTGCTGGGCACGCTCAGGCCCTCGGCCACCATGGCGGTGGGTCCGAGCCCCGCGGGGGTGGGGGCAGCGGGCACACCTGCGGCCCACACCTGCTCACACGCATCCACCGGCAGCTGCACTTTCAACACACCAAGGGTGGAAGAGGGTTCCTCATCCAAGAGAATGACCAGATTGTGAGGCTGAAACGGAGGTTCTGGGGCCGGGAGGTGGGAAAGCGTGTGCAGGCAGACGGCAGAGGCCGTGCAGAGGCCCCGCAGTGGGAAAGTGCCCGCGCTCTGGGTACAGCTGAAGTTGGGGGGCCAGTGGAAAGTGGTGGCAGCGACGTCTGTCTGGAAAGGCCCTGGTGGGAGACAGCCTGCCCGTCAGAGTCAGGATCTCAGGGGCCACGAGAGCCGTCCAAGACACTGTGATGGACATGCCCCCCCACCCGCCTCCCCAGGACTGACGCCGATGGGCTTAGGGTTTTAAGGCAGAAGGTGCCCCCGGGCGGCCTTTCTGGGACGATGGGTGGAGCTGGGACCTGACTCCTGCTGCCCCTCTGCCTTTGTGCCAGGGAACCCTGAGCCCAGCCCGGCCCTCCCTGCCCACCTGTCCCCCCAGGATGGCTCCCAGCACCCCCGAGCCACATGCTCTGGGCTCAGGGCTCCCGGAGGGGTAGGGACCCCGTGGCAGGCGGCGGCTACCTCCTCAGAGCGTGTGCCTGGAGGGGCCGGCCCCCTCCTCGCCTCAGTCCCCACTTCCCTCTTGGGATCACACCTCAGATAAGCTGCTTACCCGGGACCCTTGTCTCGGGATCTGCTTCTGGCAATCCCAGCCCAAGAGCCCCTCCTAGCAGGTGATGGGTGCGCCAGGTGCTGGGGGCAGGGCCGCTGGCACAGAGGCTGGGAGCCCTGGAGAGTCGGGGAGCCCTCTGGACTCCCAGGGCCTCTGTCCTCAGGGCCTGACCCGGCTCCCAAAGGGCTTCCGGGCCCACCCGCTGTGTGAGCTCTCCAGGCTGCACCTCCTATCGCACCAGGGCTCCCACGCTGCCGCCTCCTGGAAGCCTGCCCGGATTGTACTGTCTCCGTTTGACACTCCTCCAGCCAGTTGCCTGTTTCTGCCTTTCTTTCCAAGGGTCGAGGTTTGCGCATCTACAATCCGAGCTTCCCCAGCAAGCCTCCCCGCCTAGTCCCTTCCCCCGGACCATCCTTTTTTTCCCTTCCCTCCTCCGCTCCCTGGAGAACACCTGTTCGTTTGTCAAACCCAGGGGAGCATCACCTGCTTCCGGGGAATCCCACAGAAGCGACAATCCTCCCCGGGGCTCCTGCAGGCACCGGGGCCTCCAGTCAGGGCAGGGACACGTCCCCGCCAGCCTGCTGGCTGGTCTCTCGGTCCCCGAGGGCAGGGCCAGCTCAGAGTCCTTGTGAGGGCCGTGGGGCCGGGCTCTCACGGTCGGGATGGACACGGGATGCTTGCCGTGGACCGACGGGCGGGAGTCGGGAGGGAGCGGGGGGCAGGTGGGCCACACTCTGCTGACCTGTGGCCACGCACTCCGTCTCCGCCTGGAGCGGCAGGCCGCTGTGCTGACGGGGTGCCCCGCCAGGTGGCCTGTCTTCTCCCTGAGAGGATCAGGACCAAGGGGCCTCCCCGTCTCCAGGAGGAGAGGAGGATGGCCTGGGGGCAGAGCCTGAGGGGAGAAGGGAGGGGGAGATGCCTCTTGACCTTGACTGAGCAGAAAACCTAATCAGCCCCAGTCTCTTCTCAGGCCCCACCGGAAGGATTAAAGGGACAAAGGATGCAAAGTCGGGGCATCTCCAAAAAGGAGGTGCCACTGTGCAGCCGGTGGTGGGGAGCAGGGCTTCCACCCCAGGGCCCTCCTGGCCACGCTCCCCGCCCCGGGCCCCTGGAATAACCGCCTACCCATCCTCACGTGCGCCTGCTCCTCCCACACCCGGGCTGGACTCACCTGGTCCCCAGCGCACCTCCACCCCACCTGTGCCGGGCAGGGGCCTCAGCTCCTCCAGCCTCCCTCCAGCCTCCCCCCAGCCTCCCTCCAGCCTCCCCCCAGCCTCCCCCTGCGCCCTCAGGCACCCACACACTGTTCACCCGGGCTGCCCTGGACCAATCCAGATGGCCCCGGGTGACCCCTGCCTGCTCACCTGTCTGATTGCCTGATAGATATGAGCTCGCTGGTCTCCAGGCGGCTCCTCCACAGGGCTCAATGCAGGACCTGGCACGGAACCAGCAGGCGGTGCCCACCTGCCGGGTCAGCTGCGATGAGGGATTCACCCTGTCTTTGCAGACACAGTCCAGGGGCCAGGAGAAGATGTGATGGAGGGTCTTGTATCAGCGCAAAGCAGGCTGGTGGTTGACAGGACACACGGTGTGTGTGTGTGTGTGTGTGTGTGTGTGTGTCGGTGTGTGTGTGTGTGTGTGTATGTGTGTGTATATGTGTGTGTATGTGTATGTGTGTGTGTTTGTATGTGTGTGTATGTGTGTGTATGTGTGTATGTGTGTGTGTGTATGTATGTGTGTGTATGTGTATGTGTGTGTCTCTCTGTGTGTGTGTGTATGTGTGTGTATGTGTATGTGTGTGTCTCTCTCTGTGTGTGTATGTGTGTGTGTATGTGTGTGTATGCGTGTGTGTATGCGTGTATGTGTATGTGTGTGTGTATGTGTGTGTGTGTGTCTGTGTGTCTGTGTCTGTGTCTGTGTGTGTGTGTCTCTGTGTGTCTGTGTGTGTGTCCCATGAGCAAGTGCCCATGCCTGCCTCAGTGCCCTGGGTACGTGGGTGTTCTGCGATGTGCGTGCAGACCACATGTGTGTGCGTGTGCACGCCCGGCGGGCTGCAGGCACACTGCACACGTGCGTGTGGACATGCGGTTTTCACACCAGCACGAGCAGTCACAGCTCGGCCCCCACGCTTCCCTCCCCAGGCGGAAGGCCATCTGGGGCTGACACTCCACCCCTGGAAGGTTCTGGTAGCCCCGACTCCCCAGAGTGTGGCCCTTCCAGCTCCTGCATGCAGGTTGTCTGGATCTCCTGGATCAGGGCTTGGGGAGCAGGGCCCTGGAGTTTGCACTTTAGTAAGTGGCGCTGGGTGCTCTGAGCCTCATAGAGGCTGCCCTCCGATCCTGGTCATTCCCACGGTGTCCCCACTGACTGCACTGGATGGGAGCGACGGGTCGTCTCCACGATGCCGGAGAGCTGCCCCACAGCGTGCTTTGACTGGTCGGCCCGTCAACATCCCCAAAGCACAAACGACCTCACGATGGGGGGAGAGAGGGAACCTGTTTCGTGCCTGGCACCAATGGGGAAACTGAGTCTGAGGCAGGTGAGGTGGCCCAAACTCCAAGTGCAGCCCCGCACGGATCGCCTCTGAGCCCCTGGCACAGCCGACCCGGCTCCTCACGCAGCTGTGAGCTCCCCGTCGCCCCAAGCATTCAAGAAGGGCTCGGGCAGCCACCTGTCCAAGCGGTCCTCGGCGCACTTTTGGCTGTGGACATGAAGGGCTTTCCAAAGCCAGGCTCCTGGCCCCGAATGGACAGCGGTGGCTGGACTGTCGAGCTTGGACACTTCTCCGAGTCGGGGTGAGTGGGGTCCTTGCGGAGCCGGGTGGCTCAGGCCCGCACCGGAAGCTACAGAGTCCCCGAGATATCTCGTTGACTGCGGCGTCCCCTTCAGGGGTCTGGGGTGCCTGGGAGTCTGTGTTTCTAGCACACCCCCAGGGGACGCCTGTGTCACAAGTCCACAGGGTACACGGGGTGGGGGGAGCAGCCCTGGCTGGCCTTCTCTGGGGTCTTCCAAGTGCGTTCTCTCACTGCCCCTTGAGCACCCCCTCACCTCGGGTGGAACGTGGATCTGCCTGCCAGGCATGCCCGGGCTCCAGGGCCGCGGGAGGGCCTGACACGGGGGTGGGCAGTGGGTGACCGTGAGCCCCTCCCCGAGCTGCCCCTGGGGAGTCCGCGGTGCCCGGCCCGGGACAAGGGTCCGTCCTCCCGCAGGAATCCCGGGGCCGTTGGCTGCGAGACCCGGTGCTCTGCTCCCTGAAACTGAGGCAGCAGCGCCTGGCGCCCGGCCTGACCGCCTTCCCGAGCAGCCCGCTGGGGTCAGCAGGGCAGCCTTCCCGTGGAGTGAGGCTGGGCCCACAGCCAGTTCCCCTGCTGGTGGCCCTCTGCCCGGAGGCCCGGCGCACACCGTCTTCCTAGAGCTGAACACGGACGACGCGCAGACGCCAGCCCGCCCCTGGGCCTGGGTTGCCCGGGGGCACTGCAGCCTCGACCTCGGCCCCGCGGCTGAGCCAGGCTCTGGGCAGCCTCGGCCTGCCCAGCTCTGGGCCCCCCCAGCTGCCAGGGGGACTGGACATATCGCTGAGCCTGCCCCAGGGCTCTGGCATCACGGCCGAGCTTTCCCGAGTGCAGGGTTGCGGGGAGGCCAAGGACAGACCGCACAGCAAGGGCTCAGCCCCCAGGCTTCCCTGGACGCCCCCCGCCAGGGGCTCGTTTACTGCGTGCAGGCAGGTGTGTGACAGTGAGGCGAGCGGCCCGCCACCCAGCCCCTGACGTGAACCGGCCGCCTCCCATCAGCTCTCGTGTGCATGGGAGGCAGGTTCGCAGGGCAGGGCTGGGACGGAGTTGTACACAGGCCCTGTGGACCCTCCCCCCAAGAACATCCGATCAGAAAAAGGGGGCCTGGGCAGGTAAGGGACTGGGGGCTCTGGAAGGATGTACTGGGGTGAACAGGTCCCCCCAAATTCACGTCTACTTGGAACCTCCAAAAGAAACCTCACCTGGAAATGGGGTCTTTGCAGACATAATTAGTTACGCTGAAGTCAGTCCTAATCCCGTAACACCAATCAACCCTGAACATTCACTGGAAGAACTGATGAAGCAGAAGCTCCAATCCTTTGGCCAACTCATTGGAAAAGACCCTGATGCTGGGAAAGATTGAGGACAGGAGGAGAAGGGTGTGATGGAGTGTGAGATGACTGGATGGCATCACTAACTCAATGGGCATGAGTTTGAGCAAGCTCCAGGAGATAGTGAAGGACAGGGAAGCCTGGGGTGCTGCAGTCCATGGGGTCACAAAGAGTCAGACACGACAACAACACTAATCTCACACAACTGATGTACCTGTAGGAAGAGAGGAGACACACAAAGGAGAAGCCGCGTGAAGACAGGGGCAGAGACCAAGTGAGGCGGCCGCGAGCCAAGGAATGCGAGCATTTCTGCAGCTGACGGAAGCCAGGACACGCACGGGCCTGGTCTTCCTGGGGGCCCCCAGAGGCAGCCTGGCCCTGCGGGCGGCTGGGTTTCAGACATCTGGCCCCCAGAGCTGCGAGAGGACCACTTCAGCTGTCTTAAGCCCCTCGTTTGTGGTACTTTGTTACAACAGGCCCGGAAACGATACAGAGGAGCTGAGATTGATCCAAGGCGGCCAGTCAGGAGTCCCACGGCTTTTATGTTCCGTCACACCAAACCCTTTGTGATTTAGTTGGGTTTTTCCCCAGACTCATGGGTCAGCCAGGGAGGTGGGAGGACCGTGGTCTCCACCTTCAGACGTTGGTGTCGCTGCAGACAGCTTCCGAGGGGACAGCAGGCTCGGCCTCTCCCGTCTCCGATCCCCCGCCCATAAAACGGGGCTGCCGTGACAGAGGCTGACAGTAGTGACCCGCATAAGGCCGCCACTCCGGAAACGTTTGCCCTTGTTGCTGCTGTTTTCAAACAAGGAAGTGTTTATAATGCCCTTGAGCCAGTATCTGGCCAGCAGTCATCGTATGATGAATGGCATGGTGATCATCACGGCCCTGGACGCGGGCTCAGGAACTGGGTGCTGAAGGCAGCATCCCTGTCTTCTCACCGCTCCAGCCAGGAACCCGAAAGCTGACAGCAAAACATCGGGCACCAGATTCCACCCTTGAGACAGGTAGGGGCCATCTGTGCGGTCCTGGGGAGCGTGGGGTGAAGCTGGTTCTGCTGCATCCGCCCATCACCCGTGTCCCAGCTCCTACTGCTGAGATTTGCTTGTGCAAAGCAAGAGTCGTTTAATTCTAGCTCACGGCTCTGTGGGTCAGGAACACCGACGGGGCCCTGCCAGTGGCCTTTCTGAGGTCACTCAGTGGCCCTCGCCTGTGGGGTGGTCTGGGCTGGAAGGTCCAAGATGGTGGCACTCAGGTCTGGCTTGTTGGCTGGGATGACTGGAAGACTGGGCTCGCTGGGGTGGTGGCCAGACCCTCAAGCATGGCCTGGCCAGGAAGTCGGACTTCCACTGGGAGCGTTAGGACACATCCACTAATTCATTTGCTCGTTCAGCCATTCAGTAGATAGTGTGCATCTGCCCAACGCCAGGCCCTGTACTGGGCAGAGGGGCGGAGGGGCTGGGATCCATCAGCCATCAGTGCAAATTCCTGCCCGAGTAGCACTTTTATTCTAAGTGAAGCAGATGCGAACAAGACTGATGACATAGATGGTGAATTACATACTGGTAAGTGCTGCAGGAAAGGCAAGTAAGAGAAGGTGAGAAGTTGCAGGGCTGACTGTCAAAATTTCAGATTCCACATCTTAAAGGGGGTGTTTGGGTAAAACCTGGGGCAAGTGAGGGAACGAGGCGGGATCTCGGCTCGGAGCATCACAGAGGGCACAGCGTGTGCAAAGGTCCTGAGGCAGGTGTGGGCCTGGCAGGGGGACAGAGTTGCCAAGCGCTGTGTGCGGGGGCAGCGTGAGAGGGGAGAGGCCCCAGGAAGTGAGGCGCTCAGAGGGGGTAGGGCATGTGTGGTCCAGTCCTAGAGGACACAGGAAGGACTAACTGGGGGACGGGAGTGCTGGGGGGCCTTGGTGCAGATGTGGCAGGATCTGGTGAGAATTTTCCAGGATCCTTCCGGAGGCTCTGTCAGAAGGGACTGTGGGGCCAGGAGAGAGCAGCAAGGGGCTGATCCAGCCATTGAGGCCGGTCGACGGCGGGCGTAGCAGGGGGACCACAGGGAGCAGAGGGGCAGCTGGCAGGTCGCCTGTGTCCAGACACGGGGGCAGAAGACGGAGCTGGCATCCACTCAGGGCTGGCAGAATGCAGCCCCTGCACGCGATGGGACGAGGTGGGGCAGCAGTGGGGAGGAGAGATGGCGGCCCAGGGGGGCCTGTCTGATTCAGAAGCCCGTGTGCCGGAGCCCCCGGAGGAGATGCTGCTGAGAGGGCTGGTTACAGGCTTCAGGGGTCCAGGAGGGGGAGCCAGGCTGGACACACGGTTCACAATGGACTGCACGGCCCTGGGCCTGAGAGGCCATCGTGGGATGTGGGGCACCAGGGCGAGAGCCTGGGAGCCCCGACGCGGAGAGGACCGGAGGGGAGGGGCAAGGCTCCCAGAACAGAGTCAGGGGAAGCAGGGGTGGGGAAGGGTGCAGAGCGCCCCAATGGAAGCCAGACGGGAAAGCCCCCCAAGTAGGAGGGGGACGTCAGCCAACCCAGAGACGAGGTGATGGAACCAGCTAGGCAGAACCCGCGTGCAGGGACCCCACGGGACGGGCCAGACAGGGTCCTCTAAGAGGGTCCCCTCTGAGGAGACGCGTGGCGGGGCAAGGCTGAGCCTGCTTAGGCCAGACCAGCAGGAGTGGGTGCTGGGGGGAGCCGGGGCCCCACAGGCAAGCTGGGGAGGAGCCAGCTCCCAGTGTCACTTCGGGACCTCTCCCACAGGCCAGTCCTCCCCCTCCCCTGCCTGCACCAAAGCTCCCTAAGGATGCTCCAGGGCCGAGCGAAGGACAGAGCTGCTGACCTACCCCCTCCCGGTGCATCTGGGGGACCCTGTGGGCCCAGCCCGGGGAGAGGGAGACCTTCGAACAGAGCCAGGCCTGCAGTTTCCCTCTCAGGCCCGCCTGGACTCGAGCCCTGAGCACCATGGGAAGAGCCAGCATCGCCTGAAACTTGCCAGCGAGCGCATCGGTTGGGGAGGAAGGCATGCCAGCGAGAGGCTGTGCACGTGTGTGTGCCTGCACATGTGTTCTCATACACAGACTGCACACGCATATGCCTACATATGTGCACTTGTGCACGTATGCACACACATATGTGTCCTGCATGCGTGTGTTAGTGCATGGATGCACACAGGTGTGTGTACATGCATGGGCGCACTTGTGCGTGTATACACACATGTGTGCATGCATGTGCTCATGCATGCACATACATGTGTGCTGTGCATATATGCAAACACGTGTGCGTGTATGTGTGCACTCATGCATATATTCACGCACACATGTGCCTGCATGTGTCTGCTCGTGCATGCACGCACACGTGTTCACGATGCATGTACACACATGTGTATGCACCCATGCGCACATGTACCACATATGCACGTGCACATGTACCACACGTGTGCAGTCATACATGTGTGTGCTTTCACACATGTGCTTGTGCATGCACATACATGTGTGCTGTGCATATATGCACACATGTGTGTATGTGTGTACTCGTGCATATATTCACGCACACATGTGCCTGCATGTGCCTGCTCGTGCATGTACGCATGCGTGTGCGCGATGCATGTACACACATGTGTATGCACCCATGCGCACATGTACCACACGTGTGCAGTCGTGCGTGTGTGTGCTTTCGCACGTGTGCTCGTGCATGTGTGTGCATGCTCCCACGAGTGGAGGGCTGAGGGAGTAAAGGTGCTGTGCTCCTGTCTCCTGCTTGTCCAGCTTTTCCGTCAGCAGTGGAGCCCCCAGGAGGCCGTTTGAGCACTGGCGCGGGGAGGGTTTGTTTGCAAACGGGCGCTAGAGACCAGACTTGGGCAAGACGGGGCAGCGGGCTGGCAGAGCGCTGGGCCTGCACGGGCCTGGGGTCAGGGTGCAGCACGGGCCTGGGGGGTGCCGGCCCGAGACTGGGGGTGCAGGCCGGGGCCCACTCTTAGCCACGGGCCCACAAGGCTGAGTCGGCAGGTGGAGTGAGATCCTGGGTGCTGGCCGGGATGGGGGGACCCATAGACAGTCTCCTGGGGTGACTGGGGAGAGGAGGGCCGTCCAGGAGGACGGGCTGCCTGCCCCGGCTCTCGGCTGTGCCCAGGCCCGAGGGTCTGCCCCTCTGCAGAGCGGCCGGGGGTGGGGGCTCAGTGCCTGCCTGAAGCCCGCAGACCTGCTCCCTCCGCGTGGGGGGCGTTAATTAGCACTGCTGTCAGGCGGCTTCCTCGCCAGCCTTCCAGTCACTTAAAAATAACTTGCACAGAATGAGTCACCTGATCTCCGTGGTGGAGATGCCGGCTGGTCTGACTGCATCTCCGGACCCGAGGGGGTGGGTTCTCCACGAGCAGAGCTCGCCGCTGCCCGCGGCCCGCACCAGGACCCTGCTTCTCTCCACACCCTGCCCTTCACCCAGCGCCAGAGGGGGTGCGAGTGGCCCCATGGCCCACACAGGACACCTTCCACACTCCGCCGAGCCGCAGTATCCCCGGGTTTCATTCCGCAGCCATTCATGATGTCGCGGTCTCCATTTAGCAGATGAAGTTAACGCTGATTCAGAACCAGGCGTGGGGGACCCAAGTCTGATTCCAGGGCAGGATCCTTGGTGACAAAGTCGGCGGGTGCGCTGGGCAGAGTAACCCGCGTGACGGACACAGGGTCTCCTCTCCACCCATGTGACTGCAGAGTGACCAGCACAGCACTCCGTGCCAGGGTCTGTGGCTCCCGAAACCCGTCTGCTGAAATCCCACCCTCCAGTGACGGCGTTAGGAGGCAGGCCTTTGGGAGGTGATTGGGTCGTGAGGGTGGAGCCCCAAGAAAGGGATCAGGGCTCTTAGAAAAGAGCCCCCAGACCCGTAAATCAGTGAACTTGGAACACTCCCATTCACCACAAGTAAAAATAAACTCAGAGTGCCCTGAAGACTTAAATATAAGACATGACACCATGAGACTCCTGGAAGAGAATGAAAGGAAAACACTCTGACGTAAGTTGTGCCAACGTTTTCCTATGTCCGTCTCCCAAGGCAAGAGAAACAAAAGCAAAACATGAACAAATGGGATCTACTTTTGCACAGCAAAGGAAACCATAGACAAAACAAAAAGACAACCTACAGAACGGGAGAAAATATTTGGAAATGATATGACCAATAAAGGCTCAATTTCTGAGTTATATAAATAACTTACAGTTCAATATTTTAAAAAAAACAACCACCCAAACAAACAACCCGGTCATAAATGGGCAGAGGACTTAAGTCGACATTTCTCCAAAGAAGACTACCAATGGCCAATACACACATGAAAAGATGCTCAACATCACTAATTATTCAGTTCGTTCACTTCAGTTGCTCAGTCGTGTCGGACTCTTTGCGACCCCATGGACAGCAGCACGCCAGGCCTCCCTGTCCATCACCAACTCCCGGAGTTTATTCAAACTCATGTCCATCGAGTCGGTGATGCAATCCAGCCATCTCATCCTCTGTCGCCCCCTTCTCCTCCTGCCTTCAATCTTTCCCACCATCAGGGTCTTTTAAAATGAGTCAGTTCTTCACATCAGGTAACCAAAGTGTTGGAGTTTCAGCTTCAGCATCAGTCCTTCCAATGAATATTCAAGACTGATTTCCTTTAGGATGGACTGGTTGGATCTCCTTGCAGTCCAAGGGACTCTCAAGAGTCTCCTCCAACACCACAGTTCAAAAGCATCAATTCTTCGGTGCTCAGCTTTCTTCACAATCCAATTCTCACATCCACACATGACCACTGGAAAAACCATTGCCTTGACTAGATGGACCTTTGCTGGCAAAGTAATGTCTCTGCTTTTTAATATGCTGTCTAGATTGGTCATAACTTTCCTTCCAAGGAGTAGTGTCTTTTAATTCATGGCTGCAATCACCATCTGCAGTGATTTTGGAGCCCCAAAAAATAAAGTCAGCCCTTGTTTCTGCTTTTCCCCATCTATTTGCCATGAAGTGATGGGACCAGATGCCATGATCTTAGTTTTCTAAATGTTGAGCTTAAAGCCAACTTTTCCACTCTCCTCTTTCACTTTCATTAAGAGGTTCTTTAGTTCCTCTTCACTTTCTGCCACAGTGGAGGTGTCATCTGCCTATCTGAGGTTATTGATATTTCTCCCGGCAATCTTAATTCCAGCTTGTGCTTCCTCTAGCCCAGGGCTCTCGGCTGCCTCCCCTGACCTCCGACGAGGGGTAAGCTCCTCTATATCTAACAGTAACCTATAAAGGGAAAGAATCTGAATCACCTTGATGTACACCTGAAATGAACACAACATCATAAATCAACTATGCTTCAATCAAAATAATAGACCCCAGGGTGCTCCCTGGCCCTTCCACCTGCGAGGACTCAGGGATCCACCTGCTATCTGTCACCACCATGCCTGCACCCTCAGCTTAGATGTCCAGATTCCCCAACCATAAGTAATAAATGTGTGTTGTTGCCAAGGCCTGAAGTCAGCGGCGCCTTGTCCCTGCGGTCGGCGGGGTCTTGTCCCTGCGGTCAGCGGTGTTTGCTATCATCACCGCGGCCTGGATGGACTTAGACTCATGAGAATCCCAAGTGCGGTGACAGCAAAGGAAGTGTAAGCGCCACAGCCTTTCAGGAAAGTAACCGGCAAAGTATGTTTTAAAAGCCGAGAATGTTCGATTCCTTTCAACCCAGAACTTGCACACACAGGGCTTCACCGAGGACCCTGGGTGGATGTCACGTCAGCTGCAAGGCTCCCTGTCTCACTGAAGCCGTGGTGAGAGTGACAGGTCAGAACCTGCTGAGTGTCAGCACCACGGACCAGGAAACGACTTCCGGTGTCTGCGGTCGGGTGAACAAGGGTCCCCAGCCACGCCCAGGTCCCAGTGCCGGGGCTCTGTGGACAGGTCACTGCGCGTGGTGGAGGACTTCGTGGACGTGATGGAGGTAAGGCCCTAGACTCTCCAGGGGAGTCCAGGGTCGTCTCGGGGCCCTCGTAAGAGGGCGGGAGGAGGGTCAGCGGGGGAGGAGGCGTGGGGACAGAGAGCCGGACTAAGCCGGCTGGCTTTGAGAGGGAGGAGGGACCACAAGCCAAAGAACGCGACGCCTCTAGAAGCTGGAAAAGGCAGGGGCAGTTCTTCCCCGGAGGAGAGAGAGGAGGAACCAGCTGACCGCTGACTCCGGGCCTCCGGGCCTCCTGGCCGTGAGAGAATAGGCACGCGTTGCTCCCAGCCCCCAGGCGAGCGGTGGTTTGTCACGACAGCCCCAGGAAGCTCAGAGGACGCTTGTGCGGGGCGTACCGGCCACACGGGGGTCAGGCTGTGCGGACCGGAAGCAGGAAAGCTGGGTTACCGGCCGGGGCACACGGGGACTTCATGTGTCGTTCGTGGTGTGTCTGCAGAGCTCGACTCCGGGGAACCCGAGGAGCGGGGAGGGAAGCTGGGGGTGGATGCTGAGCGAGGCCTCGCTGTCTGGAGGGCGGGGGGCTGGCAGGGACAGCCGGGGGCACCCCTTAGCGGGCCCGGGACCTGCAGCGACGAGAAGACAGTGGGGAAGGGGGCCTGGGCCGCAAGGGGGGCGGCAAGGACAATGCTGGGGAGACCGCAGCAGCTTCCTCACGACCCAAGGACGAGGGCACTGGAGAGGACCAGGCCCCGAGGGGCCCCGTCCAGGCCGAGCGCAGCAGGCTTCAGAGCAAACCCAGCTTGCACGCCTATTTACTTGCTTCACTCCGCTGAGTCCTGGAGCCCCCGAGAGATCAGGGCTCCACAGGGCGTCCGGGAGCCTGGTTTGCTCCGTCCCACTTGCCTGACACGGAGCCAGGCTCAAAGGGTCAGAGAAAGCAGAGTGAGTGTGGATTTAGGGGAGCAGCTGATGAAATGTTGCAGACCAGCACCCCAAACTCCAGCAGACTCCAGCGCCCCAAACTCCAGCCC
The DNA here is from genome assembly GCF_963930625.1 of Muntiacus reevesi. NCBI lineage: Eukaryota > Metazoa > Chordata > Mammalia > Artiodactyla > Cervidae > Muntiacus > Muntiacus reevesi. The sequence goes on along the minus strand of NC_089270.1, from coordinate 2,491,292 downwards.
CACCTCCATCCTCCCCAGAGACCCCGGGGCCCCACCTCAGTCTGCCAGCGGCCTTGCCAAGGTCAGGTCCCGAGACCTCGGCTGTGCCCGCCTGCCCCACGCTGGGCTCTGTGCCCTTGAAGGAGGAGGTGCCAGCCTTCTCCGTCGCTCGCACCCCCACTTCCTGAGATGCACAAAGGCTCCATGTGAGCACGCGGCATGGTGGCAGCTGCCTACAGGCCAGGAGGAGCCCGGACCCCGGCTCTGCCGGTCCCCCTGGGCCTCATTTTCCCCGCCTGTGACCGGACCAGACTGGACCAGGCGTACCTTCTCGTCCAGCCTCCAGATGGTGGGAGATAAACCCGTGTTGTTTATAACCTTCCCCATCCGGAACTGCACAGAGTGGGCTCTGCCTTCTATCTCCCAGCTGGCCAGGGTGCTGGGTCCACCACCCACAGACCCTTCAGTTCTTATGAAACAGACCTCTTGCGGCCGGAGCAAGTCCAAGGACGGCCATCAGCTGGGTGGGACCACCAGGCTTGAGGCGGCTGGGATCTGAGGCGCCCCAGGGGCCAGGGGAGTCAGTGGGGCGGTGGTGGGTGTGCGTCTGGAGCTGGGGCTAGCGTCTCACGTGGACACACACGCTGGCGAGTCCCTGACCACAGGAGGTATTAAACCCCGAGGCTGGAAGTACAGACAGCCCCAAGGAGCGGTGTGATCTGAGGGGAGAACCACAGGTGCAGCAGGGAGAAGCCCACAGCTGAGGGTCCTGGGAAGTCAAGAGAAAAGGGCCTCGGGGTGATGAGCTGCGTCCTCAGACGGTGAAAGGTCCAGGGCTCGGTGGACAGAGAGCTGACCACTGGCTTCAGCAGCTGCTCCAGCAAGGGCGCTGGCTCCCGAGCGGTTTGGGAGGAGTGAAGAGACGTGGGCGTCCCCAGCCCTGCAGGTCTAGGTGTGTTTAGCTGTGTGTTCTCCCAACAAGCGTGTCCTTTCAGCCTCAGCATTGTGTCACATATTGACAATAATTATTATCATCAGAACACGAGTAACACTCCCCAGGCACCCCTCGCGGGGCTCTGACACCTCTGCAGGTTGAGTTTCTTGTTGCTGTGGTGTTGGAGAAGACGCTTGAGAGTCCCTCGGACTGCAAGGAGATCCAACCAGTCCATCCTAAAGGAAATCAGTTCTGAATATTCATTGGAAGGACTGATGCTAAAGCTGAAGCTCTAATACTTTGGCCACCTGATGCAACTCATTGGAAAAGACCCTGATGCTGGGAAAGATTGAAGGCGGGAGGAGAAGGGGACGACAGAGGATGAGATGGTTGGATGGCATCCCTGACTCGATAGACATGAGTTTGAGTAAACTCTGGGAGTTGGTGATGGACAGGGAGGCCTGGCGTGCTGCAGTCCCTGGGGTCACAGAGAGTCAGACATGACTGAGTGACTGAACTGAACTGAGTGTGGAGAAGCTTCCCGAGCTGCACGTGCGCGCTCAGCAATGGCCAGAAGCCCCATGCGGCACTTCACGCTCTGGCTGGGTCACATGCCGCATGTGAGGGGCTGAGGGAGGCCTGGGTGAGGCTCGGGGGACCTGCTGGTGCATGACCTGCTGGACCCCTGTGTTCGAAGCAGGTCCCAGCCCCCACACCCCATCCAGGCGGAGCCCAGGGCGGGCAGAACCGTCACCAGGAGAGCAGGTGGTCCAGAGACAGAACAGGGTTGGAGCAGGGCGCCGGGCGTCTAATTCCAACACCGCCAGCGGCTTTAAGAAAACTGCCTCATTCCCATTAAAAGTGCCAGGCCTGGCAGGTTCTGGGCCAGGACGCATCGATACACCAATCTCCCCAGCCCGGCTGCCCGCGTCCGCTGTGTGCGAGCCTGCTCCGGCTGCTTTCACGAGTCGCCTCCACTGCGGTGGGCAGAAGCAGCATGAGTTTAACCTCCAACTGTTCTGGGCATCAGAGCCTGACGTCCAGGTGTCCAGGGGCTCTGGGTGCCGGTTCCGTGTCCAGGTCCTGGGGCTGCCTGTGGTCCCGGGCTGCTGGCCGGCGACTCCCTGGCCTCCGCTCCCCAGCCTGGATAGCCCCTCCTCAAGGCCCTTCATCTGACCTGCACAGCCCCTTGCCCTGTAAGCTGACATGGCCACAGGTTTCAGGGGCTAGAACCTGGGCTTCTGTGGGGCCATGACCTGGTCCCACCCCACCCTCCTCGACAAGGACGCCACGTGTCTGAAGGCCCACTGTCCAGCCAGCCGCCCACAGGCAAGCTCTGGACCCACTGAAAACATGAGAGCCAGCTGCCTGGCCTCAGTTTTCCCATCCTTCAAGTGGGACTGATCAAAACAGCATGTCTTTGGGTCACCAGGGGGATTCAGGTGATAATGGGGAATACGGGTCCCACTCATAGATGCCAGGTGAGACGACATCATGGTCTGTGCAGGCGTTTCTGGGGGAAGGCGTGCAGGCGTGGGCAGAGGGTGCCCGCTGAACCCCAGCAGGTGAGCACCCACTGAGGGGACCCAGGGAGGCCTGCACCCTGATGCTCTGTGCCGGGGGAGATACCTCCCTCTGAAAGAGCCAACCCAAGGAGCGCCCTGAACGTCAGCCCCGATCAGACAGCCCCTCGTGGCTTCTGGCCAGCTGACACCTAAGGACACCAAGTCGCCCTCCTAGCCTGACCCTCTGTGCATACCAGGCTCCCGCCGTGATGGGGACGCCGTCCATCATGGGACCAGCCCCTTCTGGGACCCAGGCTCAGCCATGGGGCACACCCATGTGGCCAGCTTGGCCAAGCCAGTGTTTTCGCCAAAGGTAGTTTGGGCTCAGACTCAAAGCAAACGAATCAGATCGTCTGTGTTGGGCTTAGTTGCTCAGTCGTGTCTGACTCTTTGTGACCCCGTGGACTGTAGCCGGTCAGGCTCCTCTGTCCATGGGATTCTCCAGGCAAGAATACTGGAGTGGATAGCCGCTCCCTTTTCCAGGGGACCTTCCCAACCCAGGGATCGAGCCCAGGTCTCCCGCATTGCAGGCTGATTCTTTACTGTCTGAGCCATGAAGGAAGCCCAAGAACAGTGGAGTGGGGAGCCCATCCCTTCTCTAGCGGGTCTTTCTGACCCAGGAATTGAACCGGGGTCTCCTGCATTGCAGGCAGATTCTTTACCAGCTGAGCTACAGGGAAATCCTAATCAGATCTTTACTCCAGAACAAATCAAGAAACTTCCAAACGCTGCTCTTCGCTCTCAAAAGAGTTCCCAGAGCCCGTGATGGGAAGCGAGTGGTCCCTCATGGCCTGTCCCACCGCTGCCTTGAGCTCCTGCCTGGGTGACGGTCACTGCTGGACCACCGACTTCCAGAAATGCTCCCCCTCTGCCCTGGACTGACCAGCCCTGGTCTGCTGGCCACTTCTGACGAGAGCATCCTCCCGTGGACATCTTCAAGGTGGGACACCCTATGAGAAGACCCCACTGGGCTACCGCAGCCCTGACTGCACCCTGAGGGGGGTCGTGCAGAGCCTGAGGTCACCCACCTGCCCACCTTCTCAGACATCCTTCGGCATGGGGCCCTGGATGGCCTGTTCACCCAGGGCCAGGGTCCTGACAATACTCCATAAAAGACACCCCAAAGTGGACCTGAGACACCCCCCCTTGTGTTTCCAGGCTGGGCTCTGAGCATCAGGCCTGTGGCTTGCTCTATCCTCTCAACCACAGAGTGCCAACATCCCCCCCATCCCACCGTCGGGGAAGCGGAGCCTTACCTGGCCACAGCAGCAAAGCCCCTGCCAGGGTGTGACCCCTGTCTAGGGACTTGGTGCAGGCCTCTCCCCTGGGTCCTGGCCGTCTTCACAGCTGTGTGCCTGCCCTGTGTCAGATGAGCAGTCTTCACGGGGTCCTGATGGTGCTGGGCACGCTCTGCAGATGGCGGCAGAGAAGACAGCAAGCTGGGAGGCGGCTCCATCCGTGGGGAGGACCCCATTGCCTGGGGCCCAACCCCTGACTCAGGACGTCCCCGAGTCAGCCCCGCTCACTCATCAGTCGTCCCTGGAGTGAGCATCTCCTGGACACCTGGCCCCCTCTGGGGTACCAGGGACACAGAGGGGGTCGGCGAGCATCCCTCCCAATAAGGCCCAGAGAGAGTGAGACAGGCTGGGGCCCGACTGGGGCAATCGGGGAGGCCCGCTGGAGGAGGGTGGGAGGGACGCGCAGTCAGGGAGGGCCGCCAGGTGGAGTAAGCAGTGAGGGTGCTCGAGGGCCCGAGCCTCGTCCTCACAGCAGAACCAGCGCTCACGGGCCCTCTGGGCACCACGCTCCGCGCTCACCTGACCCCCCGCAGTAACCCATGACACCCACCTTCCAGGGGAGGTTTCTCCAGGTCCCACAGCCCAGAGGGGCTGAGCCAAGACCTAGACGATGAAGACTCACGGCATGGCAAGGCGGGTGGGCTGGGCCAGTGCGGGCGGGAGAACCCCACCCCTGGGGCAGGCGTGATGGCAGGACGGGCCCCACCCAGAGCCTCCTGGAGGGTCAGCCCTGCCCGCCCCCCCCATCTCCATGCCAGACCTGACCTTGCTCGTCCCTCCCCTCCCTGCTCACAGCTGCTGCTCCACGGCTGACTGCTGCAGTGTCTGCCCCGGGGCCTTTGCACCTGCTCCTCCCTCTGCCTGGCGCACCCCCTGAGATGTTACCATAGCCTCTGCTCCCTCCACAGCCGGGCGCTGTTTCCCCCTGAGCACACGGCTCCTCCCAACACCACCCTCTGCGGGTTTAGGGTCAGCCCCTCCCGCTGCAGCAGAGGCTCCAGGGCATAGGCAGGCGTTGGGTCCTTCCTTTCCTCCTGGACGGGACGTACAGACACAGCACACTCTCAAAACACATCCGTGGGATGAACCCTCCCGTCCTCCCTCTTGATTGCTTCCCAGGGGTCTGGCTAGAGACTCGTGAACTTAGTGACATTTCACTTCACGTTTGAAATCTGCATCAAGGATAAATCTCCAGGGTTACGAAAAGATCATAAACTTCATTGTCAAGGACCCAGATTAAAATTTAAATAGAAAGGCATTGTTTATCCAACCCAGGAAAACATTTATGTAAACGTGCTTATATAATGCATCAAGACTCCCAGAAAAGCCGCCTGGGTGGTCACGTTCATATTTCTCACGCGGAGAGCGGCGTATGTGAAAACCACTTAAATCCGCTCTGAGCCTCGTCTCTTACGGCTCTGAGATTAAACCGACAAGCTTCCCCCGTAGAAACATGTCCTTTCTTTGTCTCCTCGCTAAGTGGCTGGAGATTTGGAGATTCCAAAATGAAACGAGGCCGTCACGCGGGGTGGTTGTGATAAACACTCTTCTTTCATTGCTCAGACTTGGACGACGCGGGCTGCACGGGGTGGGGACTCGGGGTCCCCAGAGGTCAGCCCAGCCAGTCAGTAACCTCTGCAGGGTGTGGGGGTCTCCCACGGGCCCGCGGCTGAGACACACATCCAGGGGGTGAGCTCGGTCCCTGCCCGCAGCACTCGGAGCTTCCTTGGCATCTTCCGTAGAAGCTTCTGTTCTCGAAATAGCGTCTGACTGACAATTTCTTCCTCCAGGTTGGAAAATAGTTAAATGAACGAGACATTCTCAGAAAACCCACGTGTGAGCTGGGGACTGGTGATTCAAACCCTGGAAGAGAAAGTATTTTGATTTTTTTAAGTGATGGAATCTGTATTTTCTTTCTTTTCCTCTGGTATTTTTGAGACGGGTGATGAAAAATCACTGAATTTCTTAAACCTGAAATTCTCTTAAAAATGTACATCACTCTGTGTGACAAACTGCTTCGTCTGGTTGCATCGGATTTATTTGGGTGGGGGAGGGGAGTGCAATTTTCCCAAGCAAGAATCCTGTGTCTCCCTACTCACTCATTAGCACCTCCCTGCTAGCAGAGGGGGGCTTCCCAGGTGACGCTAGTGGTAAAGAACCTGCCTCACAATGCAGGTAGACGTAAGAGATGCAGGTTCGATCCCTGGGTTGGGAAGATCCCCTGGAGAAGGAAATGGCAACCCACTCCAGTATTCTTGCCTGGAAAATCCCATGGATGGAGGAGCCTGGCAGGCTATCGCCCATAGGATCTCACAGAGCTGAAGTGACTTAGGATGCATGCCCGCTGGCAGAGGGTACAGACAACAACATCCTGGAACTCTTGGCTGGTGACCTCTATGCCAGGGGTCAGCTGGTCTCCCGCTGCTCCCAGGAAAAGTGTGGAAACTGCCTAGGCATCTGCTTGGTTAAAAAGGATGCAGAGCATGTAAGTGACACAAGGTTCCCTTAAGCAGGTGATAAGGTGAGTGTGATTAGACAGAACATCCTGCCTTCGGTTATAATAGGAGCAGAGCGTCCAGAATAAAGGAGGTGATGGCTCTGCAGCACCCTGGGTGGGTCACACATCCTTGGCGGTGTTACGGCTGGTGGTGGGTCCCTTTGGGTAACCTGGGTCTTGGCAGGTTAGAGGGGGCTTGTCAGCGGCAAGAAGGTTGGAGAGGCGGCCTGAGGCTGGACCTTTGGGGGAAGGCATGCAGGAGTCAGGGCTGCTCACCAGGAGAGGGGCTACGGGGGTCACTACGGTCTGACTTCCGAAGGGCTGCCCGGGCACGCAGACCGGTGTCGTGTGGCCCCGAAGGCAGAGCCAGGGCCACTTGGGGGGTACTTTGCTCATCTGCTGCTGCGTAGCAACCGCCCCCCAAACCGCTGGCTTATTCGCACGGTTCTGTGATTGAGAGGGGTCAGCTACGAGGTTCTCGCCTGGGTCTCCACGTGGTTGCTGAGGGACGTCAGCTGGGCTGGATGAGCAGGTCGGCCCCTCACACAGCTCGCAGCTGCAGGGGGCAGAGGATGGGGGTTCAGCCGGGGCTGCTGACCACAGGTGGTCACCTCTCCGGGGCTTCTCCTGGGATGGCACCAGGGTTCTGAGAGCAAGGGCTCCACAAAGTCAGGTAGGCAGCGCCTGGCTTCCTAGGACCCAGGTTGGAGGCCCCAGGAAGTCCCCCCCACCCCGTTCCTCCGGGCTAGTGGGCACCTGGGCAGCGTGGAAGGAAGGGAGGAGGACATGGTGATGGACAGCGGCATGGATGAGCCAATGCCAGTTTTCACGATGACGGTCCCCAAGAGGGAACTGGGGGAGAGGTCCTCAACCCAGGTCCAAGGACGACCTGTCAACTGTACCAGCCTGTCGGCCACCCAGCAAAGCACCAGACCAGCGGCGTCATCAGCAGAAACTCGTGCTCCTCACAGTCCTGGGGGCGGACATTCAAGCTCGGGGTGAGGGCTTGTTCCCCCTGAGTCATCTCTCCTCGGCCACAGGCAGCTGTCTGCCCCCTGAGTGTCCCTGTCCTGACCTCCGACTGTCGGGACACCCGTCAGGCTGGGTTAGGGCCACCCCTACTACTCCCTTTTACCATCCTCCCCTCTTTAAAGGCCCTCTCTGCAAGTACAGTCTCATTCCGGGGCTCAGGGCTCCAACCTGCGGATCTGAGGGGATGCCAATTGGCCCACACCCCAGGGGGATGGGAAGAAACAGGCCACATCTTTGAGGCCTGGAGAACATCCTTCAGGAGGTGTGAGGTGGAGGGCGGACCAGAGCAGGTCCCAGGGGGCTCCAAGGAGGTGTAGTCCGAGTGGAAGTTGAGCCCGGCTGGCCGAGGGGAAAGTGGGGTGCACAAGAAAGACCCCCACCCACGCCCAGCTCTGCAGAGCAGCAAGACCACGGGATGGCAGGCCCAGCATCAGTGGAAGAGCTGGACTTTCTCTCGAAAGGCCTTGAGGAGGACGGGGGCCTTGAAGGCATTGTGCTAAGTGGAATAAGTCAGGCGGAAAAAGGCAAATCCTGTGGGATTTCAGCCTCATTTGGAGTCGAAAAAAGTAATCAAACCAACAAGAACAAAATAAACGAACAAATCAAACACGTAGATAGAGAGCGGAGCAGGGGTCGCCTGAGGGGAGGCCTCGGGGAGGGCGGGGTGGGTACAGGGGTCAGCTACCCCACGACGGGCGGAACTGCTCTCGGCGGTGGGAACACTGACCTGTGCGTCCGGAAGTTCTCGGTTTGCGTGCTGCTGAAGCCTGGCTTGAAGGAGTTTGAGCATTACTTTGCTAGCGTGTCAGATGAGCGCAATTGTATGATAGTTTGGACATTCTTTGGCATTGCCCTTCTTTGGGATTGGAATGAAAATTGACCTTTTCCAGTCTTGAGGCCACTGCTGAGTTTTCCAAATTTACTGGCATATCAAGGACAACACGTTCACAGCATCATCTTTTAGGATTTTAAACAGCTCAGCTGGAATTCCATCACCTTCACTAGTTGTGTTTGTAGTGATGCATCCTAAGGCCCACTTGACTTCACGATAATGGATTATAGAAAAAGCAAGGGAATACCAGAAAAACATCTACTTCTGCTTCATTGATGATGCTAAAACTTTTGGCTATGTGGATCACAACAAACTGTGGAAAATTCTTAAAGAGATGGGAATACCAAACAACCTGACCTACCCCCTGAGAAACCTGTATGTGGGTCAAGAAGCAACTAAGTTAGAACTGGACATGAAACAACAGACTGGTTTAAAATAGAGAAAGGAGTAAGTCAAGGCTGTATGTTGTCACCCTGCTTATTCAACTTATAAGGAGAGTACATCATGCAAAATCCTGGATGAATCACAAGCTGGAATCAAGATTGCTGGGAGAAATATCAACAACTTCAGATATGCAGATGATACCACTCCGAGGGCAAAAAGCAAAGAGGAACTAAAGAGCCTCTTGATGAAAATGAAAGAGGAGAGTGAAAAAGCTGGCTTAAAACTCAACATTCAGAAAACTAAGATCATAGCATCTGGTCCCATCACTTCATGGCAAATAGATGGGGAAAAAGTGGAAAAAGGAGCACATTTTATTTTCTCGAACTCTAAAATCACTGTGAACGGTGACTGCAGCCACGAAATTAAAAGACACTTGCTCCTTGGAAGAAAACTTATGACAAACTTAGACAGTGTATTAAAAAGCAGAGACATCACTTTGCTGACAAAGGTCCATGTAATCAAAGTTATGGTTTTTCCAGTAGTCATGTATGAATGTAAGAGCTGGACCATAAAGAAGGTTGACCACAGAAGAATTGATACTTTTGAACTGTGGTGTTGGAGAAGACTCTTGAGAGTCCCTTGGACAGCAGGAGATCAAACCAGTCCATCCTAAAAGAAATCAACCCTGAATGTTCATTGGAAGGATTGATACTGAAGTTGAAGCTCCAATACTTTGGCCACCTGATGCGAAGAGCCGATTCATTGGAAAAGACCCTGATGCTGGGAAAGATTGAGATAAAGGGAAGGGGATGACACAGGATGAGATGGTTGGATGGCATCACCGACTCAATGGACCAGTGGACATGAGTATGAGCAAACTCCTGGAGATAGTGAAGGGCAAGGAAGCTTGGTGAGCTGCAGTCCCGGGAATCGCAAAGACTTGGACACGACTGAGCGACTGAATAACAACAACACTGTCATGGACACAGAAACAGAAACACAATGTTGTCACGGGAACATATGACGTTATCAACGAAAGGGTTAGTCGCTCACTCATGTCTGACTCTCTGCGACCCCATGGACTGTAGCCCACCTGGCTCCTCTGTCCATGGGGGTCCTCCAGGCAGGAATACTGGGGTGGGTTGCCATTCCCTTCTCCAGGGGATCTTCCCGACCCTGGGATTGAACCTGGTTCTCCTTCATTGCAGGCGGAGTCTTTACAGTCTGAGCCACAAGGGTGGGATTACTTATCAACCCATGTGACCTCAGTTAAAAAAGAAACAGGCAGGAAGAGCCCTGTCTCCTTTCTCTCCTCTCCCTCTTGCCCTGTCGTGTCCTCTGCGCCACTGGTGTGAGGGGTTCTGAGGGGTGCGTGCAGACCCCGGAGCTCCACCCCGAGACTGAGGTGGACCAGGCTCTGCCCAGCAGGAAGGGGCCGCTGGGTGGGGAGAGGGGCCCCCGGAGCCCCTCCCTTGAGTCCGGCCTGGAGGGGGTGGGAGGCAGGACCCCACGAACTAACCCCCCGCCCTTCAGTCATAGAACACACAGGCAAGGATAAAACCGTTAGGACTACAGAGCGTGGAGCCCCAAGCCGGGCGCTACGAGCTGGGGGCCCGCACCGTCCCTCCCAGGCCTGCGGCCCAGGCGCCCCGGCTCCTGCATGCCCAGCACCGTCTGGAGGGGCGGGCTTCTGAACCAGGACGGGCAGGGTTCTCCCAGGAGAGGCGGGGTGGGGGTGGCGGGCCTCTGACTGGGCTCCGTCCCTCAGCCGGAGCGTGGGGGCCCCCCAGGAGGCCCTGGGCAGGTGGGCTTGGGGACTCAGCCTTTACAGAGACCACCGCACACTGGGCACATTTCACGGTGCCGCAGGGGCCGGGACCCTCGTTAACCAAACGCATGACAGACGTGCAGCAAGACCAGAACTTCAGAAACAGAGGACAGACCGGCTGGCTGTGAGTCGGCTCGGGACGGGTCCTGCCGCCAAGTGGATGCCTAAGGGAAAGACCAGAACGGAGAGTTGGGCCCTCAGAGCTCCGGGGGCGCACCTGCGCGGCCCTGGGTCTGTCGGCGCCGAGTACCTGGCCTTCCTTTCCCCCGAGGGCGTGGAAGCGAGGGGCGGGCGAACACAGGTTACAAAGCAGCTGCCGCTCTCCCGAGGGGCGGGGTGGGACGCCTCCGGAGCGGGACCCTGCTCGCCCCCCCTGCCCGGGGCCTGCTCTTACACCATGACCGCCGTGGGCGTCTGTTTTGTAGACTGAAGCGCTGGGGAGCGTCCCTCGTTGCTGTTTGCCTCCTGTTTCTCTGGCCGTAAGTCGGCCACCTTCCCATCAGAGCGGGGTCTCACTGAGAAACACAAAGCCGCTCCAGGAGTGCTCCCAGGAGTGCTCCCAGGAGCGCCCCCACACCCCGGAGTCAGCAGCCGGGGAGGACACTCCCCCCACACACCCCAGGACTCTGGTACCCCGGAAAACAGTGACTGCGGGACGACTCCGGGCTGGACCACGTGGCCCACCCGGCCTCCCTCCCAGCCAGGCGCCCATGCAGAGGCCTCAGCTCTGGGGGCATAGCCACGTGCCCGCTCCCCACTGTGGGATGTTGTGAGAGTCGTACCACCCGCCTCTGGGTTCTGGTGTCCTGTCAGTAAAAAAAAAGCGGTGAGACTAACAGTGGCATGAAAACAGCGCTCCCCAGGTCGTGCTGGGCTAAGAGCAGTGAGGCGGAAACAAGGACCTTCTCCAGATCCTGGCCGGTGAGGGTCTCCGGGAGGGACTGGTCATCCCCACACCCAGCCTGGGGACGGGCGGGGCCAGAGGCTGCCGTAGCTGGAGCAGAGGAACAGAGAGCCGCAGGGACAGAGGGTGCCTGGCACGCGGCCCTTCAGCTGCCCCGCGGATTTCATGCCACCCGAGAAGCGGGCCTGCGTGGATGCCCTCTCTGGCCTCCCTCCTAACAGCATCGCCAGATAAAAAGGGGCACCCACTTAAATTTCCATTTCAGATAAACAATGACTGTGTTCATAGTGTATTTCCTAATATCACGTGGGATATACTTCAGATTTAGTCATTGCGTTTCTGAGGTTGAACTTTGACGGCGGTCCTGTCTCTTCACCTGGTGAATCTGGCTCATCCCACTGTCCTGCTGACCCCAGGGTCAGCCTCTGTCCCCAGGACCCCGTGCTGAGCAGGGGCTCCGTCTGGTGGACGGCAGGGAGGCGATGCTGTCCTGGACCCCCTCCTCTTGTATGGACTAAATTAAAGGGCTGAACACAGGTTTGGGGGGTCACACGGTCTTAGGACTGAATCCTGGGTTGGCATTTTTGCTGTGGGTCTTTGGGCAGGTGACTCAATCTCTCTGGGCCCCCGTGTCCTCATCTCTAAAAAGGAGCATTGTTTGGGTGAGCAGTGATGAAAGGATTGTTGGTGGGACCCAGCACTCAGCCCCGGACCCGTCTGAGCAGCCCCCCACCAAGGTGGCCCTTCCCACCTGGGCCTCCACTTTTCCTTCTTCCTCTGAAAACCCAACACGACAGTGTGAGCATTCTGGGGGACCCTTCGAAGGATTTGACAAAGACACGTGGGTAATTACTAAATCACAGCTTCGCACTGTCTCCTCCAGAAAAAGAGTGACATTTATTATTCATCATTCTCGCCCGGTTGCACGTGGCAAGCATCTTCCATTTCTAACAGTTTTTTTTGGGGGGGTGGGAATTGGCTCCTCTCCTGGTGATTAAGTTCTGGATTAATTTCTTGCGAGAGAAGCTCCCTCCTCTTCTGTCTCTGATGTTTCCACCAGCCTGGGACACCCAGTGCGCCTGACGCCCCCAGCGGGGCAGGTCTTCCCACCCCAGGCGAGCCCGCGGCTCAGCTCCACCACTCTGCAATGATGCTTCTCGTCCCTCTTACGGAAACACAGCCGCCATGGCCGGGAGAAGGTGGAGGGGCCAGGGAGGGGGTGAGAAGCCAGGTGCCTGAGGTCTCACTGCCCCCAGCTCGGCTTTTAAAAACATCGCTTTCTGGCCTCTGGCAGGAGCATATGCGTTTCTGTAAGCTTCTCTTCTTACGGACTCGCGTTCCCATTTTTCTGGATCGGTCGTCTCGGGCACCTCTCCAGCGTGGACGCTGGGTTACTGACACCCTTACCCCTCTGCTTGGCTGCCCTGGAGTGGGGGGACCTGGACCTCTTGCAGGGGAGGGCTGGGCAGAGGCAGCGTGGCGGGAATGAGGAATCAGCGAGCAGCCTCCAGCCCTTCTCCCCACAGAGCCCGTCTTGCTGACACCCCAGCTGGGGGAGGGCACGCGGGGCCGAGCGGTGGCCGTCCCCCTGACCTGGCCCCTCTTCTGCGCTCCCCTCCCTCGCAGCTGAATCTGAGCCTGGGGGTTACAAAGGCACCCCTCCCCCCCGCACCCCTGATCACAAACCCTGTGGCTTCAGGAGACCGTTGGACGCTGCGGGGATGCCGTCTCTGCTCCTGGCTCCCAGCCGAGGCCTGGGCCGACAGCAGGCGCTTAGCAGATGGCCACCTTGATGGGGACACACAAAGGCCCGCCCTCCACATTGCTGGCCTGTCTGGCTTCTGACACCCTTTCTCAGATGCTTGTTGCTGCTTCCAGCTCAGGGGAAGCTGCTCCGAAGCTTGGTCGATGGAGAAGACTGAAGTCAGGCAGGCAAAGTGACTTGCCCCCAGGTTCGATTGTTTGAAGCTCTGCTCACCAAGCGAAGCCGATCATGTGGACATCGTCATGCACGTTTGCATCATCCCAGCTGGCACGCGATGCCCTTGTGCTGTGAACACGCATGTGGACACAGCTGCCTCTGAGCATGTCTGAGGGCCAAGTCCCTGCAGGCCTGGGGTTGGGGCCCCAACACGACCCGGGACCCACATCACTGTTCACTCCGTGTTTGCACCTGGGAGGCGAGGTGCCCCGCATGAACAGGAACGGGGCTGACCCCGGGGGGAGACAGAGCCGGGGCAGGGGGTGTCTGGGAGGCCCCTGGAGCAGAGAGCTCATCCTGATCAAGCCTCCACCCTCCTGGGCCTTGGTCTCCTCGCTTTCCCAACAGGGTCATAGAACACACCTTTCTGGAAGCTTCTCGTGGAAACAGGGAGAGCGTGCCAGGCCCTGCCCTCCACACAGGCAGCGGGGTGCAGCTCTGCCCCGTCTCTCTTTCCCCTCTATTCAAGTCCCTGTTCTCCCTGGAGACCCCCTCTCTCTGCCTCTCTCGGCTCAAGAAGGGTTTCCAGAGAGATAGAGAGGTCGCCCGCAGGGAAGAGGATTCCAACAAGCCTCGGGACACTCACTCTTGGAAAAGGCTACCCCAGGCAGCCTGCATCTGGGCCAGGTAGTGGTTCCAGCAGTGACAGGTCAGAGAAGCGAGAAAACGCATCGAGGGCTTCCTGAAGGAGGTGGCTTTGCAGCTTGAGATGGACGGGAGCAGGGTGGACACACAGTCACGGTCCCAGAGTCACACAAGGAGTGTAAACGGCCCCCAGCACTCCGGCCGGCACATTTAAAGCATCTTTGCCAAGACTAACTCCCAGGAACCGCTGGGTGCTTCTGTGAAGAAAAGATGCATCACTCCTCCCAGGGGTCTCACCAGGTAGCCCGGGGCACAGGGGGCTGCCCTCCCCCCAGGGTCCTGCAGACCCAGACACACGACCCGAGCCTAGTGCTCTCATTGAGGAAACTTCTCGAATGACCGCCAGCCCGGAGTTCGGTGCTCATGTCAGCAAAATGGATTTGTTCAGAGATGAGACACGCTGGACGGCTCAAGCCCCTGACATCCATCTGGCCTGAGCTGGTATTAAATGGACGCATAATTTATCGTCTCCCCTGGACGGAGGCAGCTGCCCAAGCCCCCGACACAGAGAAGGATGGACCCTGGGAATCAGGGAGCGTCTTTAAGCCAGGAGCCTGAAATCCAATTTCCACCCTGTCCTGGGGACTAAAAGCTTTCTGTAAACAGCCGCACCAAATCCGCAGATCCAATTAGCCTCTGCCTAAGCCACTTGCCAAGAGCAAGGGAGCAGGCCAGACTTCGAGAGTCCCGTAGCCTCAGGCTCCAGGCAGCCGGAGATGGACCCGCACCCCAAGGCGGGACCCAGTTGCTCACTGCCCCCTGCAGCCGCCCGGCCCTGAGAGCCCCCGCAGGGTCTGAACCCCAGGGCCCACCCCTTCCCGTCTCCCAGACACCAGCTCCGAGACCAAGGTGCCCCAAGCCATCAAGCAGTCCTGGTCGCCTTCCGTCTCCCCTCCGTCTTTAAAGACAAACGCTCAGGTGCCCCAGCCCTGGGATCCCCTCCTCTCAATCACGCTCCTGCTCCCTCCCTCCCCACCGCGGTCTGCTCCTCCCTCATTCTGCACCTAGGTCAGATTCCGAGGCCCACTCCCACCAGCCAAGGTGCACACATGCACACACGCATATCGTCACACTCTCATGGGGAAGCAGACTCTTGGAAAGTCACAGGCCTGTTAGCATATGCAAGGCTCCAAGAAGCAGGGCATCAAAGTCAACAATTTAATTTGGTTTAGCCCTCAGTTCTCCAAGTTGCAGTTTTCATGGCCCATCTGTCAGCATGCTAAGGACCAGTGTTCCGTGGGGCTCCATGTGGGGAAGTTACTGTGTGGATGGGTCTCTGGACTGAGGTGACCGGAATCAAGGCTGAGGTCTCGATAGAAATCAGAATTTTTCTCGCTCTTACTTCTTGCTAAGAGCGTTCACTTCAAGCTGAGCGCCTCTACTGAGTGCTTTATGTGTAAGGAGTCGCTCATGCTCACACACAGCCCTGAAGGGGGCCTGTCATTACCCCACTCTACAGTTGGGAAAACTGAGGCCAGACTGCACATGTAACAGTTAAGCTGGGAGTCTCAGGCAGTGAAGGCTGAGTCACACTGCAGAGACAAACAGCCCCCCAGACTCCGGGCCCTGGAGAAATAAGTCTGCCTCTTCCTCAGGTTGCAGGTCTGTCTGTCTCTCTGTTCCAGCTCCCAGTTTGCTGGGGTGGGGGCACTGCTGAGGGAAGGAGAGGAAGCCAAACTTCTGCTCCCAGGGGGACAAGCCACTTCCAGCCTCCTCTCATTGGCCACAGGGACCCGGGCTGCACTCCTGAGCCGGGGGAGCGACCAGACAGTGAGGTCTGTTCAGTTCAGCTCAGTCACTCAGTTGTGTCCGACTCTTTGGGACCCCATGGACTGCAGCCAGCCAGGCCTCCCTGTCCATCGCCAACTCCCGGAGTATATTCAAACTCCTCTCCATCAAGTCGGTGATGCCATCCAACCATCTCATTCTGTCGTCCCCTTCTCCTCCCGCCTTCAAACTTTCCCAGCATCAGGGTCTTTTCAAATGAGTCAGTTCTTCACATCAGGTGGCCAAAATATTGGAGTTTCAGCTTCAACATCAGCCCTTCCAATGAATATTCAGGACTGATTTCCTTTAGGATGGACTGGTTGGATCTCCTTGCTGTCCAAGGGACTCTCAAGAGTCTTCTCCAACACCACAGTTCAAAAGCATCAATTCTTCGGCCCTCAGCTTTCTTTATAGTCCAACTCTCACATCCATACATCAAGGAAACTATGAGCCATGCCTAGGCCCACCCAAGACAGACGGGTCATGGTGGAGAGTTCTGACAAACTGGTCCACTGGCGAAGGGAATGGCAAACTGCTTCAGCATTCTTGCCTTGAGAACCCACAAATAGTAGGAAAAGACAGTGCGTGTTTGAACAGTAATAGCCGCGTGGGGACCTGAGCGTGGCCATCTGGCTCCACCACGCTCCGCGGCGCTTGGGTGTAGGTCCCTGTTCCTCCCCGTAGCTGGACGACCCTGGTGAGCACCCCTCCCCCTGTTGCTTCCAAGAGGGGCCAGCCTTGCCCACCCTGTTCCCTCTGCAGGGCTCGGCCGCCACCCCACGTACACACCTCCTGCTTCCTAGAGCCGCCCCGCCCCCACCCGGCTGAATCGCAGGCCCTCTTGCCACAGCGTTGTCTGTTCCGTGCAAGGCTGCTCAGCCCCCAAGGAAGAGACCTGCTCCCTGCATTCTGCACAGTCTACCCCGAGCTCTCTGCACTCGCTGGGGGTCCCCTGGGGTCCCCTTCTCAGCAGCCATTCCACACCGCTGTCAGCTTCTGCATCTCAAAGCCCTGGGGCGTGACTATGGCCTCTCAAGGTCAGAGGGAGTTCGCCCACGAATTCAAGGCACCCCTGGGGAACTGCAAAATCAGTCATCAGTGGGTCCCTGCCTCCCCAGAGCGCCCAGGGGATAACGTACAACCTAGCTGAAGAAGTGACTCTCAAATATCTAGAAATGATTGACCAGTGCAATGGAGACCCTGGAGTGAGACCTGATTCCTCTGAGGCAAGTTGGGGGCTCTTGCCAAGGGAGGTTGCCTGCCCGGAGCCAGAGCTAGAAGGCAGCACCAGTTGCAGAAGGCGGGCTCCCTGGGTGGCGCCAGGCTCCTGGGAGGGCTCTGGGCACCAAGGCGTACCGGGCGCCCCTCTCCAGCACAGGCGTGGGCAGACAGGGTGGAGACACAGCAGTGGGGTCCAGGGGCCGGGTGCCCGCCTGGGACGGGGTGGGTGAGGTGGTGGCACGGGGGGGACCCGCTCGAGCTGGACCACAGAGGATGAGTGAGGTCACAGGTGAGGGGTGGCGCTCCAGGCGGACAGAGCAGCAGGTGCAGAGGCCCTGAGGCAGCGATGCTGGGCGGGCTCTAGTGACGCTCAGGAGAGCTGGCTGTCACCAGGAGCCACGGCCGCCCTCACTCCTCATAGCCACACCCACAAGGGCGGCTCAGCCCTACTCAGCACACGGGGCCTCTGCCCCCACTTCCTGCGCCCGTCATGGGTCAATCACCATCCTCCTCCCCACAGACCACAGCTGCAGCCTCGGGTTCCCTGGCGGGGAATCAGAAACCTGTTGACCACCCCCGGTCCGACTCCTCTCCCATCACGGCTGCCCCAGACGTTCCTTTAAGCCTGACTGTACAGCCATGAGAAGTCAGGAACGAAGGGGACGGTCTTCTCAGCGTCACCTCGCCTCCCAGAGGGGACGCTGACCCAGCTGGCCCAGGAGAGAGGCTGACTGGACCCTGCATCTCTGTAAGCCCGACACGCACGCCAAATTCAACCACATGCAGGGAAACGAGAGGGGTGAGGAGGACGGGGGCTGAGAATGGAGAGTCCCCCTCTCCCCAGGGTGCAGGCAGATGCGACGCCGATGCTTGACACTCAGGAAAAATCAGAAAAAAGTCGGGAGAGCCCGGGTTGTCCCCCGGAGGGGAAGTTAGCTGTGCTATGCTGGGGCGTTAATGAGATCCCCGAAGCAACCCAGCCCTGTTTTGCTGACACAAGCACTCCATGGTCGCTGAGAGAGGCGTTTCTTTCAGTCCTTTTAAGAAAAGAGAAACTTAAAATGCTGCCTGCAGCTTGCCTCTGTATATATAACTTAAGGAGATACTTTTCTTAATAAGAATGCCCACCAGGATGCCATGTGCGCTCACACACACACACACACACACACACACACACAGACAATAGGCCCCCACGTGGCCCCTCACCCCCCCACACACACGCACGAGCATCTGAGCCTCGTCTGAGCTGAAATCCACAACTGCCGTCTGACTGATGCTGAAGCTCCAACACTTTGGCCACCTGATGCAAAGAGCTGACTCATTGGAAAAGACCCTGATGCTGGGAAAGATTGGGGGCAGGAGGAGAAGGGGACGACAGAGGATGAGATGGTTGGATGGCATCACCGACTCAATGGACGTGAGTTTGAGTCAACTCTGGGAGTTGGTGACATACAGGGAGGCCTGGCATGCTGCAGCCCATGGGGCAAAGAGTCGACATGACTGAGTGACTGAATGACAACAGCCACTCTTCCTGTTGAAGTTGGAGAGATGGGATGTCTGAGAAAGAGCGTGTGTGCTTGCTTGCTAAGTCCCTTCAGTTGCATCCGGCTCTTGAGACCCCAGGGACTGCAGCCCACCAGCCTCCTCTGTCCATGGGATTCTCCAGGCAAGAATCCTGGAGCGGGATGCCATGCCCTCCTTCAGGGGATCTTCTGACCCAGGGATCAAACCTGGGTCTCTTACGTCTCCTGCATTGGCCGGTGGGTTCTTTACCACTATTGCTACCTGGGAAGCCCCAAGAAAGAGCCACCCCCCTCCCAAAACCGGCAGGGAAAGCTGACTTGGCCTGGATGCAGGCAAGATCTGGTGCTCTTCAAAAAGGCTTGTTCTGAGACCTTGAAATCCAAGGGGCCAGCGGCTCAGCTGCAGGAGACAGCTAACACCTCACACTTATTTTTCAGGGGGGTTTCTCCTTTCATCCGAGTAACTGGCCAATATGTTTGGGGTCCCCTGCTGGCACAGGTAGCTCCTACGAAGGGTAGCTAGAAGCCTGAGGAGCCTGGGCCCGCCTCCTTTGGTGGCAATGAGCAGGTCTGTCCCATCTCCAGGCCTCAGTGTCCACACTGGTCAGCAGTGCCGGCCTCGCTGGCTCGTTTGGAGCTCCCAGGGACCCTCTGGGTCACTGTGAGGCTGATCCTCCATCTGCCGTAGGGATCCCGGCTCCCAGGACCCCCTCTCCCCACCGTGCCTTCAGCTCCCACATGGGGGTGTCCAGCCCCGTACGTCCTCACATTCACACACACACCGCTCACAGCTGGCTCTCGCACCGCATGTAAGATGAGCCCGCCCGTGTCCCACCAGCCAGCCCTCCCTCCGGGGGAGCTGTCCACACCGCTCTGGAAGCCACACCTGACCCGTCAGCAGAGCCCCGCGCTGTCCCCTTGAGTGAGACTGGGGGCTGGACGCAGGGCCGCGAGAGGCGGGCAGGCAGGGATGTGAGCCTCTGGGCAGGAGGAGCCGCCTGCGGCCACAGCTGTCTGGGCAACAAAAAGCTCCTTCTGGGGCCAAACCCGTCGGGGGACCCAACGCCCAGGGGTTGGGGCCCTCGGTGTGGGCTTTCTGGGTGGTGCTGGCTCTAAAGAACCCACCTGCCAACGCTGGAGACGTAAGAGACATAGTTTCGATCCCTGGGTCGGGAAGACTCCCTGGAGGAGGGCAGGGCAACCCGCTCCAGTGTTCTTGCCTGGAGAATCCCACGGACAGAGGAGCCTGGTGGGCTGCAGTCCCGGGGTCTCAAAAAGAGTCAGACATGACTGAAGTGATTTAGCACACGCACTCAGGAGAAGCAGGACCCATCGCAGAAAAGCCAGCAAGTGGAGCAAGGGGGCTGCGGAGGACACAGCAGGTGGGGCAGGCGTTTAGGAGCGAGGGGTGAGGGGTGAGCCCTGCGCCCCTGCCTCCTCCCCCCGTCCCCAGCCTGCCAGCACCTCACGTCCGCTACCGACGTGTCCACCGTGGACGTGCTCCACGTGGCTGCAGGCGGCAGGTACTGACCTGGAGCTCGCGGGGTCTCCCCAGAGAGACAAGTCCATCCCAGAGACGGTTTATGCGTTTCCCAAAGCTCAGGCCAGATGCTGCTGTTTCTAGGAAGGTTCCAAGCAGCGTCCAGCTCCGTGGACCCCACGGCGGCTGGGCCGGCCGGGGGCGGGCCCTGTCACACCCGCTGGGCGGCCTGCTGCCGCCTCCCCCAGCCCGTCACCCCTGCAGTAGGGCCCCCACTACCAGTTCCGGTACCTGTTGACGTGTGTGCCCTCCTCACCCCCAGACCCCGCGGGCTCCAGGAGCAGAGAGGCCACCGGGCCTCCCGGTCCACGGCGTGGCCTGCAGCGTGTGTGTGTTGGGGGGGTGCATCCCCGGTCCCCAGTGATGCGTGCCAGTGGGGGGCGCTGAGGCAGGAAGCAGAGTGGACAGGGTGTAGGTGCCAGCCCCAGGGCGCCCACAAAGCGTCAAAGCCACAGCGCGGCCCCCGGGAAGCAGCTGGTTTACACAACCTGCCGGATCCGTGCTTCCGCAGGGCCCGCCCCTCGGGGGCCTTCATGGACCTGGTCTTGCCCCTTCGCCTCTGCCGGACCCCCAGTGGGGGGACCATGTCGGGGCAGGAGGGTCTTTCAGGCACCTTGAGACTTGCCCCCAGCCCTGAGCCAGAGCCCAAAGCAAACTGAAGTTTTGCTAGAAATCTCAAAGGTCAGCTGTTCTCCCGTTTCCAGAATTTATTGATCTCGTCTAGGCTGGAAAGGCGACAAAGCTTTTGTTGCTCGTGTCTGAGCGGCAGCGGGGAGGGCATGTGGCCACCTGCATCTATCCCGGGGGCCGACACAGGCAGTGTCTCCCCGAGGGCCCGTGCCCCCCGGCTCGTCCCCGCTCCCAGGGGCCCCACATCCTTCCGCTCATGCCCTCCCCCAAGGGCCCCGCGCCCCCTGCTCATCCCGCACCCAGGGGCCCCACATCCTTCCGCTCATCCCCGCACCCGAGGGCCCACACCCCCCGGCTCCTCCCTGCTCCCAGGGGCCCCACATCCTTCCACTCATCCCCTCCCCCAAGGGCCCCGCGCCCCCCTCTCATCCCGCACCCAGGGGCCCCACATCCTTCCGCTCATGCCCTCCCCCGAGGGCCCCGCGCCCCCCACTCGTCCCGCACCCAGGGGCCCCACATCCTTCTGCTCATTCCCTCCCCCGAGGGCCCCGCGCCCCCCTCTCGTCCCTCACGCTGTCCTGAGCACGCCTGGCCATGGGCCTGCCCCCAGCCCTGCCCCTGAGAAGGCAGCCCCTGCACCCGCCCGGGCGCCCCCCGTCCCCCACGGCACAGGGCCCCGTCTCCCTGGACTGAGGGGGGCTCAGGACACCCCAGTCCCTGGGGAAGAGGACAGTGGACGCCAGGGAGGGGGGGTGGTTGCAGGGAGCCCGGCTGAGGGCGGCACTCTGCTAGCAGGCCCTGGGATGTCCTCGCCCCCCAGACCGGCCGCTTGCTCGTTCACTCACTCACTCGTTTGCTCACTCACTCACTCTCTCACTCACATACTCACTCACTCAGTCACTCATTCCCTCACTCACACACTCACTCAAATACTCACTCACTCATTCACTCACACACTCACTCATTCACTCACTCACACACTCACTCATTCACACATTCAGTCATTTACTCACTCACACATTCCCTCACACACACACTCACTCACTTATTTACTCACTCATTCATTTATTCACTCACTCATCCAGTCACATACTCATTCATTAACTCACTCACTCTCTCACTAGAGAGGGGAGAGGGGAGGGGAGGGGGAGACAGGGGCACCTGCAGCTTCTCAAGCAGGACATCCCCGGCAGCAGGGGTCCTGGTGCCCCTCCCAGGAGCCCAGGCCCTGGGACGGGAGTTCAAGCGCAGCCTCGGCGCCTGCAGCCCCTGGCGGGCCCTACTCTGCCTGAGCCGCAGGCTCCCTGGCGGCAGGGCAGGTGGTGGGTCTCTTTGCCGTAGGCAGGTGGCAGGTGATGAGCAGAGCCCCTGTTGGGGGGCTTCTTTCAGGGGGGTCACACAGCAGGGCGGTGACAGCCGGGACCTCAGCCGAATCCCCGCAGACAGGCCATCATCCCCCGGTGCAGGCCCCCGCATCTGACCACGGCCGAGCTGGGTGGGGACCTGGCAGGGCTCTAGCCCGATGGGTGGAGACGCCGCCGGGCTCATGTGCAGCCTCGCCGCCCGGCGTCTCCTAGAGCAGAAAGGGGCCCCCGCGTCCCCTCAGCCCCCCAGGCCTCGGCGGGCTGCTGATGTGAGATAAGAGCTGGCTCCCGCGGAAGCCTAGAGGACAAGCTGGTAGTTTTCCATCATTAGAGCAAGTGACCAGCCTCGCAGGAGGCCGTGCCTGGCTGGAGGATCCCTCCTCCCGGCTCTGAGCAGCCCGGCTGGGGTCAGCTTTCCAGAACCCTCCGGAGCCTGCCCCTCCCACCATCTGCAAGCTCTGGGGGCCGGCCGGCTGGCCTGCCAGCCAGCCAGCCACCTCCACCACGCATTTATCAAGCCTCCGAGAACCTCCCGGGAGTGGTACCTGACGACCTTCCCTGGTGGCGTAAAGAACCTGCCTGCCAATGCAGGAGATGGAGGAGACATGGGTTTGATCCCTGGGTTGGGAAGATCCCCTGGGAGAGGAAATGACAACCCACTCCAACATGCTTGCCTGGGAAATCCGATGGACGGAGGAGCCTGGTGGGCTACAGCCCGTGGGGTCAGGACGAGTCGGACACGGCTGAGCACAAGCAACTGGTCGCCTTCGCAGCCTCCCTGCCGGAGCCCTGTCAGTCTCCCCCTGTGATCCTGGAGAAATCAGCTGAAGCCCCAGGGCTATGTGGGAACTCACCGCGATTCCTGCTTAGTCGTGATATGAACCTGGCTCAACTCAGTTCAGTCGCTCAGTCGTGTCCGACAATTTGTGACCCCATGGACCGCAGCACGCC
This sequence comes from Muntiacus reevesi, assembly GCF_963930625.1. Lineage (NCBI taxonomy): Eukaryota > Metazoa > Chordata > Mammalia > Artiodactyla > Cervidae > Muntiacus > Muntiacus reevesi. The sequence goes on along the minus strand of NC_089270.1, from coordinate 2,468,417 downwards.
AGGCCTCCCTGTCCAACACCAACTCCCGGAGCTTCCTCAAACTCAAGTCCATCGAGTCAGTGAACTTAAAGCTGCCCTAAAAACATAAAGTCTATTTTTAAAAAGCGTGTAAATGGAAACTCTCGAGTCTGTGGCCTTCTGAGCCTGGCTTCCTCCTCTCACGTAAGGCGTGGGAGAGCCGCTGCATTTTGCACACATCCAGAGCTGGCCGTTTGTACCGCTGAACAGTTTTCCACTGCTCAGATATAGCCATTTATTTGTTCACTTATCAGCTGATGGATTTTTGAATGGTTTCCAGTTTTTTGGCTATTATAAATAAAACTGTTATAAACATTTTTTTTTAACCGCCCGGGGGTCACAGAGGTGGCAGGCTGCAGGGCCCAGCTCCACACTCAGCGAGCCTCTTTGGCTTGGTGACAACTTTCGAGGCCCGCCAAGACTTCCTGCCAGCCCAGGAATGTTAGCCTGGGACCTCCCAGCCCTGCCTCCCTGCAGCTGCAAGTCCCTGGGGGGTTGCCTGAAGCACCCCCAAAGACACCCCCCCACCCCTCGGGGTTGGTGGGCAGGCTGAGAGCAGCTGCCCCGGGACCCTGACCTCCCCTGGGAGCTGACCGACCCCGAGCACTCCTCCAGTGTTTTTTTCTAGGAAATCCGTGGGACAGGCGGTAACAGTCCTCTCTCAGGCTGCAAGTGGGGAAACCAAGGCAAGAGGCGGGGGGGACTTGTCCACGTCACTTGCCTTGTGTGCAGCCCGGAAATGGAGCGACAAGGAGCTACGTCCCCCCTCCCCCAAATTCATGTGTTGAGGGCTGAGTCCCCGGCCCCTGGGAATGGGGCTGCTTTGGAGAGAAGGGCTTGAAAGAGCTGAGGAAGGAATGTGAGGTCTTTGGGGCGTGCCCTGGTGCCATCTGACTGGTGTCCTTATAAGAAAGGGCCCAGAGGGACCATCTCGAGAGGACACAGGGAGAAGACGGCCATGTACACACCCCAGGGAGAGGCCTCAGAGGCGCCCACCCTGCAGACACCTTGATCTCAGGCTCCGCGCCCCCAGGACCGCGAGGAATTACATTTCTGCCCATCTCGGGTATACGCATCAGGGCGGCTCCAGGACAGACACAGGCCTAAACCCAGAGCGCACACTCCAGCCACTGCATCCCCAGGTAAGGCCGTGTCCCAGGCAGACACGCCAGGAGGGGGCGGCTCACCCGCAGCTTCCCCCCCGGCCCCACCTCTCACCCCGGGTCAGGTCCCCGCACACCGCACACCAGAGTCTGTAAAGTCATGTTTGCCTCCGCGCTTCTGCGGCCAGCTGCCCATCCTCCCGAGGACTGTGAGCCCCACAGGGCGGCGGGGGTCTTCACGTGGCTAAGCTGGTGCCTGGTGGGCTGTGGGCTCTCAGTAGAGATCTTTTTTGACAGAAGGGTGATCAGTGTGCCCTGTTTGTGCCATAACGACCATCCTCGTTGCAGGAGGGCATTAAGCGCTTGTAGGATCTCGTTGGCGAGTCCCCACACACCCACGTCCAGCTCGAGTCCATCAATGCTTCTCTCATGGTGGCTCAGATGGTAAAGAACCCGCCTGCAATGCAGGAGACGTGGGTTGGATCCCTGGGTTTCCGGAAGGTGCCCCGGAGGAGGGCATGGCACCCCACTCCAGCAGTCTTGCCTAGAGAATCCCGTGGGCAGGAGCCTGGAGGACTACCCTCTAAGGGGTGGCAGAGAGTCGGACAGGACAGCAACGGACACTCTCACTCAAAGGTTTATTCTTTCTTTGGCTGCGCCAGGTCTTAGCTGTGGCAGGCGGGATCTTCCATCTTCGTTGGGGATCGGCTTATTTTCCATTGCAGGCATGTGGAATCTAGCTGCCTGACCAGAGATGGAACCCAGGCCCCCCTGCATTGGGAGCAGGGAGTCTTAGCCACTGGACCACCAGGAAAGTCCCCGTAAACGCTTCCTGAATGAGTGAAATGGGTGAGTGGATGGGCCAACTAATGAATGAATGAATGAATGAATGCCCCCTCCCTCAGCGACCTCCCCCAGAGCGCCAGAGACAGAGGTGACTTCGGGCGCCTCACAGATCTGGGTTGATCCAGGCTGGGTCAATCCTGCTGGGATTAGCATCAGATCTGGATTTCCTGCCGCCTTCAGAGACAAGCCCTGCCATGCTCCTGCGTGTGACCGGCATGTCCACAAGCCCTGGAGGAGGCCGGTGTCCTGGCCAGAGCCCTGCCATCCCGGGGCCCCTCCATGCCACCAAGGGGCTGGTCCCAACCCTGGCGGCGAGGACCCATGAACCTGACACCCCCCAGCCCTGTGCTCGGAGCTTCAGAAACCCCTTACCCTCCCAATGACCAGCCCTCGGAGCCCAATGGGAAAGGACCCTGGGCCTAAAGCGGGGCCAGGCCTGCCCAAGGGAAATGCCCGGCAGGCTCTCAACTCCCGCGTGGTGCAGTCGCCACTGGGGTCTCCGGGTCCTCGCTGGTTCGCTGCAGAAGCCACGGGAGGTGAGAGGAGGGGACCCTGTGACTTGTACCCACTTTCCGGAAGAGGAAACTGAGGCTCAGGGGTCGCACAGCTCAGATTCTAAGCCCAGTCGGGGCCTTGGGAAGCTGACATCACCCTGTGCCCAGACTGAGCAGCCGGGGGACACCTCCCCCGCGCCAGGCAGGGGTCCCACGACCGGGCTCCAGGCGCGTCTGCAGTTACCCAGGGCCGAGACGGGCAAGTCCCACCCCAGCCGCGAGGCCCTGGGCCCCGGGCAGCTGGGCCCTGCCGATTACAGAGCGACGCCCAGCGCGAGAGAATCGCTCCATTGTTTTGCCTCCTACTCGAATCCTCGAGGAAGCAGCAACAACAATCGGATTTTGAATAACAGCTTCATTTGAACCAATTAAAAGAGGACTGATTTTGCTTTCAATTCGATTTGCGATGGCAGCACACTCTAGGAAACGGGTAACTGGATTATTTTTCACCACAAACATTTTGGCATTTTTTATATCCTGGGTGGGGTGATCTTTAAAAGCGGCTTCAATATTTGGCATCATTTCTGAGATGACGGAATAAAAGAAAGCCGGCCCCTCATTCACACCACAAAGAGCCTGGGATGCAGAGGTTTTTACAGGGCAACCAAGGTTTCAGAGGGTGGATCCCATCACAGGTAAGGAAGGTTTGTGATTCCTGGGCCCTGCCGGATCCTCTTGGCCTAACATCTAATCTCAGGAAATGGATGGGAAACAGCTCAAAGGCGGGTTCTGTGTGCAGAACATGCAAGACTCAGGTTTCTCCTCCATGAAACAAGGCTAATTTATATCTATGCAGAGGGCTTATGGGGGATTCAACAAGGGCGGGGTTATTAATGTGAACAGCCCAGTGTCTGGTTTCAAGGCAGCATCTTGTCATGGCATTCCCTCTCTGGACCTCAGTTTTCTCATCTGTAAAATGGGCCCATCCACCCCACGTTTCCCTGGTGATTCAGCGGTAAAGAATCTATCTTCTATGCAGGAGCCATAGGAGACACGGGTTTGATCCCTGGGTCAGGAAGATCCCCTGGAGAAGGGCATGACAACCCACTCCAGTATTCTTGCCTAGAGAATCTCCGTGGGCAGAGAAGCCTGGCAGTCTACAGTCCATGGGGTCGCAGAGAGTCAGAGACGACTGAAGTGACTTAGCACGCACCCCACCTCCTGGCAGAATCAATCATACAGAACGCCGGCGCAAAGCCGTCAAGCAGAGCGCAGGCAGCAAATGCTGGCCAGGGGCTCACCATCACGTCTGCTCTGTGTGACTATCTCTGTCATGACTTCCCACTCTGGGGCCCTCTGTAAAATGGGGAGGGGGCTACTGAACCAGGCCACTCACGGGGTAACTTCCACCCAGAGCTCTTGGAGGAGTCCAACCCCACCCCTGAAGGCCATGGAGAGTCTTCTATTTTTGAAGCTTCTGCACAGTCAGTTAAGAGCTAATTAAATGGGGAGGGGGGACCCGCCCAGCTGTATTTGAATGGACGGCTTCAGCAGCCGACCTGCACGTGCAGCTGTGGGTCCCCTGCAGCCCGAGCTGCGACCAGCTCACCTGCCTTTGCTGCGGGACGTCTCTCCCCAGTGGCCTGAGGGCAGGTGTGGGGCGTCCACTTTGGGGCTCCCGGCACCGCCCGTGGGACGTTGTCCCGGCCGCATGGTGGATGTGCCCCGGGAGGCTCTTGGGTTTGGCGTCCACAGATGCTCCTCAGCGGCGTCTTCGGGGGACAAGGAGGACAGCCCTGCATCCGCAAGGGGGGCCTGCTGGCCGGCCCCCTGGCCAGGACGACGGGCCGTCCACTCCCCACCCCCAGTCCCCGCTGGGCTCCGGGCCTGGCCAGCCTTGGGGTCTTGCAACTGGGTAGGGAGGGGGTGGGAAGAGACTCCTGAAGGCTTTCTGGAGGCGAAGGCCAGTCCGGGTCTCGGGAAAGCCACTCCTGGCCGAAGGCAGAGCGTGAAAAAAGCAGGGGAGCAGGGTGGGGGTGAGAGACAGTGGAGCTCAGGCCCGACGGGGCAACGGTCCAGGAGGGGAGCTTGGACCACGTCGGCGCTGCTGCTCCTACAGCTCACTCTGGCCCCGGGGCCAGGAGGCGGCAGCCTCGGACCCAGGCAGCCCCCGCCCCCCCCGCCCCGCCCCATGACTGCCCTGCTTTTCAGCCCTCGCCTCTCTGAGCCAGGGAACCCGAGAGCCAGGGCCGGACCCAGGGAAGCGCAGGCTCAGGGTCTGCTGGGACGACCTGGAGACGGCCTTGTCCGATGCGCCAGGGAGGGTGGGAGTTGGATTCCCTCCCACCCATCCCCAACAGGCACTATGGCGAGAATGCCCCTCCAGGGTTCCCTGTGAGGTCCCCCGAAGCCCCCAGCCCTGGAGACAGACAGCGGAGGCCTGCGGGTCGGCACCCAGCACGGGCGGGAAGACGGGTGGGCTTCCGGCGGCCGCCCAGCTCTCTCAGCATCAGACGGCAGGTGTGCGTCCTGTCTCCCTTCCCTCCTTCGCTGCCAGGCAGCTCGGGCACACTGCGTGCTCAGCCAGGAGAGCGGATGCCCTTAAGCGGGGCGTTCTGGGCCAGCGCTCCCTCTCCGCCCGGCGTGGCCATCCCTTAGCTCGACAGGATGGTCCAACTGTGCCCGAGCGTTTCCTGGGAGTGGCCGTAAATCCTTCTGGTGGGAAGAAAAGCCTTGGGGACCCAGGGCTTTCCCTTGGCCCATGGTTGGCCCGTGACTCTGCTCCCTGGGCAGATTTCAGAGGCGCTGTGCCCCGCCTGGAGGTCAGCGGTCCTCTCACATGCGTGCCCCCCCACCGCACCGAGGCAGGAGAGGATGTGCCCGCTGTTTACAGATGGTGCAAGATGGGGTGGGGTCACACAGAGAGCGGACTTAGGGTGCCTGCTGGGGTCCCTCTAAGGCAGACTAGATGCTTCTACCCTCAGCCTCCTTATCCCTTGTGTGTTCAGTCGCTCAGTCGTGTCCGGCTCTGTGACCCCATGGACTGCAGCCCGCCAGGCTCCTCTGTCCATGAGAGCCTCCAGGCCAGAATCCTGGAGTGGGTTGCCATGCCCTTCTCCAGGGGATCTTCCCAACCCAGGGATCAAACCCGGGTCTCCCACACTGCAGGCAGACTCTTTACCGTCTGAGCCCCCAGGGAAGCCCTCCTTGCCCCTTTGATAATCTCAAGAGTCCAGCAGGTCGAATGGGAGCCTGACCTTCTGTCATGTGGTGAAGGGGGGGAGGGCATGCTGAGGTCCCCTGGCAGTGCTCAAGGGAACTTGGGGGTCCTCACGGTGGGACACTCTCACCTGGGTCTCCCCTATAATTCTCATCTGTTCCTCAGCTCCGATAAGCCGGGCTTCTACTAACACAGAACTCACACCCTTCCAGCTCCGCAAGCGCAAGGCATCTTCAGCCACAGTGTCTCCTGCCCCTCCCACCCGCTGCACGTGGTGGGGGGCTGCGGGGGCTTGCCGGGACCGGAGGCCCGGGTTCTGCTCCGCACAGCACCGCAGCTGGCCAAGCAGACTCAAGACAGGCCTGCAGGCGCCGGGTGTTTTGATCCCAGGCTGCACTGGAATATTTGAGCCCTGCCGACGGATGTGATATAAAAATACAGCCGGCTGCCAGCACAGCCGGGAAGGACCGCTTCCGCGCCAGCGGGCGCCCCGGCAACGAGCCTTCTCCCAGCCCTCAGCCCCCACCCCCGGAGATGGGGGCAGGACTCAAAGACGGGAGCTGCTCTTCTGAAGTGTGAACAATCCTGCCTGCTCCAAGCGACTTTTTTTTTTTAATTCCATACTGAGCTGTAAGGGAATATTTGGATTATTCTTCTCCCCGTCCCCCCTGCCCCTCCCCCCCTGCCGCCTTCTACAAACTCAGCAGTTGAATTAAAATACAGGAATGAATTGTTTAAACGAATGTACGTCTATGCTTGTCTCTGAGAACTAACTACATCAGTGGTGGGCTCCGTCCGGGACAGCACTGAAGCCAACCCCCCCATCCAGTACCCTGTTCTCCTTTAAACTGCTTGTGGGTGTTTTTTTGATTTTGCCTGAAACCTCGGGAGAGCCAAGGGGAAGGAAGCGGGGGGCAGGAAGGTGGCGGAGGGCCATACTTCTCCAGCAGCAAAGCCCAGGGGTCGCCCCTGCTCACGGGACCGGAGCTAGGGTGTTCGAGGCAGAGATCTCCTGACCTGTACGTTTCCAGGCTCGTGGCGGGCTCTGCCCTCCCCATCCTGTGGGTCTTGGCCCAGACGGTCAGCTCTGGGCCTGCGTTTCCTCAGCCCCAGACGGGGGTGGACAGTGATGGTGCCATGGAGCAGACACCAAGGTGCCCAGAGAGAGGCAAGCACCTCAGGGCATCTTAGCGTCCGTGACCATGCGCAGTGCATGGGCCCGCTGGACGAGGGCGGGACCCGCCTCTGCATCGCAGAGAAACCTATCTTCCTGCGGGCTCGCTCCCGGACCACGCGGGCACCCTCGGGCACCCTCGGGGGGTGTCAGCACCCCCGCTTCACTGACAGAGCCGGAGACCCGGAGCAGGGCGACTGGCCCATCTCCCTGCGGCAGGCAGGGTGAGAAGCCAGGTTCTGTCTCTGTTTATCCAGCTGAAAAGAAAGCCTCTCCAGGCAGCAATTATGATCAAGTGGTGAACATCTGTTGGCTGAACGGGGCATTAAGCACCGGGCGCCTCTGTTCCCAGCCACAGCCCTGGAAGGTGCAATGCTCAGGATTAGGGACGGGGAGGGGGAAGGGTTTGCCGACACTTCCATGGGTTGCGTCCCACCTACATACTCCTGCCAGAGTCTTGGGGTTCACCCCCAGGACCAGGGGGAGGGTGTGGTATCACCCCATTGCACTGGGGAGGCAATACCTCTGTCGGTCGGGCTCTCTCCAAGGGAAGGTCCCCACTCTTGAGCCACCCGCCCCCCATTCAGCCGGTAAGTTGGCCCCCAGACAACAGGCCTGAGCTTCCAGCCCTGCCCCACTTGACGGGGGCGGAGCAGTGATGAGACACAGAGAAGGCAGGGCTTCACCGGGGGCTCGCTCAGCAGTCCTGGTGAGAGCTGGGCCTACAACGTGGGCACTCCGTCCAGGCCTGGGTGATGCGGAGGTTAGGGAGGTTGCCACCAGCCTTGGGCAGCCGTTTCCTGCGCCCCTCTGCCCACCGTGACCCCAGTCCGTGAGAGCTCTTCCTAGCGGGGTATCCTGAGGGCCCGTAAGTTGGGGTGATGAGTCCAGATAGCTGCAGAGTTCCCCCACAGGGTCCGCCCTGGCATGTCGGACCAGGAAAGGGGCCTGCTCTGGCTCCGGATTCAGGGGAAGGGGGCTTGAAAAAGCAGGACCCGGGGCTGACCCCTCCCGGAGACAGCCATCCAAGGCCAAAGGCAGGTGGTTGGTGATTCAGCAGAGCTGGGCTGGCAGACAAGGGCTCGGCAGGGGAGGGGACATACAGGAAGGCCGGGAGAGGCAGAGTGGGGCGGGAGGGTTGGGTGGTCGGAGTAGGGACCCCTGGCACTGAGCCCCGCCCGCTGAGCATGCGTGAGTGCGTGTGTGCATGTGTGTGTGTGCATGTGAGTGTGTGTGTGTGCATGTGTGTGTGCATGTGAGTGTGTGTGTGTGCACGTGTGTGTGTGCGCACACACGGGTGTCTGTGTGTCTCAGAGGTCCGCCTCGTGTCCCTCTCCCACAGCTATCCCAGGAGCTCCCGGGCTCTGTGTGGGGGGCTGGAGGCGCCAGGGGGAGACCCTCTCTGATCCTTTCTCTCTTCTAGCCGCCCCTCCCCAAGCCTTAGCGCAGGATGAGGCCAGACTCCCTGGGGGCTGTTGAGGGCTGGGCATGGGGGTGAGGCTGGCTGCTCTGGGGGAAGCCTAGATTCAGAGAGGGGTGGGTATGGATGGAAGACTGCTCTCCAGCACCTGTATTTGCAGTTAATCTGGGGTCTCTTGATTTCCTTGGTCTCTGGGCCAGTAACAACACAAGCATTTTGAGCATATTTTCTGGACATCTGTAAGATAGTTACCTTTAAACAAATACCCCCACCCCCACCTGATGCAAGAAAAGGTGGGAGGTGGGGGGTGTCGGGTAGGGTGAGGGTCTGGAAGGCCCCCCACACCCAGGGCTGAAGGACTGACATGGCACCCACCACTTAGATTACAAAGGTTTATTTAGAAAAAGAGTTTGGTTGTTTTGGCTGTCAGTCCTTTTTGGCAAACAGTTAAATACTTTGGGTAACCAAAGATTGCCAGTGCCTTGGTTCCTCCCCCACCCCCACCCCTGGAAAGCCACCCACGAGGTCCTGGGAGGTCAGCCCTTGCTCAGAGGTGGAGAGGGGGGTAGGGTGGCATGTGTTGGGGGCGGGGAAGGTTCCTTTCTCGTCAATTTGGGAGGATAAACCTAGTGCCAGTGGGGTCTACCACCCGGCCCCACGAGCACACTTGGGCGGGGGCCCCTCCGGGGAGCTGGATTCAGGCCTAGAGCCGCAGAAGCAGCCCCTTGCTGAGACAGGAAGGCAGAGGGGTCTCCCCTCTCTCCTTCCCCCCTCCCCGGGGGCCTTGCAGTCTCTGGGCCTTGTGTACCCTCCCCCTGCACCCTGAAGGCCAATCCATCCTTGGGTCCCTGGGAGGCCAGCTTTGCCCGCCTCCAACAGGGGCTGTCCAGGGCGTCCACGCCCGGGAAGGGCGCGCAGGTCACTGCCTGAAGCCCCTTCTCCTCCGTCGGAAAAGGATGTGCTTGAAAGAGCGCCGGAAGTCCTGGTTGAAGACAGTGTAGATGACCGGGTTGAGCGAGCTGTTGCAGTAGCCGATCCAGAAGAAGAACTTGAAGAGCGGGCCGGGCACCTGGCAAGCCTCGCGGCAGATGCCGTACAGGCTGTAGGTGAAGAAGAAGGGGAACCAGCAAAGCACGAACACGCCCATGACCACCGCCAGCACGAAGGTGAAGCGCTTCTCCCGCGCCTGGGCCACCTTGCGGCGGCACACGCTGCTGCGCGCCCGGCGCCGGCGCGACAGGAAGAACTCGACGGAGCGCGAGCTGGCGCGGGACAGGCGTCCGCGGGGGCCTGGGGACCTCGCGGCGGCCAGCGCGCCCGGCTCGGCCGTCACCATCCCGGGGCCCGCGCCCTCGGCGTCCGCGGCCCCCTCGCCGGCCCCGCGCCGCCGCCCGCCCCGCCGCAGCGCGCCCCGGCGCCGCCGTCTCTCGGCCGCCGCGCTGCTGTCCTCCGGCTCCACTTCGGAGCGCGGGCGGCGCGCGGGCACGCAGTGCCCGTTCTCGCCGGCGCCCAGCCCGTTCTCCGTGGTCGGGGACGCGCCGTCGGGGCCCGCGGGCTCGCGCTTCTCGCTGAGCGTGCGCGTACGCAGCTTGGCCACCCGGTAGATGCGCGCATAGACCAGGCCCATGATGAGGCAGGGAGCGAAGAAGGAGCCGATGCAGGAGGACAGGATGTACCAGGTCTCGTCGTTGAGACCACACTGCGGGTAGGCGGCGCCGTCGGGCTGGCGGTAGAGCGAGACGAGCGGCGGGAAGGAGATGACGGCCGAGATGAGCCACACGGCCACGATGGTGGCCTTGACGCGGCGCGGCGTGCGCTTCAGGTTGTACTCGACGGCCTGGGTCACGGACCAGTAGCGGTCCAGGCTGATGGCGCACAGGTGCACGATGGACGAGGTGCAGAAGAGGACGTCCAGCGCCAGGTACACGCCGCACCACACCTGCCCGAAGTACCAGTAGGCCATGAGCTCGTTGGCTAGCGAGAAGGGCATGACCAGCGTGGCCACCAGGATGTCAGCAGAGGCCAGCGACACCAGGAAGAGGTTCTGCGGCGCACGCAGCGCGCGGCTGGTCAGCACGGCGATCACCACCAGCACGTTGCCCACCACGGTGAAGACGATGAGGAAGCCCACCACGGCCGCCAGCCCCGCCACGGCGCCCGCCGAGTACTGGCCCGGGGGCGGTCCCCAGGGGGCCCCCGAGCCGTTGGCGACCCTGCCGCTGCCCCCGTCGCCGGCGCCGCTCGCGTTGGGGCCCGCCGCTGCCGCCGCCGCCGCCAGCGCCGCCGCCAGCGCCGGGGACGCCATGGTCCTCCCGCGAGCTACGCGGTCCCGCCTGGAGCCGGGGCGCAGTCGCGGCAGCTCGGGCGCCCCCCAGCCCGGGTCGGAGCCCGCATCGCCGCCTGCGCCTCGGGCGCGCCCGCCGGGGACCGCGGCGCCCCGCAGCCGGCCCTCGGCCGTGGCGGCCCGGCTAGCGAGCGGCGCGCCGGAGAGCGTGGCTGCCCGGCTCCCAGCCGCCGCCGCCGCCGCACGCGTAAGTGCAGAGCAGGAGGCGCCCGGAGCGAGCAGCGACGCGGCGGCGAGGGGGAGGGGGCAGGTCCCGGGGTCCTCGCGCGGCCCCGCCCTCGGCCCGGTTCACGGGGAGCGCCCGGGCCGCGAGCCCGCGGCGACTCGGCGCCCGAGCGGGCGTGCCCGGGCGGCCCCGCGGCCCCGGCACCCGGCCGGGGCGCAGGCTGCAGGCGGCGGCGGCGGCCCGGGCGCTCCGCCTCCCATCCGGCCGGCTAGGGCTCGGCGCGCCGGGGCGCGGGCCCCCGCTGCTCGGGGCCCCCGCGCCCGCGCGCTGCCTCCGGCTCCAACTTTACTTTCCCGGGCAGGGCGCCGGCGCCGCCGAGCGTCCTCCCCGGCTCCTCCTCCTGCCGCTCCCGGCGCGGGCGCCTCCCGCGGTTCGCGCTCCGCCGTGCGGGCGCCGCCTCGCCTGCCTCGGCTCGCGGGAGCTGCGCCGCCGCCGCCTCCTCCGCCACCGTGCGCTCGGCGCGAGTGTCGCCGCTCCGGCTCGGCTTCCAACTTGGGTAGAGTTGCGCAGCGGGGCGGGGCGGGGCGCGGGCGGGCGGGGGCGGCCTGGCGGGCAGGCCAGCGCCGCCGGCCGGGGGGGAGCGGGCCCGGTAGCCCGAGCCCGCGGCCGCCTCGGCGAACCTGCCCGCGCGGCGCCGGGGAGGAGCCCGGGGCGGTGGCGCGGGGCGCGCGCGCCCGGCAAGGGCGCCTCCTCCAGGGCCGTCCGCACCCTGCGCGCCGGGGCCGAGTGCCGGCTGGCCTGGGCGGTGAGTTCTAGAACCCTGCTCTTTCTAAGACGGCCGCCTCCTCACCTGCCCGGGCACACGCGCGCGCTCGCCCGCAGTGGAGCCGGCTCGGGGGGTCCGCGGCCTGACCGGTGAGCCAGCCACTCGCAGCCCGGCGGAGTACGCGAGGCGGTTAGGGTGCGCCCTCGCTGCGAGGGCCGACTGCCGTCTCTGGGGGATGCTCGAGCCCAAGCCGCCTCCCCACCCCCGGCCTCTGCTGGAGCGTGAATCATGACGGCGGTGCCCGTGGAAGCCCTGGGCAGGCTCCCAGGCTCTGCACCCTTGTTGGCAATTCCCGAAGTTGAATTCTTATGCTCCACAAGCCCTGCTTTTTACCGGCTGGGGGGTGTTCTGTATCTCCGCCTCTGACAAACGCCCCAAACTGAATTGCCAGAGGAGGGGCTGTTTGGCGTGGGAGCCACATTCCTGCTTAGGGGTGAGGTGTTGGTGTAGCCCCCGCCGACCCCTGCCTCACACCCGTGTGCATCTGTTCTGCAGTTGTACTCTGCTGCGTGCTGGCCCCCACCTCCAGGGAGCCCGAGGTCTGTGGGATACGGAGCCTGGGGAGGAGGACCGTGGTCCCGACCAGGCATGTTTCACTAGGACTAACGGTAGGACCGTTGCTCCCAGCAGAGCAGAAACACCCGGGCTGGCCTGTAGCTCTCTTCAAATTCTCGAGGGGCGGAGGGGATGGGGGTCGTGTCTGGGGAGGGGGGAGGGGGATGCCCCCGGGTACTAGGAGCCTAACTCAGGGAGGGGTTGGAGCCGCGCACACACACCCCACCATGATGCCTAGAACTGTGCCCTGGTGCAGGGCTGCTTCTCTCTGCTCTGAGCTCCGGAAAAGCTCAAAGGCCTTCCCTGGAGAGCAGGCTGTCTCAGCAGAGAGGCTCACGTGGAGCACCGACGGTTCCACTGATGGGGCGGGGCAGGGTCGGGCCGGGGCCAGGCTGGAAATCAGATCTTCTGGATGGCAGACCTGCGGAGGAAGGTTAACCCTCCTGGGCCAGTCCTTGGCATTTATGCAGTTTGGGGAGCAAAGCCATGATCGTGTGTGACCCAGGGAAGGTACAGGCCCCGTCCTTGTGAAAGGTCCTCTAGTCCTGGAGCCTGAAAGGTGCCACCAGTCAGGGTGCTGAGGGGCTCACTCTGCAGGGAAGACCCCTGCGCCTCCATCTTTGGCTCGCCCTGGCTCTGTCTGGATCAGAGTTTCTGTCTTGAATGCTGGCTGTCTGGGGTCGATGGTGCCACGCACTGAGATGGGTGCAGGGAATGCCATCAGTGCCCTGGGGCGGCTCCTCCAACCTGGGAGTGGGGTTATCAGGGAAGGCTTCCTGGAGGAGGTGACCTCTTGAGCTGCACTTGGAGAGTGAGGGGGGTTATTAGGAAGTGAGAGGCCCCTGTTCACTGTGCTCCTTGGGGTGGAGTTGGGCTTTGTCCAGGTGGGCATGTCCTCGGAAGGGACACGGTGGTTGTCACATACAGGTTTTGGAGAGGTCTGCCCTGCCATCAGCTGGACCGCCATGTGGGCCTCCTCCTGACCTTGAGGGAGTCTTATCTTTCGAGAAGCCCTTTGGGGGCTGAGTCCAAGGGTCCTGCTCCATGCGACACCCCACGTGTCCACAGGCAAGGCCAGCCCAGCACGAGGGATTTGAAGGAAAAGCACGCGGAGCTCCAGGGGCCCCAGAGCAGACAGCACGTCCCTCCGCCCAGGCAGCGGCTCTCCAGCCCGGCCAGGCTGGGAACCTCTGGAGAGTCTGGCCGGCCGAGTGACCCAGGCCCCTGGGGGACACCGGGCCGGCCTTCTGACCTCAGACAGCAGACAGTGCCTAGCTGGCTGAACTGGGAGGAGGCAGGAGGAAGGGCCGCTCCTGGGGGTCCAAGGCCCAGAGGCGAGGGGCGGCAGAGGGCCTGGTCCCTGCGGAGTCCTTGGGGTAGAGGGCCCCGGCCTGGACGGCACCGCGTGCAGGCCTGCTCCATGCTCTGGAGGGCGGCCCCGGGGTCTCAGCTGTGCGCCGTGGGGCTGGAGAGGCCTCTCACCCTTAGACTGAGCATGAGGCTCGACAGACAGCTCCCCACTGCGCTGGAGCAGACGGAACCTCCTGTGCCCTGGGAGACTGCCTGTCCCGGGGGTCGTGTCCACCGGGCCCGGGCTTGGCAGGACAGGGTGGGTGCCAGGAGGGTGCTCTGGGGAGTCAGGCTGCGCTGGTGGGGAAGGGGGCGTTGGGGGCGTCTCAGGAGGAGACTGTGGAGGTGGATCATGCTGGGGCTGTAAGGGTGGCCTCACCTCCATCCCCTGTGACCCATGGCACGCTGGGTCCCGGGCCCGCTCCTGGGAGGAGGGATCTGTGTAAGGTCTGTGCTCGAGTGGCCTCACCTCAGGTGAAGGGGGGGGTGCGCCTCCTTGAGCTGCTCCCTGAATGCGCAGGTATGCGTGTGCACACATGCGCACATAGCCGTGTGTGCACAAATGCACACATACGTATCCGTGTGCACACATATCCACGCGCACCTAGGCTTGTATCTTCACACACACTCACACGCATCCGGGAACATGTAGACACACGGTCACGTCCATGACCATGCATTCGCAGAAGCATCCATGTGTCAGCGATGCACACACATGTATATTCGTGTACCTGCAAGCACCATGTCTGCACACCTACCCACACGCATGCACAGGTCACACACGCTATGCTCATACATGTATGTGCACACACATCCACACACGTCCAGTCACATACCGTGTGCTCACATGCAGGAATTTGCACATACAAGCATCCAGCACGCAGGCGTGCCTGTCCACATGTGCGCGCACGTTCCTGCACACGCCCGCCCATGCGCTGGCACACGTGTGCACACCCACACATGCACACGTGCCTGTGGCCTCGCTCACCCTCCCAGCTGCAGGCAGGCTGTATCCCTGGTGCCCCAGCGCGGGCAGCTCTTCCAGGCGTCGGGCTGGCTTCCACCTCGCCTCCTTGGCCTCCGCGGGAGCCCTTTTGTCCCTGCCTGCCGGGGACTTGGGGCTCCGTCACAGGCCCTTCTCCAGGTTGGCAGCTCTGCCCCCTCTATCCTGCGTGCTCTCCTCTTCCTCCAAAACATCAAGCTCGAGATTCCTCCCCGGGAGGCCTGCCTGCTTTCCCCGGCTGGCGGGGAGCCCGCTTCACTGGGCTCCTGTGTGCCCCTCGGGGCAAACCATCATCAGACCTCATCTCTGCCGTGGGCTCTTGCGGATGGGCCACATCTCTGTCCCTCTGTCTGGGGGGAGGCCTGACTCGCAGCTCGCGGTGGAAGCATGCAGGAGGAATGGGTGGTCCGAAGGGCCTGGTGACCCCCGTCCTCCCCAGCCACACTGGATACCGGGGGGTTGCCCGTGTGGGTGGCGGTCGGGGGAGCACAGCAGCACCTCACCCAGAGCCAGACCCGGCCTCCCCGCCCGGTGGGCCCTTCCTGGCTCCGTTCTGTGGAGGTCCTGGATTTACGCTCCTGCTTATCCCCTTACCTTCTGTCTGGCAGCCCGAGAACCTCCTGCCTCCCATGGCCTCCATTTTCCCATCTGTAAAGTGGGGCTATTGACTGGATGGTTGTAAGGTCCGCCCCGGCTCCTCCCCAGCTGGGCCTCCAGCCCCTGGGAGCTTTGCTGTGTCTGCGGTCTTTGCCCGCAGCTGGTGCCTGCAGGGAGGGGAAGGGCCCTTGCATTCCGCAGGCTGGTGCGGGGCCAGGGGCGGGCCAGCCCGCATTCCAGTCTCGGACCTCGAGACTTGATTTGTCCCCAATTTGGTCTGAGGATATTGTGTCCCCAACTTTACTTGTAATTTCATTTTTAAAGCTGAGGCAGGGGAAAAAAGGCAGCTTGCTTCCTCTCCCCGCCCCTCCTCGAAGAATTCCAGAACCGCTTTGTCTTGTCAGAACGCGGCCGGGATCTGGGTGCACTAACTCCACTGTGATATCGATCACAGTGATGGACTTGGCACCGCTGAGCTCCTCCAGGGCTGGCATGGGGCCCTCTGGGGGAAGAACGGCCTTGGGGACCGTCTTGGACTTGCAGGGAGCGTAATGGATTCAGGCTGCCAGTCAGCATGCTTGTGGAGCATCTGCTCTGCACCTCGCTCAGCCCGGGAGCCTGCTGGGACTCAAGCTCATGTCCACCCATCACACGGGGGCCCCTCTACCCGCCGCTCCGGGCTGACCGGTCCTCCGTCCCGGGCCTTGCTGCTGCCCAGACTCCTGAGCCTGGCGATCAGGGCCCTCCGTGGCCTGGCCTTGACCTGGACTCTGGGCTCGAGCTGACCAGGCATCGCCTTGTGAGCATCCCTGTCCGAGCCCGTGAATGGGGGTGATGGAGCCCCCCACCCTCCACGGCAGGCGAGCAGGTTCTCCGGAAAGATGCATGCAGAGCTCTCAGCCCTGGGTGCCCCGGCAGCGCCCGTCTCTGCTGCTGTTCCCTGGGCCTGGAGCACCCGCCCCCACCTGTCACCCACCTGAGCAGGTGGGAGACACAGCGCCACACCCCCTCAGCACCGGGAGCGAGGGGGTGGGGTGGGGGCTCCTTCTCGGAATCCCCCACAGGGTCCCTGGCCCACGGCAGCCCACAGGGCCCCTTGGCAGCTCCGGGCGCCATGTCCTGGGGAAGCGTCACCTGCAGCTGCCCCTCCGGCCCCTCCTGTTTCTCGGCCCCTGCCGGTCAGCGCTCACGAGCACCCACCCTTCGGCCAGGTCCTGTCCTGATCGGTCCCTGGGTGATGGGCCCCCCTCACCCTTCTCGCGTCCCCCTCACGGTGCGTGCTGGGTGGCATCCCATCCTGCAGATGAGGGTGGAGGCCAGGTTTTTCCGGATCACGCATGGGTGCGAGCTCAGGTCCCCTGTCCTGCTGTCTCCACGCTGCCTGCCGTCCGCTCACCGGTGCCTCCCTGGCCGTTGACCTCGGTTAGTGGGGGGCCTTGGAAGGGCTCTCTGAAGCGGGGAGCTCTGAGGGCCTGGCATGATCCTATCCCCAAGCCAGCCCCCCCGCCCCGCCCCGGTCTGCTCTCTCGGGGTCAGAATCCTAGGCCCAGCCCACATCACTTTTTCTGAGCTTCAAGGTCTTCCCAGCACTGTGGGGGCTCCACATTCATCCGGCGGGCATCTCCTGGGCACCTGCTCTTTGCCAAGTGTGGACAGAGCCCACGGAGAGACCACAGCACCCCCCAGGCCCAGCTGAGGGCTCGGGGCACAGGCCCCCGACCTCCAGGGACCTGCCGGGTCTCAGGGAGGACTTTCTGGCAGGAGGAGGGGCCCCGCTCAGACTGGAGGGCGAGGCGGCAGGATGCTCCTGTGGCTGCAGTGATCCAGGCCCGGGGGCACACCCCCTCCTGTGTGAACGGGGTGGTACGTCACCGCCTCATCCAGGCTCCTAACTGGGTGGCTCTTGGTTTCTTGTTTTTCAGGCTCCCAAGTCATGCCTGACTCTTCCCGATGCCATGGACTGCAGCACGCCAGGCCGCCCCATCCCTCACCACCTCCCAGAGTTTGCCCAAGTTCATGTCCATTGAATCGGTGATGCTATCCAGCCATCTCATCCTCTTAAAGGAGATTATCATGTCTGGGCCTGACCTGATCAGGTGAAGCCTTTAGAAGCATCAGAAGGGCTCCCCTGCTGGCCACGCAGAAGAGAGGCAGTCCCGGGGTGAGGACCTGAATGTGGCCTTTATGGGCTGAGTGTTCCCTGGAAAACCACAAGAAAGCTCACCTTGGCCATTCAGCCTCTGGAAACTGAACTCTCTCGACAGCTGGGTGAGCCTGGAAGAGGAGGGGTGGTCCCTGGCCTCGGGTGAGAACCTGGTCTCAGTTGACACTGTAATTTCAGCCTCCAGACCATGAGCAAGGAGTCAGCTGGCCTGTACCTGAACTCTTGGCCCATGGAAGCTGAGATAGTAAATGTGTGTTGCTTTTAGCTGATAAATTTATGGTGCTTTGTTATGCAGTGGAGATCGTGGATGCACTTGCATACCTGATTCGTTTTGATGGGGGAGCAATGATGTGCCCTGGAAAGGGGGACACCCTTCCCCAGTGGCTGGAGAGAGGTCACACGACCCGGGCTCAGCCCATGAGACCTCCCTGATGACAGGCAGGAAGTGTACCAGAAAACTCACTGCCTTCCTTCCTGCTTGGTCATGGATGTGTGGTGATGTGATACCTGGAGCTGCAGCAGCTCTCTTGGGGCCATGAGGAGATGATGCCAACAATCATGGGGAAAAGAGTCTGTGTCCCTAATGCTGTTGTTCTTGAGCCTCCAAATGAACCCACCCTGGAGCCAGCCTTTGGTCAGACTTCCTGCCAAGGGAGACGCTAAGCAGCCTCACTGTTTGAGGCCCTTTGGGAGGAGGGTTCCGTAATGTGCCACTGGACACATCCTAGCTGATTTGCTGTGCACAGCCCTATCCTGCCTCCTTTGAGAAGTACTGTGCAAGTGGGCAGAACAACGCTCAAAACCATCCACACCCTCTTCTCCAGAACCTGTGGCCAAATCACCAAAAAGGGGATTTTCCTGATGAGATTAAGTTAGGGACTTAATTAAATTAGGGAGATGAGAGATTATCCTATATTATCTGAGCAATCCCTACACATGGTCACATCATCTCGAGGGCCCTTCTAAGTGGAAGAGAGATCATCACGGAGGCAGAGGGTAGGGCGATGGGAGGAGGGCCACAAGCTCAGAGATTCAGGAGCCTCCAGAAGCAGGTGGAGATGAGGAGACGAGATTCTCCCCAGAGGCTCCAGCGGGAACCAGCCCCGCCAAGCGTTTCATTCTTCTGGACGCCAGAGCTGTGCGGTTATCAGTTTGTTGTTACAGGCTCCTAGGCTTGTGCTCATTTGGTAAAGCTGCAATGGGAAATGCATGCAGGCTCCGCGGGTGTTTGGGAATGAATGAATGAATGAGTGCAATAGTTAGGACATGAATGACTGCAGTGGTTCACATGGACAGTGGAACTTCATAAATGATCGGATTAAGCACAAGGAGTTGAGTCTTCGTGTGATGTTACAAGTCCTCTGCCCTTGCTGAGCCTCGGTGTCCCCAGCTGTGAGTTGAGGGATAGGACTCAGGGGTCTTCCTGGGCGCTTGCAGGCCCTTTGAGTCTAGGAGAACTTTGTTGGAGCTGGGAGAGTCTGACAGAAGGAGATCAGAATGCCTTCCTTGTTACAGCTTCTTAGCCCTCATTTAAAAGCAGACATTTCATTTCCAAATGCATGGGAGTTTTTAAAGTATCTTTGATATTAATTTCTCATTTGAATGCTTCCTTCTCTACAATCAACCTCTGTGTTTTATTCAGTCTAACTTTATTGAGACTTTCTCGGTGGCTAAACCGGAGATCTCTCTTGGTAAATAACACACTGCTCTTGAAAATATGTGGGTTATTTTGAAATATCTTTTGATTTTGATCTCTAACGGAATTGCACAGTAATAAGAGAAGAGCCTCATTATGATTTCAATACCTTTAGGCCATGAAATTTCTGCCCCTGGTCTTATGTTTCCAGATATGTTCTAGCGTCTTCTGGTTTACAGTCTGTGGGAACGTGAATGGAATTTGTATCCTACTCTTGTTATGAAAATGTATAAATCTTATGTTAAATTGTTTCACAATGCTTTTTATGTCTACTATATTCTTGACTTCTCCGTGCATTCATTCCATTAATTTCTGAGCATTTGATATTGAAACTCCTACTAAGAATCTTAACTATAATATATAGTGAAACTATATGTAACCTTGTTCTGTATTTTCCAAGTGAAAGTGAAAGTCGCTCAGTTGTGTTCGACTCTTTGCAACCCCATGGGCTATACAGTCCATGGAATTCTCCAGGCCTGAATACTGGAGTGGGTAGCCTTTCCCTTCTCCAGGGGATCTTACCGACCCAGGGATGGAACCCAGGTTTCCCTCATTGCAGGCGGATTCTTTACCAGCTGAGCCACAAGGGAAGCCCAAGAATAGTGGAGTGGGTTGCCATTCCCTTCTCCAGCAGATCTTCCCGACCCAGGAATTGAACCAGGGTCTCCTGTCTTACAGGCGGATTCTTTACCAACTGAGCTATCGGGGAAGTCTCCTGTAAATGTGTTATCGTATTTTCATCACTTAGGAAAAAAAGTCAGTCCTGCCAAATTTAAGTTGGAAGGTGGGGGCTCAAGGACCGGTCAGTTCTGGGTGGAATGAGCTGGCCCAGGAGTCTCAGCCCATCCCAGGGGAGGCTCTGAGTCTCCCACAGGCCAGGTTCCCAGGAGAAGAGAGGAGAGGAGCCAGGCTGAGCTGGGGGCATCTGGGCTGAAGAAGCAACTTAAGCCTGCTTGGTCTGCAACCTCTAAGCAGCTAGCTGCCTTTGGATGAATGGCTTCCCCTCTCTGAGCCTCCTCAGAGCATCTGAAGGATGACGAGGGATCCTCTCTGTCGGGTGCCTGGAAGGATGACACCTTCGCTGTCAGCCCAGGTACCTGGCTCGTGGGAGGGAAAGGGGCCTCGGAGGAGGGCTGATGTTAGATTTTTCTTTATATATCTCTGTATTGTTTAACTTGTTCTGAGAGCTTGAGTTACTGCGGCAAATTAAAAAAAAATTTTTTCTAACAAAAGAGAACGAAGATTTTACCGTTGCTGGGGCTTAGCGAGCTCTGGGTACATTTTAATTGACATTATCTTCATGATGATCACTCTTATCCCAGCTGAACGAGCCCACTTTGCAATGGCCCTCAGGCCTGTCCCCAGCTTCTGCTTGCACACTCCGGGCAATGGGGAGCTCACTGCTTTTTCTGAACAATACAGTTCATCTTAGGGGAGCTCTGATTGTTTTCGACACGGAGCACCTCTCTGCCAGGCTCCAGGCTGGCCCCTGGGAAGGGGACACAGGGAGATCACCCTCCTGCCTGCTCCTGTGGGCTCCAGGCTGCCTTCCTGGGAGGGTGCCTGGTCTCTGGTTACTGAAGGGGCCGAGCGGTGTAGGGGTCCCTGGAGAGGGGGCTTCTGTCCCTGGCCTTGACAGCAGAGGGGAGGCCTCTGCCTCTGCCCCACCTCAGCCAGGCGGCTCCCAGCACGACCCTGGAGTTGGCCCGGGGCCTCCCACTGGAGCCAGCCCTCACCGCCCCCCCCCCCCAGGTCCCCTGTCCAAGGCTCTCTGGAGTCCTCCCGGGAGTTGTCAGGACCGTTAACAGATTCGAAGCCTCCCATTTTACTTCACTCTCATGGAACTTGTGAGAGCTGGGTGCTACCAACACCCCCGCTTTGCAGACAGATGACAAAACGGAGGCTTCTGGGGGCACACACGGCAGCCTCGGTCCCCCAGAGTATGGGGGCAGGCCGGGACTCGGGTTCAGGCCCCTACCCACTCCGGCCTCACTGCCCACAGTGGACGCCTCTGTGGTCACCACCCCTTCCAAGAGAAACACCCCCCTCCCCGCGGCAGGGGCCCTGGATCCATGTGGGGGCCTTCTCTCCCCCCAGAGCAGTCTTTCTGGGGAGTTCCCGTTAACCACATCTGCCCCAGGGCTGGGGGCTGCTCTCTCCCTGTGGCCTACTCAGGACGGGCACCCAGGTGCTCATCATCCCTTCAATCCCAGTCCCCGATGTGATGGATGAAGGAATGAATGGGATTTCCGCAGACCCCGCCACAAGGAAGGCCCTTTTGTTCCTGCTTTCTGGTTAAGATGGTCCCGGCCCAGAGAGCCTGGCTTCTCTATTAAAGCCCCATCTTTCCCTCTGCTTTGCTGCCTTTCATTCTCCGAGCACCAAATATGTGCAAGGTTCATAGGGGGCGAGAGAAGGGCTCAAATCCTGTCCCTAATGGTGACCAGAGGTGACGGGCGCCTGGGATGCCACCCGCGGTTGTGGGCGAGGGGAACGCGCAGGCCACGCCCAGGAGTATCCCCGCATCCTATTGGGCCAGCATCTCCATGTTCACTGAGGGTCTTCTCTCTCCATCCTGAGGCCTGACGCCTCCTATGGTGTTGTCCCCTTCTAGAATCTGGGGAACATGCCTGATGGGAAAAGTTAAACAAATGAAAGCAATGTCATGCCCACGATTTGTGAATCTGACCTTAGCGGATATGCGCTCCACAGCTGGAGGGGGTTCAGAGAGATTGCCGTTTTGTTTGGCTTTGATTTTTCTGAGATTGGAAAATGAAGAGCCCTTGACATGTTTGGGAAAACAAGCTAAGAAACGCTCACACCACCCTGACCCTGTGAAGCCGCTCCAGCCTCCTATGTTGACCCTGATTCCCAAGTATTTCTAGAAGGCAGGGGGCAGGCCCAGCTGTCCTCGCCACTGCCCAGAGCACTGGAATGTTTGTGTTGGAGCCTGAACAGTGCAGGCTCGGATTCAGCAAGATCTGCTATGTTTTCTTCTTGAGTTTTTCCTTCCCAGAAAAGCTCTGATTTAAACTAGTAATTCGTCACGGGAGGGAATGGGACTGGCCAGGACTTAGAACTGTGAGTAAGTCAGGGTACCGGTGATGCATTCAGAAGTCGGGGCAGGACCAGCACGGTGGCCTGATGGGGGTGAAGGATCCTTGCCTTCCTCCTTTCCTTGGCCATTCCCAGCAACGGCTCCCACCTCGAGGTCTGTGTTGGCTGCTCTAGTTCCAGCCATTGCCGTCACATCCCTGGTCCACCCAGTGGGGGTGGGAGGGCCTCATGTGCCAATCACAGGGCACCCTCAGCTGGAGGATGCCCAGAGCCCTTATGGTAACACCCCATTGGTTAGAATGTGGTCACGTGGCCATATCTTCCACAAAGGAAACTGGGAAATGTAGTCTTTAGCAGGGCAGCCATGAGCCAAGATTAAAGTGTTAAAGATTTCCCAACCTGGACATCGCTGACATTTGGAGATGGGAACTTCTTTGTCAGGGGGCCCATCCTGTGAATTGCAGGATGTTTAGCAGCATCCCTGGCCTCTCGCACCAGAGCCAGTAGCATCTTCCAGTCATGACAGCCAAGAGTGTCCTCAGACATTACCAAACGTCCCCAAGGCAAAATCACTCCTCGTCGGGAACCCCTGGGCCGAATCAAGGGTCCCAATCTCTATGTCTGCAGCACCAGGCAGGAGCGGGGCTGGGGGCCTGGGGGTGGGGCGTGAAGCCTGCCTCATCAAGAGAGAACAGCTTCCTCTGGGGTCCACTTTGCCAGGTCTCATGCAGGAAGAAGACACAGGTCCAGTTTTTCATGCAAAATAGCCTCAGAGCTTACTGATGACTCCATGGACTGTAGCCCGCCAGGCTCCTCTGTCCATGGGATTCTCTAGCCAAGAATACTGGAGCAGATAGCCATTTCCTTCTCCAGGGCATCTTCCCAACGCAGGGATCGAACCCGGGCCTCCTGTATTGCAGGTGGATTCTTTACCATATGAGCCACCAGGGAAGCCCTTACTGATGACACCTAATTAAAAAGTGGAAGAAGCTGCATGGTCATTATGAGTTGAATTATGACCTCCCGAAAGAGCGTCCCTGGTGGCTCGGATGGTAAAGAGTCTGCCTGCAAGGCAGGAGACTTGGGTTTGATCCCTGAGTTGGGAAGATTCCCTGGAGAAGGAAACGGCAAACCACGCCAGTAGTCTTGCCTGGAAAATCCCATAGATGGAGGAGCCTGGCAGGTACAGTCCATGGGGTTGCAAAGAGTTGGACATGGCTGAACGACTTCACTTTCACTTTGAAAAAGGTATGTTCGAGTTCAATGCCTGGAACCTGTGAAGATGCCCTTATTTGGAAACAGGGTCTCTGCAGATGGAATCACGTTCAGTGACGTCATACTGGAATGGGGTGGGCCCTGATTCAACAGGGCTGGTGTCCTTACAGAAGAGACGCAGGAAGAAGAGGCCAGCTGCACACAGAGGCCGAGGTCGGGGTGATGCCTGGGGCCACCAGAAGCCGGAGGAGGCGGGAAGGACCCGCCCTGAGAGCCTCCAGAGGGGGGACCACCCTCCAAGCACCTTGATCTGACCTCTGGTCTCCAGAGCTGTGAGATTAAGCCGCTCTTGCTTTAAGCTGCCCGGCTCGTGGTATTCTGCGCCGCAGTCACAGGGAACCAACTCAGCGGGCCAGTGCTGCCGCGCCTCTGGGCGAGGGGCTTCCTGCAGCCCCGCCCACACCCCCAACTTGACAGGCTGGCTTCAGCTTGTCGTTTGACACCAGCTACACGAAGTGGCTGTACATCTACCAGACCCTTCCCTCTGGGGTCCCTGAGACAGCAAGACAGGCCAGACGGACAGGTCCAGCCATAAACCGCCAGAGTCGAGCCTGACACCCCCGAGAACCTGGCCAGGAGCGGGACGGTGTCGGGAACACAGCGTCAGGGCCCTCCCGCCTTGCTGCCGTCTGCGTGCGGTGCCGCTGGGTCCTCTCACTCTCGGCTTCCTCATCCAGCAAATGGGGAGAAAGTTTCCCTGGGGACAGGACAGGCCTGCGTGAGTACTGCTCGGCCGCTGCACACCAGGTGGCCGTTGACGCCACGCTGGGTCACTCGGGCGAACCCAGATGCAGGGACCAGTGTGTCGGGGCCTGTCGGGGACCAGGGGACGCAGAAAACCGCGGAGGACCCGAGAGCAGGTGGGAAAGTGCCGACTCTGCAGAAATGTGCGCTCTGCTCTGCCTGAAGGCGGTTGAGCTGGGGTCAGAGTTAAGGTTGGGGTTGGGATTAAGGTTAGACTTAAGGGTTAGTCAACAACAACACAACAATGGTGCTGAGAGTTTAGACTGGCGTTTAGCTGGGGTTTGGTTGGGGCTAAGTTTAAAAATAGGATTTGAGTTGGGATGGGTTAGGGTTAATCTTGAGGGTAGATCCAGTATTTAAGATGCAGTTTGGATCAGGATTAGGCTTCGGGTCAGGTGAGGGTTTGGGTTCCCTGATGGGTCAGCAGTAAACAAATCAGGAAGCACAGGAGACCTGGGTTCGATCCCTGGGTCTGGGAGAGTCCCCTGGAGAAAAGTGAAAGTGAAGTCCCTCAGTCGTGTCCGACTCTTTGCCACCGCATGAACTGTACCTGCCAGGCTCCTCCATCCATGGGATGTTTCCAGGCAAGATTACTGAAGTGGATTGTCATTTCCTTCTCCAGGGGATCTTCCCAACCCAGGGACTGAACCCAGGGCTCCTCCTGGCTTGCAGGCAGACTCTTTACCGCCTGGGCCACAAGGAAAGCTGGATGAAAGTGAAAGTCGCTGTCCTGTCTGAATCTTTGCCACCCCTTGGACTGCAGTCCATGGAGTTCTCCAGGCCAGAAGACTGGAGTGAGTAGCTTTTTCCCTTCTCCCGCAGATCTTCCCAACCCAGGAATCGAACCAGGTTCTCCTGCGTTGCAGGCGGATTCTTTACCGGCGGAGCTATCAGGGAAGCTCTGAGAGAAGGGAGTGGCAGCTTACTCCAGTATTCTTGCCTGGAGAATCCCATGGACAGAAGAGCCTAGTTGGCTACAGTCCCTAGGGTTGCAGAGAGTTGGACATGACTGAAGCGATTAACATGCATGCCTGCCGGAAAGGGTCAGAAGTGGGCTGTCTGGGGTAAGTGAAGGCAGAGCTGGATCTGAACCCTCGCCCCTTGCTGTGGCTGCAGAGACCACCTTGCGTCTCTCCGTGGCTCTCCTGGTCTGGCCACTGAGCATCCAGCCTCACCTTGATCCAAAGCTCCATGACCTTTGACACCTTGCCACTGCCCAGGCCTCAGTTTACCTTTCTGAACGCGTGGCTCCTCCCTGGTTTCCTCAAGGCTCTCCCAGCTCTAAAAATTCTAATTAGGCAGCCTCCTCTCCAGGCTCGAATTGTGAGCTATTGTCATGCAGGAACCCAGGAGTACAAAGATACTTTCAAAAATGGAGCAGAACAAAAGATGAAGTTGGTAGCGTCAAGCTCTGGTATTATACTTAGAGAAACTATTTAAAACCCAAATACTTTTTTCTGCCATGTGTTCATCAGAATCGCTCTGGGAAACCGTGTGTGTGACTTCCACAAAAGGTTTGTATCGACAGGACATGTTATCGTTCAATTTCGAGGAAAGAGGAGTAATTAGATGCCTCGTTCCAGATATTGTTTCAATTACAGCAGAAAAAATATATATACAAATTCCAGGAGGAAGCAAGTATCTCCTTTTCATTCCCAAGAAGGCTCCCTTTCCTGATGTCAGAAGAGCCCCACAGTAACAGGAAGCCCAGTGGGAGGCCCTGGGGATTTGGCGGCCCCTGCCCTTCTGGGCTTCCTCGTGGCTCCGCTGAAAGAATCTGCCTGCAATGTGGGAGACTTGGGTTCGATCCCTGGCTTGGGAAGATTCCCCTGGAGAAGGGAAAGGCTACCCACTCCAGTATTCTGGCCTGGAGGAGTCCATGGACTGTATAGTCCGTAAGGTTGCAAAGAGTCAGACATGATTGAGCGACTTTCACAGCCACGGCCCTTCTGGAGCAGGTGAAGGCGACATCAGGTGCATTTTGGAAATTTAAAGCATCACTTGGTATGGTTGCAAGGTGGGCTGGTGTCCAGCAGGGGGCAACATCCAAGGCCCCACCCCTCCAGACTGGTCCCAGTGCTCGAAGCTTTGGCGGGTGCACAGAAAGGGAATTAGTGGGTCCCAATCTTAAAGGAAATCCACCCTGAATGTTCACTGGAAGGACTGATGCTGAAGTTGAAGCTCCAATACTCTGGCCACCTGATGCGAAGAGCTGACTCATTGGAAAAGACCCTGATTCTGGGAAAGATTGAAGGCGGGAGGAGAAGCGGGGGACAGAGGATGAGATGGCTGGATGGCATCACTGACTCGATGGGCGTGAGTTTGAGCAAGCTCCAGGAGTTGGTGATGGACAGGGAGGCCTGGCGAGCTGCAGCCCATGGGGTCACAGAGAGTCGGACACGGCTGAGGGGCTGAACAGCAGCACAGCGGTGGACGGGGCGTCACGTCAGCCGCGGTGATGGCCCGGCCAGCCTCACCCTGCCCTCCACTGTCCGCCCGTGGGGCTGGCCCTTCAGTCTCCCCCTCACCCAGAGGGACCCTTGCAGGTCGCACTCTGACCCATGCTCCTTGCGGCCTCACGGGCAGGAGGGCGTCTGAGCCGGTATGCAGAAACCCCCTGGCAGTGTGGCTGAGCCCCGGCGCCTCCCTCATCCCTCCCGACCTCACACACTTTGCTCCAGGAATGCCAACTACTCTGCTCTGCTCTGTTACTCCCTGACACCCCCCGAGCCACACCACCTCCACACCTTCGTGACTGGGACCCCTCTGCCCAGAGCACTCTTCCCAGCGTTGACCCTTCACAGCTCTCTTCCTCATCCGTCAAAACAAGTTCAGTCACCTCTTGCAGGAAGCCCTCCTGGGGCTCCCCAGGACACTGGAGGGCTGCCAAGGCCCCGTCACGGGGGCTCACTATCTCAGTCTTCCCGGGTGCCTCTTCGTGAGCTCAGGGCTCCTCGGGGCAGGAACCCAGATGCTTCACTTGCAGCATCCTGGGCCCATTAGAGGGTGGAATCCTTCAGGAAGACTGTTGGATGGACACATGAGTGGGCGAGCGGGTCAGTGAGGATGACCGGCCTGCTCACTGGTTCACAGGCTCCGGTCATCTAAGCAGAAAGAGTGAACATCCGAGTGGACAGAGTGAATGCCCCCGAAAGTGTGGGGGAAGCCAGCTCTCACGGGCGCTGGCCAGCCTGCTGGGGGCAGAGAGGAATCAGGGCGGCATCTCCCCACATCTGTGCTCAACAACCCAGGATGCCTGCCCAGCCCCCCAGCCGCACACAGGCCTCATGGCATCAGCACTGAGCTCCTGGCCAGCGCGGCCGCTGCTCCAGACAGACAGACGGACTCGGCCCCGGGAGCCGTCCACACCGGCAACCCTCGACCTCCCGCCTCTCATCTCCCGAGGGGCAAACGGTGGTGCAGTGTGGGCTAGGTCAAGGGTGTGAGGTCTGTGGGCACCTCGCCGTCCACTCCCCGGACGCCCGCCCTTCCCCGCTGGCCTCTGACTGCGTCCTGCCGAGGCCCAGCCGCTAGGTAAGGGCTGCAGGGCGGAGGGGCGCGGTCCATAGCTGCTCCCTGGGCAGCGGCGGGCAGGCCCTCGGGCCAGTTTGGACCGGACGCCTTCCTGGACCACAAGGCCCCACCTTCCTGCACCCAGGCCATCCCGCGGTCCCTGACACTGACCGTCAAACTCACGCCAGGCGTTCCACTATCCGCTGGGAGCCAGGCAGAGAGCACCGAAGACGGCCCGGCCTGAGGAGCCAAGGGCTGCGGTCAGAACAGGATGGGTCGGTGTGAGGCGATTACCCTTCAGACAGTGCTCAAAGGCCGGAAGGAGGCAGATCCCTGCCCCCCACCCACCCAAACACCGTGGCTCTGGGGGCGGCTGGGGTGATGGCAGCGGGAGGCCTGGGCTCGGGGCCTCACCCTCTCAGGACGGGACGTGCTGGGGTCACGGTGGAAGCCCGTGTGGACGGGCAGCGTCCAGGGCGCCACACGTGCTGCCTGCCAGCGGCTCGACGCAAGCATCGCCAGAGTGACCCGTGGGGACCGGCTCCTCTCTGCCTCACCTCCACCCAGGCTCCCAGGCTCCCCTGGCCCCCCCTCCCGCCCCCTCCTCCCGCCCCCCACGCCCCCCATCCCCAGTGTCTCCAGAGAGGTCAGCAGGACCCGCCGTGGATGGCTGCGTGCAGGCCTTGGGAAACCCGCGCCCTTGTCTGTTTAAGCCATTTGGAGGGGGTCTCCGTGGAAACCACTGCACTGGGGGTCTCCACACAGATGAATATTCAAGGATCAGGGCACGGGGCGCCGGGGAGACCGTGGCTTCCTGCAGTGACCAGCGTGGGGGTCCTGGGGACTGAGCCTTCTGGGGAGGACACGCTGAGGCCTGGGCCTCTCACCCGCACGATCGGGTCGCTGTCGCCGCCGCTGTATGGAAGACAAAGGTGCCCAGGGGAGGGGGGCTGCCCGCACGAGTCCGGAGGATGAACAAGAACCCCAGAGGGTCCGGCTGGACGTGGGGCTCCTCCCCACAGCCTGACACGAAGGATGAGTGGCCTTGAGCCGCGGCGTGACTTGCCCATGCCCTCCAGGTCATCCGTGACAGTGGGAAGGTGTTAGTCACTCAGTCGTGTCGTGGCCGACTCTTTGTGACCCCATGGTCTCTCCATGGGATCCTCCAGGCAAGCATCCTGGAGTGGGTTGCCACTCCCTTCTCCAGGGGATCTTCCCGACCCAGGGATCGAACCCGGTTCTCCTACACTGCAGGAGGATTCTTTACCGTCTGAGCCACCAGGGACGCCCTGATCATCCCATTCACTGTCCCTGACTCGGTCTGTCTGCACGCTTGTAACAAAAGCCCACAGGCGTGGCGGCCCCATGAACCACAGACGTTTACTGCTCACGGTTCTGGCCGCTGGAAGCCAGGGGTCAGCGCGTGCAGCCACGTCCGGGTGAGGACCGTCTTCCTGGGTTACTGCCAGCCCTTCTCCCCACGTCCCCGTGAGACCGGGGGGCTGAGGGGCTCTGTCAGCCTCCTCTACAAGGACACGGATCCCACCCACAGCTGGAGAGTCAGACCACCTCCCGAGGCCCACCCACAGATACCCTCAGGCTGAGGGTAGGAGTTCAGCATGTGAGTCGTGAGGGAACAGACACTCAGACCACGCCTGGACCTCGTCAGGCTGCTGGGGAGGGGGTTAAGGGGCAGAGCATGTCTGAGGCCTGGCACAGCCTGGTACTCGGAGGGAGGACCCGGGCAGCCTGGCACGTGGAGGCCAGGGGTGAGGGTCACTCCGTCCACCTTTGGTAGACTTAATGCCCACATGCAAGTCTGCCCTTGAGGCCGTGTTCCGAACAGAATGTCCTGCGGGATCCCAGCCTGGGACTGGTCATCAGAATCGCTCGTGAAAATTCCATCTCCTACCAGCCTAGAGTCCGAGGCCCCTGCAGGCCTGAGTGGTGCCCGGGCCAGGCTGTGCCCCCAGGGGAACTCGCGGCTTCCCAGGCGCTGCTCAGATGCGGCCGGGACACGCGAGGCTGTAGGTTTGTACGTCTCCGTGCGTCCATCGCCTCCCGAGGGCTGGCTCAGTCTCCTTCACGGGAAGCAGGTCGTCATCCAGGGGTGTGGGTCCTGGTCACCGGGGGGCACTTTGTGAGACGGGGAGGGATCCCCCCTTTCTGATTGCGCCCCGTTTCCAGGGACCAGGGGCGCTCCATCCTGGACCTTGATCCAAGGTTACATTTCGTTAAAGGAAAATGCATTCATTTTAACTTTGTTGCCCGCCACCTAGAAAGTGACGTTTGGCACATGAAAGGTTCCAGAACCAGGGTCTCTGGTGCAAAGCTGTCTCTGCTGGTGGAAGGTCAGCGTCACAGACACGTACTCTTCATGTATTAGAACGTGGTCTTGGCGGCCCTCCGAGCAGAGATTGGGGTCACAGGGCAGGACTGGGGCCTGGCTCTGCAGCTTCACTGCCGAAGCCGTGGTTTCCTCACTGTATCGGGGTGGGGGCCCCCCAGCGCGGGGCACACGGCACCTCATTACCATGTGACGGCCTGAGCAGGCCCAGCGCCGTGTGCCTGAGGAGCCGTGCGCACAGCCCCGGCGGTGGGCGACGTTGGACCCCCACCTCCTTCCCGGCCAGGTCCGCGCCCACAGGGGCTGCGCCGCGCCTCCGTGCATGGCTGGCTTTCTGCTCAGCACTAAGTCCGCTGTCTCGTTATTCACCCGCTTCCGGCTCTTTCATCACAGGCACTGTTGCTTTGGGACAGACACGTGGCTGGAGAGGTGGGTGCGGACGCTCCCGTGGGTCCAGCAGGGACTCCTCTCCCTGCTCTGGGGACCAACCCCCGCCCCACGCATCCCAGTCTCAGCTGCCCTTTCAAGGGATGGTTCAGTGACCGCCAGTCTGAGGAAGGGCAAGTCAGCTGGTGAAAGGGTAGAATCGAGGTGGTCCCAGAGGGAGAGCAGACAAGATCTCCAACCTTTCTCAGAAGCAGGCACACATCCACTCGCCTTCAGCCCGTCCCTCTGGCCTGGGAGCAGCCGCCAGGAGGCAGAGCCCGACCTCCTACTCACCCGTCAACGCCCCAGCCGCGGTGAGGCACAGGGCGGCCCAGGAGACGTGCGCGTCGAGGCGGAGAAAGCTGACCTGGACTGAGCGGTGTGAAACGAGATCACGTCCACGGTGGGCGGCTGGGAAGACGGACAGGGCAGACCAGGGCTGCCCAGACCAGTACCCCCACCCAGGCCCTGCAGACTGCGCCACAGATTTGGGGCTCACATGGCAGACCCATCACACCGTGAGACCCAAGCTCAAATCCTGATCTTCCTTAAAGCAACAGGCTCTCCTCTGTAAGTGTCACTGGGGGGCCAGGCAGGAATCAAATGCTCACCTCTCAGGACTGCTGTGTGCACACCTGTTTATTATTATTACTTTTATGTTCTTACACTTTGGCCACGCTGCACGGCATACGGGATCTCAGTTTCCCAACCAGGGAAGGAACCCACGCCTCCCGCATGGGCAGCATGGAGTCTTAACCCCTGGACCGCCAGGGAAGTCCCTTTTTTTTTTCCTTACTGGGAAGCCCAGAGCAGAATGACCACACAGAAGTGTTTCAGCTCTGACCTCCTCCGTTTGGCGCCCAGGGACTTCTGATTCAAGAAGCAGGCTGCACCCCCTCTCCCCCACCTCCTCCTGCTCCAGTCTCACAGACGATGGCAAAGCTGCCTTCACCAGGGGAATGCATCCCGTGCGAGGACCAGACGCTGAGAGCGGAAGGTGACGCCCCGGACCGCAGAGGGAGCCCCGCCCAGCACGCAGCCGTCCTCCGGGCTTTGCCACAGGGAACCAGGGAAGGTGAGGAAGGTCCGGCCAGGTGAGGAGGGCCATGAGCCAGGCGCTCAGGCCACCCCACGGAGCCTGGGGAGGGGGCAGGGGGGTCTTTCAGGAACTGCCAGGCGCCCAGCAGCTCTCCTCCCCACAGTGGGGAGGATGGGGCTCGCCTCCAGGGGCCAGAGGCCGAGAAGGGTCGGCAGGGGGAGAAACGGAAGCGCAACGGAGCGGCCCCTGCCCAGTGGTTCAGAAGATCAGTGACTGGTTCAGACTGGCTCAGAAGAGCAGTCACTGGTTCAGAAGACCAGCCCCTGCCCAGGAGCCCCAGACCCTGGGATCCCCAGCTCCTGCCTCACTCTCACCAAGGCCCCGAGATGTGTGCCCATCTTAACAGCTGTCAGCCCTCCCCAGAGCGGGCAGTGAGTGAGGACAGAGCCGGCCGTCACCATGGGGGTTAGAGGTGCAAAGTCAGGAGGCGGCGGGGAGGAACCAGGAGGAAGGGGGATGCCGCGAACGAGAACTAACCAGCTCCCCAGTGAACGGAGCTACTGGAACGGCCATGGCAGACCTTCCAGGTAAGATGGACACTGTTGGAGGTGAGGGAAGGCCCAAAACCCGATGTGAGATGGACACGTGTAGCTGAATCCCTGGGCCGCGCGTCTGAAATGAACGCAACATCCTCAGACAAGCGTTGCCGCTGCTCAGCTGCGCAGTCGTGTCTGACTCGGCAACCCCATGGACTGTAGCCCTCAGGCTCCTCCGTCCACGGAACGTCCCAGGCAAGGATACTGGAGTGGGTTGCCATTTCCTCCTCCAGGGGATCTTCCCCATCTAGGGATCGAGCCCACGTCTCCTGCACTGGCAGGCCGGTTCTTTACCACGGAGTTACCGGGGAAGACAAGGTCAACTGTGCCTCAATCTAAAAACCTCAGTCAGTGCTGAGCAGAAGAGCGAGTGGATGAGCTGGAACAGGGCGACCCCGGACACGTCCGCCAGTGGCGGTCAGCCTTTGGCCACGTCCCCTAGTGGCGGTCAGCCCTTGGACACGTCCGCCAGTGGTAGTCAGTCCTTGGCATAAGGAAGACGCAGAAGAATTCAGGACCAAGGAATCGTTTTCTCTCCAAAAGCTCGGGTCCGATCTCTAATGAGAGAGCCCCTCTGTCCCAGCCTCCAGGACTCACAGACACCCGTCCCTGGCGTGGCGGGTCCTTCGCCCCCTCCTTGATGACCTCATGCCGCCCTGAGTGATCAGACACTCACTCCCCAGCCACACCTACGGCTTGGCGCTCCCCTGCCCCCTTGTCTGCGCGGAGGGACCCCAACTCTGTACCGCTGTGTCAGCTTGTTGGCGCCGCTGGAACCAAACCCCAGAGACTGGGAGCAGGACGCCGTCCTGGAGCTGATGCTGACCGTGGTGAACTGTACATTTAACAAGCGCGGACATGGTCCATCTGTGTGAAGTGAAGTCGCTCAGTCGTGTCCGACTCTGTGCGACTCCATGGACTGTAACCCGCCAGGCTCCTCTGTCCATGGGATTCTCTAGCCAGGCAAGGATACTGGAGTGGGTTGCTGTTCCCTTCTCCAGGGGATCTTCCAGCCCAGGAATGGAACCCGGGTCTCCTGCATTGCAGGCGGATTCTTTACCGTCTGTGTGCCCAGGGAAGCCCTGTGTATTCAACTCATGTATTTTCAACCACAATTAAAAATAAAAATAAAATACAAAGGAAAGGCCCTCTGCCTGTGTCTCGGGTGAGAGGTGATGTGAACACCCTATCTGAAAAGCCAGGCTCCACCAAGGCTGCAGCGGGTCCCAGACTCTGTCCAGGGAGCCCACAGCTGAGCCTCGCTGAGCCGGCAGACGGGTGCGCAGGGCCCCAGCTGGCCGACCGAAACGTCCCAGTGGAGAAATGGGGTAAGAACATATGGGGGCCCTGCCTGGCCCCTCGCAGGAGTGGGACACAGGGCATGTGGTCCTGCCCGAGGTTGGCCCCGCCCTGAGCTCCAGCCCAGGGGGCAGGGTCGCCCCATATCTGTGTCTGCCCACAAGTCTGCTCTGAACCAGTTTCCTCTGGGCAGTCTGCTAGCGTGGAGATGCTAGTCCTCAGACCTGAGATCCGGGCATGGCACCTGGGAGTCTGCATTTCTTTCGTTCTTTTTTTTTTTTTAAGGAATCTGCATTTCATAAGCTCCCTAGCTGATCCCAAGAGGCCTGAGGGACTGCTTTAGATAAACTGCTTGAGAATTCCCAGCATTTACAGTTGTCTGATTCCACTTCATCCTTATCAGAGCCCAGCAAAATAAACATTATGAAGCCCCCTTTTAAAGCAATGTTTTTGAACCATGATTTAATATAACACAAATTTTAGCTGTTACAAGTCTCTCTCAGAATTGCTATCAAGATCATACTGGGTCTGGTAAGTGCTTTATAAACTATTGAGTGCTGTGTACACAGAGGGGGTTTATTATTGTGGGGGATTATTACTGTTTTTACTGAACGAGTACTCTGAGGAGGGTGGGGCGTTCTGGCACTGTTTATCTGAGCGGTTCCTAGAAGGGGGAGGTTGCTGGGTGGGAGTGTGTGTGACTGCCAACAGCAGAGCATTATTTGGGCGCCTCACTTAGACACGAGTGGGGAGCAGGTGGCTGCTGTCTTTAAATTTTTCATTTGGAAATAATCTCAAACTGCAGGTAAGTTAGGAGAATGAAAGTAGCACAAGGAATGCCACCTACCATTTACCTGGATTCCATCACTGCCAATGTTTTACCCCATTTATTTCATCATTGATTTGCCCCTCCCCCTCCTCCCCTCCCCCTCTCCCCCCTCCTCTGCCCTGCCTGCCCCTCCTCCCTCCCCTCCCCCTCCCTTCCCTGCCCACCCCTCCCCCCTCCCTCCTCGGCCCTGCCCCTCCCCCTCCCCCTCCCCCCTCCCCCTCCCCCTCCCCCCCTCTCCCATGCCCCTCCCCTCCCCCTCCCCCCTTCACCCCCATGGGAACGTGCAATTTTTCTCTGAACCGCTGGAGACCAAGCTGCAGGCACGGCAGCCCTTCGCCCCTCGAGACAGAGCTCTTCTCTTACGTAACATCAGTGCGATTATCAGCACGGCTCCGGTACCTTTATCTAAGCTGCCACTCACACTCCCGCTCTGCCAGTTGACCGGATGACGCCCTTTCTCGCCCTCTCTCGCCCAGGGTCCCTTGGGGATCAGGGACTGCACTCATCTGCCTGTCTCTTTAGTTTCCTTTCATCTGGTACATTTCCGTAGCCTTTGTCTTTCATGTCACTGACATTTTGAAGACTACAGTTGTTTTTTTTTTTAATAGAACGGTGCTCCTTGGGGTTTGTCTGATCCTTCCTCTCTATTAGATTCTGGCTGCACTAACGCACGGATGACGTGTCCTCCCCGCTTCCACGTCGAGAGCACACGACAAGCTTCTGCCTCTTACCGATGAGGCTGTTTCTGGTGAGCTGCTCAAGGAACTGTCTGATTTACCTGCTGTATTTCCTTGCAACTGATACGCAGTCTGGAAAGCACACTCTTTAAAGACCCTGGAAATGGTCTGCGTCTCATCAAAACGTCCCCCAGATTTAGCATCCATTAGTGACTTGCTGATCCAATCTTACATTGCTAAATGTCGATTTTCCAACCCGCAGTTGCTGCACGTGTAGCAGTTGGTATCCCGTGTGCGAGGAAAGCCGTAAGTCTTCCATCTCGTCTGTCGTCTATTCATCTGTCCACCTGTCTGTCCCCCTCTGTGTCATCTGTCAGGTAGGTAGGTAGGGGTGCAGGTTTGTAGGTATGTTTGTGCGGATAGATGCATCCATATCGTCATCTATCGATCAATCCATCACTCCATCTATGTATCATAAATGTAGGTAGGTGTCTTTTGTCAGCGTGAACATCTATAATCTTTCGGGGTCCTTCGTTAGTTTGATGCTCAGATCACCCCAAACGCTGGCCCCTGACTGCCCTGCCAAGCCGGCTCGTGGGTCTCTGTGACATCCCACCTTTGTTAGCACCTCTTTACTCCCTGGTGGACAAGAGGTTCCAGGCTCAAGGCAGGCTGTCCCTGCCGCAGCCCTAAAATCAGCCATTTCTCTGGGAAGCCTGCTTCCTTTTAGTAGAAAGTGGCTTAGAAACCAGAAAGTGTCTGGGTGCCAGGGGTCATGAACTCAGGCTTTCAGGCCCGTCGGCAGAGAGACGGAGGAGCTGTGCGCACGTGTGTACCCGGGCACGCATGCAGCAGACAGGCCCACAAGCACACATACAAACGTACGGCAAAGACACCGTGAAAATGTCAAAGTGCAGGCGTACTCGCTCAGACGTGCCTGACTCTGTGCGCCCCGTGGACTGTAGCCCGCTGGGCTCCTCTGTCCATGGGATTCTCCAGGCAAGAGCACTGGGCTGCCATTAGTGGGTTGCCATTCCCTTCTCCAGGGGATCTTCCCAACCCAGGGACCAAACCTGGGTTTTCCGCACTGCGGGCAGATGGTAAAGACCATCTGAGCCACCAGCGAAGCCCCCTGGACGCTGTAGAGATGTTGAGTTCATACTGATGACCTGGGCTGGCGCCCTCCCCACTCCATAGTTACATCTCTTTTCTGACAGCGGTGCCCCCAGGGGTGTGCCCTTAGCTTCTCAGCAGCCCGACAACTCCAGTTCAGTTCAGTTCAGTCCGTCAATCATGTCCGACTCTGCGACCCCATGGATTGCAGCACACCAGGCCTCCCTGTCCATCACCAACTCCCGGAGTTTACTCAAACTCATGTCCATTGAGTCGGTGATGCCATCCAACCATCTCATCCTCCGTCGTCCCCTTCTCCTCCTGCCCCCAATCTTTCCCAGCATCAGGGTCTTTTCCAATGAGTCGGCTCTTTGCCTCAGGTGGTCAAAGTATTGGAGCTTCAGCTTCAGCATCAGTCCTTCCAGTGAATATTCGCAACTGATCTCCTTTAGGATGGACTGGTTGGATCTCCTTGCAGTCCAAGGGACTCTCCAGAGTCTTCTCCAACATCACAGTTCAAAAGCATCAATTCTTCGGTGCTCAGCCTTCTTTATGGTCCAACCCTCACATCCATACATGACTACTGGAAAAGCCATAGCTTTGACTAATCGCACAAGAGCCCATCTAGTTGTATTTGTTCTAATTTGCTCCCACTTTTCTCTGCCCTGTCTCCAGCCCCATCCAAGACTCGGGGTGTCCAGACCATCACTCTGTTCTAAAGTCACCTGGATTTGCTTTTGTTTCCATTTTGGTTTTCAGGGTGCCTCTGAACCAATGGGGATTGGTTTCTACCAGTTTGCTTTCAATTTTATCTTCCCCTTTCTCCTCCTCGCTGATTGAATTGACTTGGATGTAGAACAAGAACCTGCTTCCAAAGGCTAACTTCACAGAGGAGTCCCCCCACCCCCTCTCCTGGCAGGGGATGGATCTCATTCTTTCCTTGCTTACTTGTCCGGAGTGTCTTCTTGTAAAAACAGGCCGTCTGGGTACTTCTTCCTGTTCTCTTTCTTTATGACGTACAACTTGGCATGTGGTTGTGCTGTTGCTGCCCTTGAACTTTTTCACTCAATGTTACATCCTAGAAATCACTCCAAAGTGCTTGGCAGAGACCCTTTGGCGAGGGGCCCAGCCCCACCCCGCTGAGGATGTGGGGTACGCGGTCCCCGCTCCTCTTGCACCTTAACTCTCCCTACTTCGCTGCGATGAATACTGATGGAGCGAACACCCCATGCCTCTGTATTTTGTGATGTTGAAAGCGTATCTTTGGGGTGAATTCTTCAAAGTGAGGTTGCTGGCTCAAAGAGTAAATGCACGCGTTGATTTGTCCACGCACAAGGGCTACACCGGGTTCGTTGCCATCGGCAGCATCTGAGCCTGTCTGTTTACCCACAGCTTCGCCGGCAGAGCATGTTGTCAGACTTTTGTGTTTTTGCCAGTCGGATGGATAAGAGATGGCACCTTGCCTGGCTTCAGTCTATCTCTCTTATATGGAGAAGCAACGTGACTTTTCACTTGTCCGAGGGCCATTTTTATAGTCCTTTTGGGGAACGATTTTTCGTGTAGTTTGCTCTTTTTTATACGTGATTTTTGCACTTTTGTTTCTCACCTTTTAAAAATTCTTCGTATATCAAGCCTTTTATCTACGAGGTAAGTTCCAAGTGTTTTCTGCTAGCATGTCTTTTACTTTACTTATTTTTCATGCAAGACTCCCCATTTTTGCAGACAAATGTGTTGCTGTTTTCTTTATTGGAGCTGGGCTTTTACTCACAGCTGGAAAGCCTTTCTCTGCACACTGCTTACAGAAGGATTCACCTGTGTTTGCTTCTGGTATTTGTATATCGAAGCTTCGTACTTCCAGAGCTTTGATCTTGTGAGTTTTTTCTTCTGCCTGGTGTGAGAAATGGATCTAATTTTATCTTTTTCCAAACAATGATCTACTCACCTGGCATCATTTTACTTGACGGATCCTGATGGCTGCGGGGAACTGAAATGCGTCCTTCATCACTCACTGGACTCTTCCACCGTGGTCTGGCTCCGTGGCTCCCTCGTGTCATCAGCCTGTTGTCTCCAGGAGAAGTCTGCGCAGCGTGCCGTAATGCCCACCCCGAGCCCCTCCTCCTCGCCGCCCTCAGCTATTCTTGCCTGTTTATTTTTCCATACGAATGTTAACATCATCCATGTAGCTCCGCGAAAAAATGCTCGTTGGAATTTTTATTAGGAGCCCATTAAATTTATACCCTAAATTAGAGAGAACTGACATCTTGATGATGCTGGAACGTCCTAACCTTTCTATTTTGGGTCTTCTTCGTGCCTCGCAGGAGTGTTTTATGGTTTCTTTCACATGGGCTCTGCACATGTCTTGTCAAGCTGCCTGCCGGGGGGCGGCGGAGCAGGGCCTGGGCTGCCAGCCAGTTGGCATCCCACCCCCCCGCACTCCCTGGCCCTCCCATCCCCCTCCGGCCCCTGCCCTCGGACCCATGTGGCCTCTTCAAGGGGCCCCTTAACTCTAGGTTCTCTGCATGTCTGGCCAATAGGAAGCCGCCGGAGAGAACAGGATGAGGGGAGACAGACAGCTTGATTCCCGGGCTTGCCAGGCCAGGGAACCGAGGCTGCGGCACGTCCGGGGCAGCCCTGTCCCTCGGCCACAACCACAGCCCGCCCTCTGGGGTCCGGCCACGCCCCTTCCTGGACCCTTTGGGGCCCGGAAGGTCCTGGCTCCCCTGTGGCCCGCACTGTCCACGGCTGGTTTCCTGACTCCATCCTCTCCATCACCTGCTGGTGTGGTCCCCCAGCCCTGACCCCGGGTCCCACCATTCTCTCTGCTGAGGGTCCACGTGGAGCCTTGGCCTGGGACCCCCTCACCCTCTTCTCCTTCCCTCACTCCTCTCTGCCTGTCCCTGCCCAGCCTCACCCTGGGTACCAGGCAGATGAAGATGTTCAGCCTCAATCCATCCTGGTCCCTGATAGGTTGAGGGTCCATGGTCAGCCTCACTCTCACACCCCTGGACACCTGGGTAGCCCCTCCTGCCCTCCTCCCACCCGCCGTCTCCTTCTCCAGACCATTCTCCGAGTGGCCTTCAAGGGGCTCTGCTCCCCTCTGAAATGAGAGCCTTGTCACCCCAGCAGACACCCAGCTCCGGATGGCAGACCAGAACCTGTGCTCACCTCCCGTCCCCTCTGAGGCCCACAGAACTACAGTGACAACGACACGCCCTCAGGAGGAGAGTGCTTAGGAGCGACACAGGTCACCAGCCAAGGGGCGGTTTCGATAAATGTCTGGACGGTGGAAGAGAGGCACGTGGGTTGATGGATGGTACAGAAGGGAGATCAGAGCCTAAAACCTGAAGGAGGGGCCGCAGAAGGAGGGTGAGCCCACCTGCCCGACAGAAGCACACGGCGGCGCTGGGCTCACGGTCTGCAGGGGAGAAGGGGGAGGGGACCCCTGTCCCCCAGCTCCACCCAACTCTCACTTAGAGGGCAGGCAGGCTACTCGGACCCCCAGGGAATAAAACACTCCCTGGGTGAGATGTCCTAGCAACTAAATTGTCCTTCAGGGGACACCAGTTGTCCTCCACAAATCCTTTCCAGCTCCTGGAAAGGCCAGTCCCAAAGCAGCTTCTTGACATTCTCCTAAAGCTAAGCTTCCAGGGGACATGGCTCATCTGCCCAGAGGAGAAACAGCTCTGACATGACAGCAGGGGAAACTCACTCCAGCCAGCCAGGGGCTCCCTCCTAAACGGGGAACATCGCCGGGATCCCCAGGCAGGTGGAGCAAGAGCCGGCGTGGGAAAAACTGACCCCAGAGGAAACGGAGACCCTGAAGGAGCCCTAAGCATGTTCAGAATCGAGAGAGCAAAAGGTGTGTTTCTCATGCATCTGGTGTGAAAAAATTAACCAAGGGTGTACTCCAGCAAAAGCAGGAAGTAAGACCAAGATAGAAAAAGGTGTAGAAGCTGAGGATCAGGGAGCCCGACTCTGTGCAGGGGTGAGGCAAGGCCCAGGGCAGCACTGTGTTCTAGGAGGCCCGGTCAGCCGCTGGTCTTCGCTGGAGCAGAGAGCAAAGTCTACAGAAAAGGCAACTTGCAGAATGGATGTGATGACACAAAACTGAACATTTTTAGGAAGGAAATGATGGTATAATAAAGCACATGTCTAAAAACAAATGCCACTGAAAACTGCAGGAAAAGAAAAAAGCTGTACTAGATCTTTGGGGAAAATTGACAAGTGACCAGACATTGAGCAATTAGTGGATGATGAGAAGAAAGAATGCATTTACCTCGGGATTGCAGGAAGGGTCCTTGAAAATCCAGGGGCTGTGACAGAGGACCGGTGGAAAGGGGACATCATCTCAGCACAGGCCTAGGCCAGATCTGAATGGTGTTTACACCGTCAGAACAGTCTAAATGTTCTTCCCTGGCTTTCTCATTTCTAACCCGGCCCAGGGTAAGGTGTGGTCACAGGGTCTGCTGTGAACGTCAACTGCTTTGACAAGGTAAAAATAAACCGTGTCACTGGCAGAAGGGGACACAGAGCAGGGGCACCAGTTTACAGAGATTCTTGTCCACTCCGTCCACTTGTCTGTCAGTGGCTTCCCTCCGTCTCCTCCAGAACATGAGCCCCACCCAGGAGCTCCGGTTCCCTCCCGCCTGGGCCGCCGCACAGAGCCTGGGAACAGGCGGGTGCTTGGTCACTATTCACGGCCGACTGGACCACACCAGCGCAGTGGCCACCAGGCTCCCGGGGGAAGCCGTTCACCACTGCATCCCACGATCTCAAGCCCCACCCAGCGCCAGAGTCCATGCCAGGCTCCCCGCTTCAGGGGCACCCGACGTCTCTCCCCGCGAGTCTGCCCGCATCCCCTCCCCAGTGCCTCCTCTTTGCCATCTGCCCACAGCTGGACCTTCTCCTCCAGGGGGACTGGGGGCTCCCCAAGGGCACCAGCCCCGACTCGGGGCTTCTAGGAGCTGAGGGCAGTGCATGGCAAACAAGTGGTGCTCAAAATCCGTCTGCCAACTGGTTGGTTTCTAGGAAGTTGGGTTTGTCCGCTGAGAACCAGGTGAAGTCATCGAAGCCTCAGACTTCACTTCAATCAAGGGAAAGTCAGGGCCCGGTTGTTGAACCAAGTTTTATGAAAACAATTGGGTGTAGCTCCCACACCTGTGGCTGAGAACAGGGTGAAATTCTGTATCCCCCCACCTCCAGGAGTGGCCGGGTTCCCACTTGGGGGGCGCTTGAACGGACACCTGGTTTGTACCCTTTGCTCTCTTTTCTGGTCACCAACCTCTGCTCCCCTGGCTTGGGGGGCCGATCCCCACGCCCCCGTGGTCTCTGAGTGGGTGCATGGCCTAGACCTCACCCTCCGTCCCCTAAGGTGATGAGCATGAGTGGATCCATCAGAATCTTCTTCCCCAGGGCTGCAGAGCTGGGGTGATGGGGGGACCGTCACACATGTCCTAAGCGGACAGCAGCCTGCACTGGGACAGGGTCTCTGTGCCGTCCCCAGACCCTCAACGACACGAGCCCTTAAAACCTCAGGTTGTGTTTGGCCTAGGCATTCACAGCCAAGAGGTCGTGGTGGGCACGTGCTCGGGAACACCGTGCTGGGGGACGCCCCTCCGCAGGGACCACAGTCATCCCCACCTTTCACGGGGACCCCTTACCCTCTGGCTTCGATGATCCAGTTCATCAAGTCCCCATCTACGGTGGGCGCCGAGAAAGCCTGTGTGCTCGTCACTCAGCCATGGCCGACTCTGAGACGCCGTGGACGATGGCCCGCCAGGCTCCTCCGTCCATGGGATTCTCCAGGCAAGAATACTGGAGTGGGCTGCCAATTCCTCCCCCACGAGAGAGGCTGGCACCCAGTAAATAGCAGGTGTGGTCACCCACGGCCCCCGTGACCATTCGAGGGTCTGTGCCGTGGGAACCAGACCTGCCCACGGGCGGTCTTGGCTGTGGCTACGAGTTGGGATGGCTGTCGGTCACCTCGTGGGGACCTGTTCTGTGGCTGCAGCTGAAACTCCTCACCTCGTCTGATCCCTAAAGCCCCTCCCCTTTGGCCTCAGGCAGGTGAGGAGCTCAGCTTGCAGGCCCACCTGGGCTTGAACCCAGACCCCTGACCCCACCTGTGTCTCTCCCAGGGGCCCTGTCTCAGACATCCACCTGCAAGGCCGGGAACGGGGCTGGTTTTCACCTGGAAGTTGGGTGACGAGACGTGTGAGGGTCCCCCCGATCCCACTGGCTCTGGCTGGAGCAGGTTGCTGCGCCTGGATTGAAGGCTTTGGAACCACGCCGGTCAGTCTCAGCCCCGTCGTCTGCGTCTCCACCACGGTCCTCTGCTGCAGGCTCCTGAGGGCTTTTTATGATCTCCTGAGATGTCTCGAGAGGCACACGAATTATCTGAGCTGACGAATTTCCTCTCCAAAGCTACACTTGCGGAGCTTTCAGAAAGAGCGAACTGGGACTGTCTTTATTTTCCTCAGCGGAGGAGCTGAGGGTACAGAGCCGTCTGCTTTGGACCTGCAGGCTTCCCTGTGGAGAGGCGCCCGGAGGCCCGGGGACACTCGTCAGCGCTGAGTCTGAAGCGTGATTGTGTGGGGGCGGCAGGAGGGGGGCTCGAGTGGCCTTTGGCCTGCTCCCACTGCTAATCCAGGGTGGGCCTGGCCCTGCTCTGGTTTCTGAAGCGCCTCTGTGGCCCCCTCTGTGCCAAGCCAATTTGGTACACGTAGTGTACGCACCCAGGGCTCCGCGCCCCAGCACGTGGGTGAGGCCTGCAGCTGCCAGCTTGCCCAGGCCCCCGCCTCGGCCTCCCTTCCCCAGGACGGAGCCCACTGGCCAGTCCTGCCGGGACCAGTTCTCACCCGGTGTGGGCCTGCTCCCGGAGCTCCAGCCCAGACCACCCGGGAGCCAAATCCTGCCATCCCCAGATGTACCACCACCTCTGCCCAGAGATGCTCCCAGGAGGGCGGGTGTCCCCCAGGAGGGCAGGGAACTCCTACTGTACACTGCTCAGGGGGAAGGTTTCTGTAAGCCCCCAGCCACACACTTAACCCTCCCCCCTGTTTAACCATCCCCCCCACATCCATCTACCCCCCAGCTGCGTACCCAGGGCCTCAGCCCTCACCCCCGCTGCCCCACACCCCTGCCTGCCGGGGATGCCCCCTGGTTTTGGGGGAACCCGGGGTGGCCGCGGGGAGCTCTGCTACAGGGGGCTGTGGCCGGAAGCGTGGGACACCCTGTGTCCTGCGAGGCGGTGGAAGGAGCCCGCCACGTGGGGCAGAGAGAGGGGGACGCCCGCCTCCGCGGGGCCGCCGGCTGCTGTGTGCACACACGTCGCTCGCTCTCCAGAGCAGTGTCAGGCTCTCGGCAAAGTGAGCACAGAGACTCCCCGTAGACCGCCCCCCACCCCCCAGCATCCACGCCAGGTCGGACGTCTGTAAACGCCTGGCCTGTCTGTGTCGCCCGTGCCAACGCGGATGGAAATACCCTGAACCCCAGGGAGCGGGGACAGGACCGACGGGGTGGGAGGCGTCTCGGGTGGTGCTCTCAAGCCCCAGCCGCCCTGGAGGCTCTGGGCTGAGGATGCCCTGCAAGACGGCCCCCCGGCGGATGCAGGCGTGTGGGAGCGAGCAGTCCCTGGGGCCCAGGAGCACCCCAGAGCCAGGGGCAGAGGGGAAGGGCCCCGACACTCCCACTTGTTTCTCGGTGGGAGCAGGGTCTGTGTGTCCGCTGGTCGTTGAGGACCCGAGCGGCACAAGAGGCTGGGGTGGGGGGGGTCACAGCATCTGACCTGGAGGTGGGAAAGAAAGAACCCAACCTGAGGAGGAGGGGTGCTGTGAGAGGCAGTGGGAGGGCGAGCAGAGGGGACGGCACGGCCTCGGGGGGGCTGAGATGAGGCCCCAGGTGCCCCCCTCCCGCATCCCACGCCCTTCGAGGTCCCTCCTGGGGGCCAGGGGAGCGTGGGCCGTGTGTTCAGGGCATCAGTGATCGAGCTTCATGCTTTTCAAAGAGGAATTCGGCAAGAGGCATGCTGGCTCAGCCACGCCGGAATCCTGAAGCTTCAGACTTTCCTGGGCCCCGACTTCCTGTCCTGTGGCGGCTCTTAGCGGCCATCAGCTTGGGGTTGATGCTAAACCTCGAGCAAGAAGGATGAACTTTCAGTCCCAACAGTCATTGACACCTCCACCTCGGAGATTGCACGGAAATCGGATGATCAATTTTTTCAGTGCCTTTAATGGAACATTATTTCCCTCTCCTTTGAAATCCGTTTCACCAAAGCCAAGGCTTCAGACGAGGTTAAAGAGCGATTGAAATGCCAGGGATGGAATCAAGCAGCACGCAAGAGAGACTGACCGCAGGGGGAGGCGTCAGGCAGCTGGGAGCCATAGATGGTTCTGTGACCTCGGGAGAGAGCAGGACCCTTGCTTTCCTGGCCAGCCCCTGACACGGGGGCTGTGTAAGTGCTAGCGAGTGACTGTGAGCACGCGTGAGTGGATGGATGATGAGTTGGTGTGTAGGAGGTGGACCATAAAGAAAGCTGAAGAATCGATGCTTTTGATCTGTGGTGTTGGAGAAGACTCTTGAGAGTCCCTTGGACTGCAAGAAGATCCAACCAGTCCATCCTAAAGGAAATCAGCCCTGGGTGTTCATTGGAAAGACTGATGCTGAAGCTGAAACTCCAATACTTTGGCCACCTGATGCAAAGAACTGACGCATTGGAAAAGACCTTGATGCTGGGAAAGATTGAAGGCAG
The DNA here is from genome assembly GCF_963930625.1 of Muntiacus reevesi. NCBI lineage: Eukaryota > Metazoa > Chordata > Mammalia > Artiodactyla > Cervidae > Muntiacus > Muntiacus reevesi. Next base: position 2,423,777 of record NC_089270.1, on the reverse strand, counting down.
GAGGAGAAGGTGATGACAGAGGATGAGATGGTTGGATGGCATCACTGACTCAATGGACATGAGTTTGGGTGAACTCCAGGAGGTGGTGATGGACAGGGAGGCCTGGCGTGCTGCAGTTCATGGGGTCGCAGAGTCAGACATGACTAAGCAACTGAACTGAACTGAACTGTAAAGCCTGCTAACTTCCTCACGGCGTGATGACGCTTGCTTTGCCTGCCTCACAGGTGGGAACAGAGGATCCAGTGATGCCAGAACTCTCCCAGGGAGCCCCCGTGACACCTGGATCTCCTCTGGGGGCCCCAGATGTGGTGGGGTCTCCCACCCCAGCCCAGGCACTGCAGGGGGCAACAATATTAAGAGCATCCCAGCTCTGTCCACACAGAGCGGAGGCTGGTTCGGTCCGACCGTGGAGAAGCTGTTTGGGGGCAGGCTGGGGACGGAGCGCGTGTGCACAGACAGCCCTGCACAGGATGGAAGGCCGTGGAAGCAGGAGTCCGACCAGACGGGTTCTTCTGCGGGGAAATCATAAAACTCCTCCCCCACATTCACGAGTGCCCACCCCTTCCCCGGGGGCGGGAACACAGGTGAGGTGCTACCCAGATGCCCGCGCTGGGGTGAAGGCAAGGTGGGGAGGGACACGACTTCCAACTCTGGCCTTGAAGTCAGACTGTCCTGAGGTTCCCATGAGCGGCAGGGACCTCCTCCGTGGAGGGACGGGGACCCCCGCAAGAGGCTGGACACCACGCCCGGGTCAACGTGGAGGCAGGATGCGGCAGTCTGCTCTGTGGGCAGACGGGGGTCCAGGAGGAGAGTCGGCTGGCCGGGCGAGGCCAGCGCACCCTGCGTGCGTTTCCCGGACATCACGGCGGTACGAGGATATGGCCAGACTCATGCCAGAGAACCAGGTTTCCCCCTTCGCCCCAACGAGTTCATGGAGGGAGCTGGAGCCGGGCGGAGTGCGCGGCCCCGGGCCGGGAGGAGACGGGAAGCCCCTCAGCCTGGGCTGGGGGTCCTCCCTACACCGGGCCAGGCCCTGAGACCACGGCCGGCGAGGAGCCCTGGGCCTTAACCGGCTCGAGATGCAGGAAACATGCACGGATGCCCGCCTCCTCTGCACGGCTCAGGGCAGGCAGGACGCTGCGTCCGGCTTCCTCCTTTTCTGATTGTGAAAACAAGCCGGTCCCACCGCAGGAATTGTGGAAGACATAAGAAAAGGCAATGAATGTGAAGCTCATCAGGACCCCCGCCCCCCTGAGCTGCTGTGGCTGCGGACACGGCAGGGCGGGCTCTGGGGGGGGACAAGCCTCCTGAGACCCGTGATGGGCCATTCGGCTCCCAGTCAATGCCACGACTGAATGGAAAAGCCATGTCTGGGCTCGGATTACATGGTGAAAGGTATAAATGCAGGAGGAGGTGGGGTCCCTGAGACCAGCTGAGAGGTTCCGGACTCCCCGAGAGGTCTCCGGTGGCGACGCCCCCCCACTGCCACCTTCAGGGACAATGGGGTGGGGGGACAGAGGGCCGCGTGGCCGGTGTGTGGGCCTGTGGCTGACCCTGCTGCCAGGGCCCCAGGGCCCCTCACCGCGGGGTGAGCCTGGAGAGCAACCAGAGCTGGCCCCGCTGGGAACAAAGCCACGAGCATCCTTGAGGTCCGAGCAGAGACCCTCCTCTGGGTTCATGGGGAGAAGGGAGGGTCTGCAGCCTGGGGGAGGGCGGCCTTGCCTCAGCTCACAGGCTGGCGGGGGGATGGCACCAGGACCCGGCTCTGAGCAGGGGTTCCCAAAGCCTGCACGTGGCGCTCACCCAGAGAAGACACTCCCTGGGTCAGCGGCCGTGGGGAACGGTGCCTCCTGCTACCACCGCGAGTCTCGCTCCCTGGACAAAAAGAGGCACAAGCCGCATGAGCTGGGCTTAAGGCCGAGGCCTCAGTGTTTTAATTTAAAAGCACTTAACCAGGGAGAAGCCTGCTCCTGTCCACCCGGCCTGCCTGGAGGCTGCTTTTCGTGTTGTCTGGCCTCTCTGCCCTCCAAGGGAGGGACGAGTAGTTGAGTCCACGGTAACTAATTTGCAGCCGTAAGCCTGAACTAATACCATCCTCTGTCGTCCTCTTTGCATCCTGGGGTCAAGGAGCTGAGGGAAGGCGTCTTTTTCCTTCTCGGGGGTCTGTAAGGAGCAGAGTCAGGGAGGGGCTGCCCCGGGCTGTGGGCCGCTCAGAGGCTGTCCTGAGCCTTCCCCGACAGCCTCACTCAGGTCCACGGCCATGTCCTTCTCGAGGGAGAGTTCCGGCCTGGGGGACGGGAGCTGGCTGGTGGGGGCTGGGGGATCAGCAAAGGAGGATAACCGATGGGTAGACTGTGGGCCTGGCATCCGATGACTGCAGCCTGAAGCCGGTCTGTGCCGCTGACCACCGGCCAAGCCCCTCTGCTGTTGCTCAGCTGTTCTGTGCCTCAGTTTCTCCATCAAACAGGAGTGGAAAATGAAAAAATGAAGCCGCTCAGTTGTGTCTGACTCTTCGCAACCCCATGGACTGTAGCCTACCAGGCTCCTCCATCCATGGGATTTTCCAGGCAAGAGTACTGGAGCGGGTTGCCATTTCCTTCTCCAGGGGGATCTTCCCGATCCAGGGATGGAACCCGGGTCTCCAGCACTGCAGGCTGACACGTTACCGTCTGAACCACCAGGGATGCCCCAACAGGAGTGGGAACCATGCTTATCTCGGAGCTTGACGCGTTAGGGTCTCCCGCCAGCCTGGTTCAGCTGCCTTCATCACTGTTGTCCTTACTAAGCGGCCCCAGTGGGTGGAGAGAGAGGATGTGCTCGCCGAGGCCGTGGCCCACCCGGCTGTGGTCTGACCACGTGGCCGGAGCATGGTCGCTACAGAGCCCAAACCACACAGTCCTGGTCAGACAGTTGGACCCCGAGCCATCCTTTTCCCCAAAACGCCTTTTGCAGCCAGCAGTCCACATGTGAGGACGCACCAGCCTGTGCAGATGCGTTGCGTTTGTGACATGTTTTTAAATAACTTTCACTAAACCGTGCTCACTGCTCATCTCTTGTCGCTTCACACGCTGCCTTTCACGGTTTGGGGGGTTGACTCTGCAAACATAAACTGTTCCCTAGAAGCCTTCTCCAGGCCTCTGCCCACACACACGTCAGGTGATAGACCTCCCGGGGCAGCTGAGCGGGTCTCACTTGTGTCTATTGCACCTCGATGGGTGAGGGTAGCTCTTCCAGAAGCTGGTGTCGCCAACCTCATGGCTGAGCGGGAAGATGAACCGGCCCGGGCCGGTGAAGGCTGGCGAGCATCCCTGGAGGAGGCACCGGTCCCCACGCAGGCGTCTCACGTGTGGCCTCTTATGTCACCCTTGCAAGAAGCCATAGGGAAGGCTCTTTCCCGTAAGGAAGCGGGGGCTCAGAAAAGTGCCCGACGTGAAGGTGATCACTGTTTCCTCCGTCCCTCCGTCTTCTTCCTCATCCCCCCTCGCCACTGAGTTCTGGTCCAGCGGATCCTCGTCAGGAGGGGCCCAGCCTCCTCGGAGTGCAAAGGAGGCTGTTTCCTTGGCAACTGGGTGCTTCTGCCTCCCTGGACAGGGCTGACTGCCTTGCCAGAAGCCCCTCCAGAGACCCCCCCACCGACTCCCGCCACCCCGCCTTGGGGCACAGCTGAGTCTTGAAGGAGGCAGGCCTCTCAGCCCCACCCTCAGGGGCCGTGGGTGGAATTTTTAAGCTGAAGAGGTATTCTTAAAGAGCACCCATGCAGCCTCGTTAAACCTCCTAAAATAATTGCAGTTAAGCAATTACTTGCTCTATAAAGGCGTCCGGAGGTGTTCCAAGCCGGGCCCCCGTTATTCGGGATGAAAGCCGGCTGCTTTATGCTGCAGAGCCGTGCTGGGGGCAGCTCGGCGCTCCGGGCCCCCGCTTCCACAGGTGCTGCGTCCTCAGGCTCCGGGTGCGCTCTGGGGGTGCCCCCTCCCCTCTCCTCTCACCCCGCCCACACCTCCCAGGCTTTCGTCAGGGAGCCCAAGGTGCGAGGAGCCGCAGAGGAAGGGCCGGTCCCAGCGGGGGAGGAGGACATCACAGAGCAGGCGCTGCCCAGCGCCGGGCCCCCAGGGAAGGGGCAGAGGGGCAGGTCCCCCATCCCGGTGTCCCCCCCACCTCACACCTCGCAAAGTGCCTCCTATGCGCAGACGTGTTGCGTCCTCTGTGGATCACGGTGACCCCTGCCCTCGGGACAGCCGGCTTGTGGACAGACAGATGGCCATGAGCACCCCACGCGGGGCTGTGACACGTCATCAGAGGGAGGGCCTGTTGAGATCTTGGGGACCCCCGGGGGCCCTTCCTAGAGGAGGCAGGTGAATACAGATGACCACCACTGTGTGGCAAGCACCCTCCCCCTGTAACCTGGCCGATGGAGGGCGGCACAGAGGGGAGTGTGCATCCTGACCCTGAGCCTCCAAGCTTTATCTATTGGGAGCATCGTCTGAGCCCCCTGAGACCAGCCGAGGGGAGAGCGCAACCGGGCTGGACGGGGAGGGAGGCAGAGCACAGAGCCGATGTGAGCCCACGGCCTGGAGCCCTGCACGGGCTCAGCTGGGAGCCGCCAAGCACTGGCCCAGCACAGACTGGTAAGCAAGAGGCTCATGCTGTCTGCGGTGAGCTGCGGAGCTTGGATGGTTCGTTACGCAGCATCACTGTGACCGGAGCTAATTCACACAAGGAATGCCGATTCTGGAGCCTTGCATCCAGCAGGGGGTGGCCGGGTCGGTCAGGGCTCCCCCTGCCCCCCTGGCAAAGGGAAGGATGAACACAGGGACGGGGTGTGCCCAGGCACCCCCCAACCTCACAGCTCCACCGGCTCTGCACACAGCTCCCACCCTGCCCAGCACCCAGCGCGGGAGCCTGCTCCCCATGCCTGTGACCAGGCGTAGCCGGTGCGTCCTCAGTGTCTGCCCACCAGCATGGGAGAGACGCCAAGTACAGTCCTCTCCCCCAACCTCCACTCCCTGGGCTCTGCTGAGCATCAGAGCCCATCTCCGGCCTAAGACCCCTCCTAGGAGCCCTGGATCATTCGCTCACCCCACGAGGAGTGTGCGCCAAAACCCAATAGCTGTGCCTTGATCCTTTACGCAACCAGCACCCCGATTCTCCGCCCTCCCCACCTGACTCTCCACCCAGGCCCAGCTCCAGGCCTCTGCCTAGCAGGGCAGTCCTCTCCTCGACCCTCCTCCACCCCCGTTTGCTAGGTCTCCCACTGGCCAGCAGGGGCCTCAGCACTCTGGCCAGCAGCCCTCCACCTCTGCCGGAAGCCCCGAGTGCTCTCTGCCTGGTGACAGAAGCAGGCGTGGCCAGGGGGTGACTCTACCACCCAGGTGCTCGGACGGGGCATCACCCGGACGGGCAGGGCAGAGCAGCATGCGGTTTCCCAGTCCCGCCTCTGGAGAACCAGCGGCTGCGGGTGGGCTCAGGGTGGGCATTCCTGCCGCCCTCACCTGAAGACCCAGCGCCCCAGACGTCAGAAGGGCCTCGGTCCGCACTGCCCTGCGCCCCTCCCGCGGCCAGTGGGCTCCCAGGCGGCGGGCTGTCTGTCCGATGGTGCCGGCCTCTTTCATCATCGGAGCTCGGTGCCCAGAGTACATTCCACGCTGTCAGCCTTGAAGATGGAGAAAAATGGACTGCTTAGCCCATGAGAAGAAACGCTCCATTTTGGCTCCATTATCAGCTAACTGGCTCCAACGTGTCCTAGACCTCTGCCCGGGGCCCAGGAGGACGGGGACACAGGCTCACAGGCCCTCCCGGGCCCTCTGAGGTCTAAGGGCCCCTCCGCCCCTGGCCCTCCCGGGAGACCACCGGAGTTCCTGCTCCCCACAGCAAAGAGGGGCTGAGAGCAGCCTCGGCCTCCTCCTCCCGCCCTCCGCTACCCCGCAGGACCCACCCTTCCCTGCACACTCTTCCCCTGGAGCACAAATCCACCCGACCCCACGGCACCCTGGCCACCGCTGTCACCGTCCCCCTGCTGGCCCCGTGAGGCTGCGCCCTACCACGAGTGGGACCCGGGGACCACCCGGCCTCCGGCCACAACAGCCCCGATGCTGCTCCGCAGGGAGCTTAGAGGGGGTGCGTTAACGGCTGCAAACAGGGCCCACGTTTTCTTCTGCCGGCTTCTAAACGCCCTGAGCGAACACACGCACTTAAATCTGAAGAACAAAAATCAGTGAACACCGATTCCTAATAGCATTTGTTATTCAACCAGCCTGATGCTCTCAGCTCAGAGAGCAAATTGCATGACTTACAAGAGAGACCTTTCACTCTCAGGCCTCAAACAGAATAGCCTGAGTCATTCCAAAGCAAATGAGCTCCCGATTATCCAGCTTATCGCAAAAAGAGGAAAGTAAACACTACATTGATTCTGTCCCTAGGTTTAAACCTGACTTTTAACAATCGAGCAGATATACACACACAGGCTTTAACACCCGAGGGCTGAGCAACAAGCCCCACTTTTCCAAGCCACTGTTTACCGACTCGTTAAGGAAAACACCAATTTCTCGGATAAATAAACCATTCTTAACTCGGCTGTAAAGTGATTTTTCACATTTACTTAAATTGGATCACGGCTATTCCAGTACCTTCTCATTTTATCTCTTACAAGAGAAGAGAATCGAGAATTCTAGCTTACACATTTGTTCTCCTTGTCCCCGCCTTCAAATTCACTCTGTCCTCATTCCCTGATTCTTCAGCATCTCCCTTGTCTGCTGTGTCCCGGGCACCATGCCGGGCCCCTGGGAGGGGAACATCAGTGAATAAATCACCCATGATGTCTCTACACTCACTGTCCTGCCTCCAGCCCATAGAAAAGACCCGAGAAATCCAAGATACACCAGCATCCGTTGACAGTGCTAGAAAGCAGGGATGGGTGCCTCTGAAGACCCCAAACTGGGCCACACAGGTGGGCTGACCTGAGGGAGCCCCAGGGCAGTGCTGGAGGCTGGCACTCGACCCTGGTAAGGCCAGAAAGGAGAAGGAACAGCCGCGGCGGGGACCGGGGACGCAGAGGTTAGAAAGGACCTGTGAACGTGAGGACGGGGGGACAGGGCGAGGTCAATGGTGACCGCGACGTGACCGGGAGGAAGCACCAGGCAGCCCTGGAGAGCGGGGACGTCTCGTCCAGATGCGGGGACGTCTCGTCGTCTGGTCCAGATGCGGGGACGTCTCGTCCAGAGGCTGGGACGTCTCGTCCAGATGCTGGGACGTCTCGTACAGATGCGGGGACACCCTGCTGGTGAGCCGTGGGGAGCCGGCACCTGCTTTTAAGCAGCTAGAGAACTATTCCAGTGAGTGGTTTTCCTTCTCCGAGATGAAGATGACTATAAAGGCAACCCACACTTGCAGTTAAAATTCAGACAAGGTAGAAAAACACAAGAAAAGGGAAATCACTCCAAATCTCATCACCCAGAAATAAGAATCTCTGGTGACTTTTTGTTAAACGTCCTTCCAGACATCGACCTCTGAACGCACACAGGTCTCTCTGCATAAAGACTCAAGCTCTGCCTGATGATCTGTGAGATGCCCTTGTGGTGTCTTGGATGGACCTCCGTAGCGAGGGACACAGCCCCGCCCATCACTGCAAGCCACACGGTGTTCCCCGGAAGGGTGGACCAGCCACATGCAGCTGATGCCCCGGATCAGCTCGTGTAGGTTTGTCCAGGGTTTCAGAGTCACAGACAGCGCTGCCATGAGCACCCCCCCTGCACGGGCTCTGCCGGGGGGGGGGCGGGCAGCACCAGGAGCAGACAGCCCGCTGTGTCCGGCTCCGCCCCGGGCGGCAGGGAGTGTGGGCGCAGCTCAGGGTTAGCTCGTTAGACCATGTGTCACGGACCCTGACCCACGGACCCCGGATCACCGACGTCAGAGAAGGCATCCAACACCAAAGACAGAAATGCAGACTCAAACGGAAAAAGCGAACTGGGCATAAACAGAGAGGGGAGGGGGGAAACTCCCGGAAAAAATAGAGACAGCGGCTCGAAGGGATGAGGAAAGATAATGCAGTCACAAAAATCAGAGCGTGGCCCCATAAAAGTGAACACTCAGCAAAATTGAAAAATTGCCGCACACTAATTAGCTGACGGTGGAAGACTGAGAAGCTAATGATGAGGACACAGGGGTGAGGGAGAGCAAGGATTCAAGAGAGAAGATGGGGCAGGGACGGGAGACGAGAGCCCCGGGGCACAAGCCGGGATGAGGGTGGGAGGGAGGCAGACTTGTGTCCCCAAGTGAAGACCTTCCGTCCAGCTCGCGGAGCCTCCAAGGGCCTGGCACAGGCATGGACAGAGTCACCAAGGGCAGCCCAGCGCAGCGTCCCTGCACAGGAAGTAAGGTTTCCTTGGGGAGGGGAGCAGAAACAGGCCACAAAAGACCAGGATGCAACACGGACTCGACCTTCTCTGCTGCGTCCTGGAAGCTCGGAGAGGGTGGAGCATCCATGGCCAAGAAAGCTCACTCGCACCCAGATTCCACAGCCCGCCCCGGCCGCCACCCAGAGACGGGGACAGACGGGGCCCTACATCACTCAGGAAGCGCACAGCCCCTGTGTCCCCGGCCAGGACCTCCTGGAGGACCTCTCACACAGAAGGAGAGAGTGAAACCAGCTGCAGGAGACATGGGCGGAGCTGGTGGTAAAAAAAAAAAACCCGCCTGCCAACGCAGGAGACGCAAGAGATGAGGGTTTGATCCCTGAATCAGGAAGATCCCCTGGAGGAGGGCATGGCAGCCCACTCTAGTATTCTTGCCTGGAGAGTCCCCATGGACAGAGTAGCCTGGTGGGCTGCAGTCCATGGGGTCGCAAAGAGTTGGACACGACCGAAGCGACCTACCACGCACGCATCCAGGAGAGAGACTGAGCAGCTGAGGGCAGGGAGCGAAGACGGCTTCGGGCTGGCGTCTCCAGGGAGGAGACTGGGCTGGACCAGCCGCCCGCTGCAGGGGACACAGAGAGTGAGTTTTCACAGGCTTTTGTGAAAAGTTCAGGGGAAGAATTTGTACTGGAAACACAAGAAAATGTAGAATGTAGCCCCCAAAGAGCTCACTTCAGGGAGACGTGGAAAAATACCGATGAGACACAGCATTTGACTAGAGGATTGATGGACTGAGGATGATGGACAGTATCTCAATCGTGTCCGACTCTTTGCGGCCCCATGGACTGCAGCACCCCAGGCCTCCCTGTCCTTCACCATCTCCTGGAGTCCACTCAAACTCTTGTCCATCGAGTCGGTGATGCCACCCAACCATCTCATCCTCTGTCATCCCCTTCTCCTCCCACCTTCCATCTTTCCCAGCATCAGGATCTTTTCTAATGAGTCAGCTCTTTGCATCAGGTGGCCAAAGTACTGGAGATGGATTGCTGGGTCTCATTTAAAATATCTAATCCATACGTTGACGAACTGATTAATACTGAATAGTGACTGAATCCCAAGTGCAGTTCCCCTCTATGGGGCGGTGGAAGCCCTGAGAGAATTCAGCGAGGGTCTGTCACCATCAACGAGAAGGGTGGTGTCTACCCTGAAAAATCAACACACAATAACACGTCATTTAGAAGCAGGGAGGGTGTGCGTGCCCAACCCAGAAAGCCAAACCAAAACCAAAGCAGATGAAAAGTTAAAAGCTTTCAGGGAGGGGGAATCAAAGCAGGGGAGGCCCAGAGACAGATGGTTTTTATGATAAACCCTGAAGAATGATCTGACTTTTGGAATGATGCACTCAACACTGTTGTTTCAATGAAATGAAAGATAAGGTAGCGTTCAAGGGGCGTGTGCTGACCAGGCGGGGGATCAGGAGCGTCTCGTCCTTAGTCGTGAAGCTCCTGTCTGGAAACTGCATCCAAGTACCGGGTCCTTCCGGGAGCCCCTCTGAGCTTGGGCCCGGCTTACCATCGGAGGCCAGCGCCCAGACCCCGACTTCAGCGGTGCCGACCAGACCGCTCCCAGCAAGGGCCCCAGGAAGGAGGCCCCGGCCCTGCCTGGCCCAGGGGCTGGCCTGAGGGAGGCCTTGAGCGTGTAGACAGACGGATCAGAGACGCAGGAAGGGCCTGCCGGCAGGAAGGAACCAAGCTGATGGCAGGACACCCGAGGCCACCTGACGGAATGAGAGGACCCAGGATGCACGTAACTTGTTGAACTGACTTCCGCATTGAGATTACAGCCTCGCTCAACTGTGGAACCTTCTGGAAATGAGGGCTGGAGAGCCGTTGTGCAAACGGCTCTGAAAACAGATTTTCAAAAGCACCTCCTCGTCCCTGCCCCAGGGAGGGAGAAACCCTGAGTTCAGGTCCTCGGAGGCCTGTCTGCTGGCCAGAGGGCAGAGGCCGCCTCCTGCTCCAGGTGCAGAACATAGAAACGGCTCTCCCGACAGTCCTCAGCCAGCCTCCCCCCAGCACGGCCTCTGCCCCCTGCCTGGCCCCGCCAGTGTCTGCGCTCCCCTCGGGGCCCGGGCCAGGCGGTCACCCCGCCTCGGTCACCGCCGCTCTGCCTCGAGCCCTGCTTGTGGGTCAGCAGCCTGCCCAGCTGGCTGTAGGAATCCGAGGGCCCAGCCCTGCCAGGAAGACCGCCACCCAGCACAGGGTGTGGGGGTCTCCTCCTGGGGTGGGGGGCTGGCAGCCTGAGGTCTCACGACCTCCCCAGGGTCCCAGAGATCCCCAGCCCGACTCGGGAGCCAGCATGGAGCCTCGGACAATGAGGCGGCCCTGGATGTCCAGGCTCCCTAGACTGTGAGTCTGAGAGAGGGAGGGGCATGGTGGGCTCTCCGGGAAGGTGGCCAGCTCCCGGCCGGACACCTCCTCTCCACAGGCTGCCTGCCGGAGTCTTCTGAGGGAGCGGGAGAGGGGCTGACCAAGTCCAGGGGGAGGCCGGTGCGCAGCAGGCGCAGCTGGGAGCCCGGGGCTCAGGGACACGGACGTGGGGCCCAAGAGGAGGTGGGGTGGCCGCCTGGGACATTGCAATCGATCATTGGTGTTACTCAGATGAGAACCTGCAGGGTGTCCTAAATGCAGCTCTGGCCGTGCTGGTCCAGGGACCTGCCGTGGCCGGAGATCCGCATTTTACCTGTTTGTGGATAAAACCATGAAGCTACTGTGGATGCTGCTCCTCTGTTATAACATCTCCCTCCTCCCCACCCCTCTTTCCCTCCTCCCCTCCCCCTCCTCCCCTTCCTCCCCTCTCCTCCCCCTCCCGATGTCAGATGTCAGCTTTGCCTTCAAGACCCAGTCTCAATACAACCTTGAGGGAGTTGGGGGACCAGGGGTGTCCCCATGCTCCCCGGCCTCAGGGCCAGTGTTCCCAACAGGGACCCCACAGTGTGGTCACCTTGTCTGGTTCCCCCTGCACCCAGGAGGCCCTCAGCAAGGTCCTGGCTGAGCAAATCCTTCCTCAGAGCCTCTAGAGGCAGCGGCAGTCATGGCCACAGGGCCGCCCTCGGAGCAGAACCCCAGGCCCAGGGTGGGGACCCCAGCAGGGGCTTCTCTGAGGTGGGGGCCGGCCTCTGGAACATTCCCTTCCGTCAGTCACCCGCCTCCCGCCGCCCCGATCATGACCCGACAGTGTGTGGAGCCAGCAGCAGAGTCAAGTTTGGCTGAGATCAGAGCCTGGGGGGCCCACTCATCCCCGCCCACTCCTTCCTCCCGGGGACCAGACCCTCTGTCCCGGAATAGGAGCCCAGGGGGGTCCCTGGAGCCCCCGCCCAAGGGGAGGAAGGAGCAATAAACAAGGCTGATGGAGACATGGAAAGCTACCCCCTAACTGCCCCCGCCCCGGGTGCTCAGGGCCAAATGGCAGGGAATTAAACCCAGTTTGGACTTAAAAATCCAGGACACATGCTCCTCGGGGCTGCAGAGATGCTCCCTCAGGCCTCAGGGCCCTGAGAGGAAGAGGCGAGGGAAGGAAGCGCAGAGCCAGACCCCTTGCTCCCCACCCTGCACGTGGAGGGGACCGAGGCGGGCAGGGTGTTCCTCCGCGCCCAGCCTGCATTCTCATCCTGACCCCTCACAGGGTCCCACGGGGCGGCCACCATCCCCCTCGTCGTGGGGGCTCCACAGAGACAAGGGAGGCGGAGGAAGGAGTCTCCGTCGGAGCCAGCAGGCTGAGCGAAGGCGCGTGCAGGAGGGCGGGAGCAGCCAGGACGTGCCCGGGGTCGGGGGGAGCAGGGGTGGCGGTGCCCGGCCTGGAGTCCGTGTTGGGTCAGATTCCAGCTCAGCGCTGGGGCTGCTCCCTCTGCCGTCGCTACAGGAGGGCCTGGACCCCTCCACAGGGCTGCTGGGGGGTCGGGAGGGTGAGTCGGCTTACGGGGAGGGCCGGCCGCTGGGCTCTGGCTTCTGCGCCAGGCCCGGGGGAGTGGGCCCTGGACCCGTCCAGATGGAGGGCATCCACAGGCCGAGGCAGGCGCCCCGCGCCCGCCTCCCGGACCTGCCCCCAGCTCCCCAGTCCGAGTGCGAGTCTGGACCATCTGCTTCCCATCTAGCCCTGCTCCCGCCACGGCTGCCCTTGGCCTTTTTCTCCACTCTTTCAAGTTTGTTTGTTGGCTTTTTGTTTTTCTTCAGAAAGGAAACTTTGAAACCGAGACCGCCAGTGAACCGTGGTGTGGCGTTCAAGTGTGTGGAGTTCAAGTTTGGGTCAAAACAACCAACTGCGGGTTCACGGTGGGCTCAGGGCTCAGAGGAGTAATCCCGTCGCTGCCCTGATCACACGGGCGTGCACACGTGTGCACACACACATGCACATGCACTCACACACACACACCCCCTACAGACACAGAGGCACCTTAAACGGAGACCCCCAGACCCCCTTTCTCCCCACAGGACTCAGGAAGGAGGAGGAGGCTGAACGGGGGCGCAGGGGCAGAAAATATGACTGAATTGTGATCCCATCGAGGCCGGGTCTGTACCCATGGGTTGCTGGGACCCTGGGTGAATCCCTCCCACCCTGTGTACCTCAGTCTCCCCATCTGTGAAATGGGATCATCCCTGCCTCCCAGGCTGTTGGGAGAGGCAATTGAGAAGTTGAAAGAAAGTGTTAAGTGTGTGCTGCTGAGGTCAAAAACAGAGGTCCCTGTGATGATAACGCAGCCACCCCACGCCGGGGCCCAGGGGCCAGGGAAGGACTGGGGACCCGTGACTCTCCCAGCCCAGCTGGCAGAGAACTAACGGCGCGAGTCACTGCCACAGGGCCTGCTGTGTGACCTCGGGGGAGTGCCCGCCCTCTCTGGGCCTCAGCAATCCGTCTCCATCAGAGCAGCTGCCGCCGTCTTCCCAGAGGGAGCTCCGGGGGGCCGGGGCCTGCACTGCGGCCGCGTGGCCCTTCCTCCGTAAGCAGCGAGGTGAAGGGACTGGGCCTGGGTCTGAAGTGTGAAGCCCAAAGCAGGGCCACGGCTCTAAATTCACGCTTATAATTGAGATGATTCCTTGTACGTGTCAATCTGATCGGAGGCCGGCTGTTGGGTCAACACGACTCTGTGTGTGTCTGCGGGGGTGTCTGGATGAGCTCAGCTTTCGGAGCCGTCAAAGGCGTAAAGCAGACGGCCCGCCCCAGGGTGGGTGGGCCTCGCCCGATCACTTGAAGGAGGTAGAAATGAATGCACTCATGATACCGTCACAGCAGCACCTAGAGGAGTGTTTGCATCACTGGGGACAGCGGGCTGGCCGAGTGGACACACAAGCCTGACCATCGCAGGGGCGCAGAGACCACGGCAGGTCGGGATCAGGACTAGCCATCAGGGTCCGTGAGGCCTGGGCCCAGGGCTCTCGTTGTGGCCCCAGCTTCCTCATCAGTAAGCAGGAGACTGTCTTCGCTGAATCACCCCCAAGGGTCTGATCTGTGTGGGGACAGGAAGGGAGAAAAGGCTAGGTCCCCACTCTGGATCTGAGTGGGCCTTCTGGGTTTTGACGTATGTGTAGGAGTCTGCTGGGGGAGAATGCCCAGGTGGGGAAGGAGCACGGGAAGAGGGAGGGGCATCCCCACATCAGCCTTCTTTTGTTCAGGGGTGTGGGCTGGCTCCTGTCCCCTCCCCCGACACCGGCTCAGGTTTGGGGGAGAGTCAGGAAGGACTCATTCTTAACCGCAAAGTTGAACGTTCCTCTCAGGGGCTGCCCAAACCCCACAGCTGATTTCCAAGGTTGGACTCTGAAGACCCCAGCCCAAACCTGGCCGGGAACAGGGACCCCGCCCGGGAAGGAGGGAGGATGTGCCAGTGAGTCACGGAGATTAGCCAGAGGCCGGCCCCTGGCAGGAGTGCCCTCTTGGTGACCCCAGGAGCCCACAGTAAGTGGACACATTCCAGCATGTACCCTCAGGGAACCGTCTCACTGCGCGGAGCAAGTTTGGGGTTAACTGTGAAATACTCATCACACACAGGCAGGAACTGGATGACAAAACAAAGCCACCACCTCCAGCAGCTGGGTGAGGAACGGAGAAGCAAGGGCCTGAGAGCACCCACATCAGGGCCTGGCACTTGGGGAATATCCATCCATCCATCCACCCACCCCTCCATCCACCTGCTCACCCACTGACCCGTGTGTGCATGCATGCAGTTGTGTCTGACTCTCTGTGACCCCATGGACTGCAGCCCACCAGGCTCCTCTGTCCACGGGATTCTCCAGGCAAGAATACTGGAGTGGTTTGCCATGCCCTCCTCCAGGGGATCTTCCTCACCCAGGGATGGAACCCGTGTCTTCTGCATCTCCTGAATTGGCAGGTGGATTCTTTACCATGGAACCACCTAGGAAGCCCCTATCCATTACCCACTAACCCATCCATCTACCCATTCATCCACTTACCCACTGGTCCATCATCCACCCCCTTCTCTCAACCATCCATCCACCCACCACCCACCCACCTGCCCACCCAGGCATCCAGGCAGCCAGCAGCCATCATTCATCAACTGCTCATCCAAGGTCTATCATCCATCCATCCATCCATCCACCCATCACCCACCCACTCATCCATCCATCCACCCACTCATCCATCCATCCATTTATTGAACAAATCTTGAGCTTCCACTGTGGGCCAGGTCCCGTCCAGGTTCTGGGGAACTGGGAGTGAGCTGATCTGACAAGTCCCTGCCCCTCAGAGCTGCCCTGGGGAGGTGGGGAGGGATTTAGCATGGTAAATTCATGTGTCACCAAGAAGAGCCACAGGTGGCGAGGACAGCAGGCTCGTATCTCTGTCCCTGTCTTCTTCCTCCCCGTCATGAGCAGTGTCCAGACCAGACAGGCTCGTGGATGTGCTCGAACCCGGGGTGGTGGGGGCTGACCCCCTGTAGAGCCGAGAAAGCCTGCCCAGGGCACCAGCACCCCACGGGCCAGTTAAACCCAGCGAGCCCTGCACGACCGCGCTTGTGGGAAGATGGTGATGAGATTTCCACAGTCAAGCGCTCTGCTGACATTCATTTTCTTAATTTGTCTCTCAAAATGTCAGATTGCTCTGAAGCAAAGCAATGTGACGGGGACTTTCTCACATTGGTGGTAAAGTACCCGCTGGACACGTGATGGGGCTGCGGAGAAGCTTCTGGGGAAGCTGAACAGGACTCCCCCGTCCCCAGGACCCCGACAGGACCACCGGGATGCAGAGGAGAGTCACAGATCGGGGTGCTGGGGAGATCTGGGGGTCTCCCTGGCCACCCCAGGGGTCTGCAGTTGAGGAGCCCGCACAGGGGGCGGGGCAGGCCAGGCAAGCCCCGGACACGCCCAGGTGGTCAGCGTGGACTTGGGCTTGGGGCTTCGTCCTCGTCCCCACAGTGAGTCAGCCAGCAGGACCTCGTCCACCCCGACGTCTCAACTGCCAGCTCTAGCCTGAAGTCCCACCAGCGAGGAAGACCAGAACCCTCCCCCAGCCTCCGGCTCACCCTTGGCCGGTGCGGGCTCAGTCGGCAGGGGAATCTCGTGCCCACGTGACCTCCCCTCGCCCCCCAGCATGGCAGGGACACCGAGGGCCCCCCAAGCTCACCCCGCTGTGTGCTGAATCAGGAATAAGCAGGTCCTGGAGAGAGGAGAGTCTGGTGACCATGGCAACCTGAGCCTCTGAGAGCTCCAAGTCCCCAAGGACGCCACAGGTGCTGAGGCGAGGGAAGGGGTCTGGCTGAGCACTGCAGGGGGCAGGACGGGGGCAGGGGAGGGGGTCGGGGTCACGGGAGCCCCTGGGAGCACAGAAGTTCCCAGAGTCCTGGACCGGTGTTCCTGGAGCTGCGGCGCTGGTCCCTGAATTGCCTTTCTCCCCTCTGGGTGCCCACTCTGGGCTAGGGAGGAGTCTGATGCCTGCAGGTGCCCCTCGGGCCGGGCACACAGTTGATCCATGTTTATGGACAGTGATGGAGGAGAGTTTGGATCTCCCTCAAGACACCCCCCACTCCACCGGACACGCACACACACAGGCACAGCCCCGGCATCTTCAGGACTGGCTCTGCTTCTGAGTTGGGGCTGCAGACAGCCCCGGTGCCCCGGGCAGGGGCAGGCACGGCCAGCGGGACTCGCCGCCTCTGACCCTCACAGGCGCCTCTGCAGCAGCCTTTCCCCGGGAGCTGCTGTGGGCCGGCTGGGACCCTCCCCCAGCTGCCCCGCAGTCCCAAGCCCTCGGATCCTTGTCCATCCTCTTCCTCCCCGTTCGCAGGGACCAGCCCAGCACCGCCGTCCACAGGCCCTGCCTGACCACTCCTGCCGGCCCCGTTGTCTTTTCTGAGCATTTCTGGCCCGTCTAACTTCCCAGAACTCCCAAGCCAGCCCAGATTGAGGAAGGGAGGGGTGAACGCCTGAATAGGACCTTGGCCACTGCTGGCTGATAGAAAGAGGGCTGTCCTGGTCTGCGTTTCGGCCGCCTTCAGATCGCCGGGGGCAAATTTCGGTAGAAGGATGAGGCTGGTGAGGAATCAGGAGCGCACAGCGGGAATGGGGGGGCCACGGACAGGCAGAGGGGCTCAGGATGTGAGGCTGCTGTCTCAGCTCAGGTCCTCCGCAAAGAGGAGCCTGAGACGAGGGTTAAGTTGCCGCCGCTTCTCGTGGGAGGGGCAAGGCCGGGACGGGGGGTGTCAGGGGACGAGAGGCAGACCGGGAGAGGGGCTCAGGGTGAGACCCCCCCTCGCTGGCCGCCGGCGGACTGTGAGCAGGAAGAGGCAGGTGGCCCTGCTTGGTCGGCACAAGGGGTGTCTCAGGACGGTCAGCTCGGACGACTCACACACGGGCTGGTCCGTGGACGGGAAGCTGCCCACCCGCTCTGTCTCCTGACCATTCCCCGCCGGGCACCGACCCCTGCTGTCTGCGCTCGCATCACCTGGCCACCGAGGAAGCCAGCCCCCGGGGGCCTGAAGCGGGGGTTGCATCCACATGGATGGGGGGTCCACCTGGCAGAGGCAGGGTGCCAGCCGAGGGAGAAGGCAGCCCTCGAGGGGCTGAGAAGCTGCCCAGGGCTGTGTCCCCACGTGCTCCCCAAACCCTGCCTCGAGGTACCCTGGGGCGAGGGGAAGGCTCAGTCACCCTGGAGCCCGTGGTCCTCGGAAAGTGATATCCCCTCTCGGAACCGCAAAGTGTAGGCAGTAGAGTATCACGCCCCACTCCCCCACCAGGAACGCACGAGCGTCTTCCCACTGCCGTACAGATTACCACCACCTGGGTGACTTGCAGCAACAGAAATTTACCTTCTTACATTTCTGGCCCCAAAATCCAGATCAAGGTGTCGAGACTCCTTCCAGAAGCTCTAGGGGAGGACCCTCCCACCCCTCGCCAGCTCTGGGGGTCCAGGGGCTCCTGCAATTGCGGGCACATCCGCCCAACCTCTGCTGTGTCGTCACACAGCCCCTCACCCCATCTCCTCCCCTGTGTCCCTCACAAGGGCAGCGGCCGTTGGATCTGGGGGCACCCAGGCGATTCAGGACAACCTCATCTAGAGATCCGCAACTGCTTACCTCTCAGCAAGGACCCCTTTCTTCAAATGCAACCACTTTCCAAGGTTCCAGGGCTCAGGACGTGCACCCATCTCTGGGGGCCCCCTCTCAACCCACTGTGACAGGTGAGCAGTCACGGGCAGGGAAGAGCTCCGATGCCAGGAGAGCCACGGGTCCCATGGAGGGCAGTAACCAGATCGCGTCTCCGGATGAAAAGCCAGGAGCAGTGGAGGGAAGGGGGCTGCAAGCCATGTCCCAGGACGGGGCAGATTGGCAGGGAAGGGGCCGCTGATCCTGGAGGTGGCGGGAGCAGGGCGAGCAGGGACCGCGCCGCCCTCCCCACGGGCTCGCGCTGGGCAGAGATGCCGCAGGGAGCGTCCTCCCGGCTCCTGTCCCTCCCGTCCCCGTGAGGTTCTCATGCTCCTCGTTCCAGACTCTCCATCTGCAGAGCAGGGGATCATCAGGGTGCCTCCAGAGCGGCTGTCCCAGGAGTGAGTGAGCTAACACACGTGGAAACTTCTGGAACGGCAGCTGGCACGTGGAGTGTTTCATGGGAGAGTCAGCTGTCCGTCCATCCGTCCGTGTCATGAAGGGTTTGGAATCCTGGGTCTGTCCCAGGCAGAGCCTGGTGGGGGTGGAGCGAGGGACCCTCCAAAGCCTGGGGAAGACAGACAGTGCCGGATGCGGGACTGTGGAGGTGCAACCTCCTCCTAGGAGGGCTGTCTGGGCCCGGCAGATGCTCCTGCCGAGGAGGCTTGGGGGAGCTTGTGACCAAAGGGCCGAGTTGGCAGGGTGAGGCCCCCCAAAGGGTCCCAGCACCTGAGACATGGGGGCAGGAGAGCAATCGGGGGACAGGCCCGCAGCCCCCTGACCAGACCCGGGGGGACCTCGCAGGCCCTGAGCCACCCCCTCTCCTTGTGAGCCTGGACCGCTGTCCCACAGGGCTGGCCTGGGCGCAGGGCTTTGCTCAGTAAATAAGGCAACAAATCAGGGCGAAGGTGTCCTGTTTCCGTCGCAAAACAGGTCAGCAGGCGGGCGACTGGCTCTCTTTACCCGCACTGCAGCCAGACTGATTTCTCACAACTCATCTGCAGGATTATCCTAATTGTCTTAGCCTAGATTTAAGACTTTCATACAATAATACAAGAGTCCAAGCCCTTTCCAACCTCAAGTGTTTTAGGAGAGCTATGCACAGCCACCAGGGGAGAGGGGAAGGGTGGGGAGGGGGATGGGGGAGGGGAGAGGCACCCCCCCCTCCACCCCCGAGACCCTTTTCCAGGCCAGGAATGCAGCTGGGGCAGAAACTTTCTCTCATCCGCTTTCTCTCATCCACTCTGCTACACCTTTCAGGGTAGATAACATCCCTACCCCCATTTTAGGGTCCCTGAAATGAGACTCAGAGAGGTTAAGCCACACACCCAAGGTCACACAGCTTGAAGCAGCAACGCAAAGATTGAAGGCGGCGGGTGTGACTTCCAAGCAATACCCTCTGCATCTTCCTCCAGTATCCACGTGAAGGAGGGACTGCAAACTGCCCTCAAGAGCACCCTGGGAATTAGCAGGAAGTTCTGTAATTAGGTTAGGAGATAATAATTATGCAAACCCTAGGGCAGGAACTCGGTTGAGCAGAGATTCAGGTCAAGGCGGCTGCGCACGCACCTGGGTCTCTTTCCCTTGGAGGAGGTCATCGGTGGCCCCCCGCCCCCAGGGGTCTTCAGAACTTGACTCTGGCAGCTCCTAGGTTCCTGGGCGTGACATCGGGCTGGGGATGACCCTCCCCTGCCGCCCGCGTTAGTGCACGAGGCTGCAGCCCTCCGGCGTCCCCCCAGCCCCGCACTCACTCCAGGCCAGCAGCTCTGCACTGCCCTCCACACCAGTGAGCCCTCCGCAATAAATGCAAGCCCCTCTCACCTCCTGCTCCCCCAAAATTGCCTCCACATCTGGGGAGACGGTGGGGAAGAACCCTCCTTTACACAGCCTGGGTCCCTCGGGGCACAGCCTGCCTCCTAGACGGCACTGTGGTCAGTGGGTCAGGAGCCCGCCCCTCAAGGCACATGATGGAGCAGCCATGACTGTATTGTTCCTACCGAATCATCACCCACAGCCCCGCTCCAGGGGCAAGCAGGGCCTCAACACTGTTGCTAAATAAACAGCACAGAAGGAAGCCCTAGGACAGAAGCAGCAAAGCTCGCATGTGCCAAGAAACAGCCCACTTTGGGCTCTCTCCATGACAAACTCCATTTCCATTCTAGAAGTCTCGGCGGCATCTTTCCCTCCCCCACAGTAGCTGCTTCCGTCAGGGGAATGGACACACCCTTCCAGCCCGTGCCCCGCTGGAAATTCCACTTCATACGTACGTGATAAGCCAGCTCTCTAGACATCTGGACATCGATCAGGATCCTCAAAGCATAAGATGTGGTGAGCAGGTCGGATGCTTTGATCTAATATTAAATACAGGCAGCCTGGAGAATGTCAGAGTGGCTGGGACCCACGAGGCCTGGGATGGAGAAAGTAGGTGTTCAGAGGATCTACACGGATGAATGGGTGGGTGGACGGGCAGACGGGTAGACAGGTCAATGTAGATGGGGAGGGGCTGGATGGTGAGAGGGTGTGCGTCTGTCAGCGGAAGAACAGGAGAGGGGAGTAAGGCTGAGGAACTGGCTGGTGAATGCACGCACAGCAAACAAATGCCTTGGTGACAGTGGGTGATTGGATGGACAGATGGTGGGACGGGTGAATAGATGGATAGATGGAAGGAGGAGTGGGGAAGTGGAGAGAATGATACATGTGTTGTGGGTGGATGGATGGATGGATGGGTGAATGGGTAGATGGATGGATGGTGGGTGGATGGGTGGATGGTGGGTGGATGGATGGATTATGGGGATGGATGATGGGTGAATGGTGGATGGGTAGATGGATGGAGGGTGGGAGGATGGGTGGATGAATGGAGGGGTGGTGGATGGGTGGAGGGATGGAGGGGTGGTAGATGGATGGTGGATGGGTGGATGGATGGGTGAATGAGTGAATGGATGGATGGTGGGTGCCTGGGTGGATGGATGGATGGTGGGTAGATGGGTGGATGGTGGGTGGATGGATGGATTATGGTATGGATGATGGGTGGATGGTGGATGGGTGGATGGATGGATGGTGGATGGATGGATGGTGGGGTGGCAGATGGATGGTGGATGGGTGGACGGATGGGTGAATGGGTGAATGAATGGATGGTGGGTGCCTGGGTGGATGGCTGGGTGAATGGGTGGATGGATGGATGGTGGGTGGGTGAGTGGGTGGATGGATGATGGGTGGATGGATGGTGGATGGATGGGTGAATGGATGGATGGATGGTGGTTGGATGGATGGATAGATGGTGAGTGGATGGATGGATGGATGGATGGTGGGTGGGTGGATGAATGGATGGATGGATGGTGTGTGGATAGATGGATAGATGGGTGGGTAAGTGAATACAGTGGTATATGGATTGTAGATTGTGGGTGGATGGATGGGTGGATGCATGCATGAATGGGTGGGTGGGTGGGTATGTGGATGAAATGGCGTATGGGTTGCAGATAGTGGATGGATAGGAGAAAGATAAAAATAATCTTTAAAGAAAAAAAACAGGCAAAAGCCTGAGGTGGAAGGTTGTAGCCTCACCTCTGGGGGAAGCCTGAACAATCCGAGCACCATGAATAAACAAGAACGACGTTGGGAGACACGACCTCCCAATCTACCACATGCGACCTGGGCCCAAAAGGGGCTGAAAGTCCCCCAGGCCAGCCAGAGGGAGACCACCAGCCCCGCTGAGGTTCCCGGCGTGGTACTGTCCCTCCAGCTGTGTCGAAGCCGTGGGTCCCACCTCCGGGCTCCTCATGACCCAGCACAGAGAAGCTACTAGAAGCTCCATCAGAGCTGGTCAGGGGCTCCAGGGCGGCACCTGCAGCTTGCTGAACTGTGTGTCCGCAGAAGGACCGGGAAGCAGGCGATGATGAAGAATTGGGGGGGCGGGGTTTCAGTCTCCAGGACCCCAGCGGCCTGGAGCGGGGATGGGGCTGGCAGGGTGTCCCTCCCGAGAGGAGCCCTGTGGGCCTCAATCCTTTAAGCGCGGGTTGGTCCGCCACCCCCCTCGACCGTGTAGGAATCCAGAGGTGGTTGGTCCTGTCGTGAAGGAGGGAAAACCCAGTCCCGGGGTAGGGGAAAGACTGGTCCACAGGCCCGTCCAGCCCCAGCAGAGGCCGCTCCCACCCAGTCTCCTCTCCACCCCTTGCCCTCCCAAGGCGTGACCTGGGGGGGGGAGATGGACTCTGGGCCGAGGCACCCAGACCACAGCTTTCCCCGTCACCAGCCCCCTGCCCCGGCGGGAGGGGAGAGATGGGGCGGCTACAGATTCCCTAGAGTTTGAAAGCTTCTCGCCGCGCAGCACGGAGCAGTTGGACATAACACAAGGCCAGCCAGGCCCCGCAGAGCAAGGCATGGGGGGTCTGGGGGGCAGGGCCCGGACTCGAGCCAAGGGCCTGGTGCACAAGCACCCAGCTTCGAGAGTTCTCAGAAAATAAGGCCAACAGTTAATGACAGTGTCTGCGCGGTGAGTGCCTTCTGCGTGCCTCCCCCCACCTGGGGCTCCTGAAACCGCAGCTTTCCGGGTGCAGTCGCCCACACAGTTCACACGTGGGGGTCACACATCCGGCCCAGAGCCGCCTCCCTCGGCCGGCGCTCAGCCCGCCACCTGGGACCCCCAGTCGCCTGCCCCGCAGCCCTGCAGGCTCCCCTCCTCCTCCTCGGCCCCGGCCTCTGCCCCCCACCCCGCCTCGGCCTCTTCCAAAACCACGCAGTGGAAGGTTCCAGAGTCTGGGCCCCGGAGCCTTTGGACTCCCCGCACGATGAGTGAGGAGGAGGATGGGGCCCGTCTGGTGCCTCAGATGAGGCTCCGAGGGACACCCAGGAGGCAGATGGACACCCAGGCCGCGGTCAGCGCTGGGGACGAGAGGCAGAGCCTTGGTGTGTCCAGGGGAGGCGGTGCAGGACAGCCGGAGTCCCGCGGACGCGTGGTAGACTGCCCCGGGGAAGGGGTGGGCGGAGGAGAGGGGGCCGGAAAAGAGAAAATGAGGAGAAGCCGGCACAGGGGGCAGCGAAGCCAAAGTCGCTCGGTCATGTCCGACTCTTTAGAACCCAATGGACCGGACTGTACAGGTCATGGGATTCTCCAGGCCAGAATACTGGAGTGGGTAGCCTTTCCCTTCTCCAGGGGATCTTCCCAACCCAGGGATCGAAGCAGGGTCTGCCCACATTACAGGTGGATTCTTTACCATCTGAGCCACTAGGGAAGCCCCCACCTCAACCAGGAGGCCCCCTCGCCTCTCATCACCGGATGAGCGTGCGATGCTTCCAGAAGTTAGGGCGGGAAGGATGAGCCGGAGGTGACCACGAACTCCGGGTGTCGTGTCCTCCTGCAGAGTCACGGGGGGCCACCTGGTGCTGAAATCTGTCACACGTTCCCTCCCAGTGATGCCCTGGTCCCTGGGCGTGTTCACGCCCTTCCCGGGCGGGCGGGAGCCTCGGTGCATCCGGTGAGGAAGTCAAGGGCCTGGAGGCAGGACTGCAGAGCCTGGCCTCGCAGCACAAGGAGTTGGACAGACGGACGTGAGGAGGAGACCCAGGGACATTCTCCTGGTGAGGGGGCACGTCTCTCTGCTCCCCACCCCACGCCCTGTGCCCAGGGGCCCTCCAGCCGATCAACCATGGCCAGCCAGCCGTGACCCACTTTCTCCCCCACACAGGCTGGAATCTGCCTGGAGGTGTCTTCCCTGGCTCAGGCCTCTTCCTGACCCCGGGTGGTTCAACGGAAGCCTCCTGCTGGGTCAGCAGATTTGCAAACCACAGGTTTCTTCAATTTCTTTGGGGAAAAAAAAAAGAAGACAGAAAAGAAAATTATCTTACAAAGTGTTATCTTTGTCTTCTCAATCCATCATGGCCACAGGGCCTGGCTGCAGCCCAGGGACCCAGGGCCAGCGGCTTCCGTGCCTCAACCCCTGGGCGGGGCTCAGGGGTCCCTGTGGGGAGCAGACCCAGCCTGGGGTGGCCTGCTGCCCCTCCACTAGGACCCAGCGGCCTGGCCAGAGGCAGCCCAAAAGGGTCTGGCTGAGCTGGGTGGGCCAGGAAGTGACTCTCCACCCTCGCCCAGCCCCCGGACACGCAGGTCACCCTGGGCGGCAGCGTCCCTGTGTTCGGGGAGCAGGAATAGACACGGACGCAGGGGCAGAGCCGGGGTCTGCGGCTCAGTCAGCCAGTCGTGTCCCACTCTTTGCAAGCCCACAGCCTCTCCAAACCAGCCAAGTTCCCACCAGCAGAGTACCTTCCCGTCAAGGAAGGTTCAGAGCCTCCAGGAGACACGGACGTTGGGCCGGCCATCCCAGCCCCGTCTAACAGGGAAGTCGGGGCTGCACCAGACCATCCCCACTCGGGGTGTGCCTGCCTTCTCCTCCCAGCCTCTTGCCCCCCCATTCCCCAGGCTCCCCCCCACCGTTCCCAGTCAGTTCAGTTCAGTCGCTCAGTCGTGTCCGACTCTTTGCGACCCCATGGACTGCAGCACGCCAGGCCTCCCTGTCCATCACCAACTCCTGGAGCTTACTCAAACTCATGTCCATCGAGTTGGTGATGCCATCCAACCATCTCTTCCTCTGTCGTCCCCTTCTCCTCCCGCCTTCAATCTCTCCCAGCACCAGGGTCTTTTCCAACGAATCGGCTCTTCGCATCAGGTGACCAAAGTATGGGAGTTTCAGCTTCAGCATCAGTCCTTCCAGTGAATATTCAGGACTGATCTCCTTTAGGATGGACTGCTTGGATCTCCTTGCAGTCTAAGGGACTCTCAAGAGTCTTCTCCAATTCTTGAGAAGTTGAGGTGAGGGGAGATGGGTGAATACTCCCCCGCCCAGCATTCCCCTTCCTGCTCCCTGACCCAGAGGCGTCCCTGCCTCAGGGCCCCGACTGGATGTGACCATTCACACCAGGCTTCCCCACTCCAGAGCTGTGACAACCGAAAGGGTCAGCAGACGTGGCCGAACGTCCCCACAGGGAGGGGAAGGGAACCCCCTACTCTGCTGAGAACCCTGTGAAGATGCTAAACGCTCTTATTCCAAAGACAGGCCCCCAAGGAGGAGGAGCAGCCAGGTGGGTGGGGGTCCCACAGGGCAGCCACAGAGCAGGCCAAGAGGTTTAAATGCTCCAGGGCAGGGGAGCGACTCCCGTGGGAGCAGAAATAATGACCAGCAGCTAGTCTCACCCCCAGCGATTCAGAGTCCAGGCGGGAAAAGGGGAAAATAATTCTTATTTCCCCCAAAGCGGAGTTCCTGTTTCAGAGCTAAATAACAGAGACAGCTCCCCTGTGAATAAGCTGTCTCGGATGCATAACCTTCTCCCTGTTTCTGCCGTTGACTGAGTTAGGAGATGTTTCTGAGAGCTGAAACATAGAATTTGCCCCAAAGGCCGGTCCAGGACGACCTCACACCGCCACCCACAGGAGGAAGCCGGGTGAAGGGGGGCGGGTGGCCTCGCCATCCCTGCCAGGCGGTGTGGGACTGGCCGTGGGCCCTGACCGGCCAGGTCTTCCCAAGTTGTTTCATTTTTCTGAGCCTCGGGCCTCTTGTGTGTAACGTGCAGATCCCCGCCCTGGCTTCGGGAATTCTGGGACCCACTATCAGGGGTGCCTGTGGCTAACTGATGGGAATAGCACTGGGTCGAAGCCCCTGACTTTACTCATCGCTGAAGCCCTTGCAGGCCCCACAAGCAGAGTCACAGCCATTCCCATTTCACAGAACGGGAGACCGAGGCCTCGAGTGTAACCCATCTGCTCTTCAGCAGCCTGACTGCTTGGCCATCAGCTGAAAGTTGGGGTCTGGAGCTCTGCATGGAACTGGGGAGCGGATCTGGGTGGGCTTTCCGAGGGAGGAAGGAGGAGAAGCCCAAGGCCCGGGGTGAACAAAGGGCGTTGGGAGAGAAGCCCCAAGGATGGAGGTGGGGTGGGGCCCCAGGAGAAGCCGACCTCGGGGTGTGATCCCAGAGACCCTCAGGAGCTTGTGCAACGGACGTCCAACCACCCCATCCACCCAGGACGGGGTTCCTGGGACCTGGGATTTCTGTGCTAAGCAGCCACAGTCGCAGACAAACCCGAATGACCAGTGCCTGCAGGGGCACCCTGCCCCCCGCCGTCCAGCCCCCCGAGGGGAGAGGAGGCCGGGAAGATTGAAAGCGCCGCACCCCCTCTGCCTGCCTCCCGGGGCTCCCACATCACGCCCCCTTCTGGGAGGCTGTCTCCTTGTCGAGGCTTATTTTCACCCACCGATGGGATAATTACAGGGAAGAGCAAATAAAATAAAATCGAGAGAGCTGCAGATTACAGCAAAATGCAGTCCCTGTCTTCCGAGGGCCTCAGTGGGTTTCCAGCTCTGTGCAAAGGCCTGGGGCAGCTCTGGCTGGAAGATTCCAGGAGGCGGGTGGATGAAGCACCCTCTGGGGTGCTGCCTGCCGGCACAGGGGGCCCGGCCCACTGCCCCCCGCCCTGGTGAAGCCCGTGTTCCCAGGAGCTCAGACTGGCCCGTCCCCATGGGGGCTGGCACGGTGGCCTCCCCACCGCCGGGTCCTTGATGCCCACTGAGCGCCCCCACTGCCGCACAAGCCCCGCCCTGGGTCTGATCGCTCCCCACCCTCCCCCTCTCCTGGCCGGTGGAGCCAGACGGGGCCTCTGGAGGCCTGGGGGTCACATCTCCACCCAGAATGTTCTGGAAGGCGGCTGCGGCCACCTGACCACCTGTCACAGTGCTGGGGGCAGCCTCGTGCTGCCCCCAGATGACCGGGGCCACAAGTCCCAGGGGGCAGGGACGGGTCCCAGGGCCACCCTCTCCCCGCTGAAGAGCTGCCTCCCTCACCCCGCGCTGGTCCCCCACTCTCTGCTTCCTTTTTTATTTTAATCTTTTTAACCAACAGACCTGACAGTTTCGAGGGCTTGCAGGTTGGCAGAAGCAATGGGTGGAAGGCCCGGAGTCTCCATAGCCGCCCCCCAGCTCCCCTGACAGGCCCCATCTGGCGGGGGTGCCGTGTGGCCGGGACCCTGGACAAGCTGCCTTGGCTACCTTATCGTTATAGGCAGGCTCCCTCCCCGTGGTCTGAACCCTGGGGTTTTGACAAACGTCCTGTATTCACCAGCGCAGCTTCCCAAGGACGGCTCTGCCGCCCTCCGCATGCCGTGTCCACTGATGAAGCGCTTCCTCCCTCTTTGGGGGCCCTTGCTGCCGAGGGCAGGCTGAGAGGAGCTTGCCCAGGACTCAGTCCTGGGGTGGGACTCTCACACATACAGATGTCTCCTCCACCCCAGACACCAAGCAACCTGGGACTTTGTGCAGGAGGGAGCCTCCCAACCCCCTGGGAGGCCCCTGATTCATGGCCTTGGGGGAACCCAGGCCGGTCTGGACGGCTGCCCTGGAGCCAGACCCCGCCCTGCCCCGTGGGAGCTGTGTGGCCTCGGGCCGGCTGCTTTCCCTCTCTGGGCCTGCTTCTTCATCTGTTGGTGGGCTTCCTGGCGGTGCCAGGGGGCTTATTAGTGATGTGACTTGAAAGGAGATAGAATCGCCCAGAGCCGTGTTGCTCCCTCCCCTAGGGTGGGGGGTGGGGACCTGGAAGTTGGCAGAGGGAGGAGGAGCCTGCATCACCTAGGCTGCAAACCACAAAGGCTTTCTGTTTCTATGGCAACCAGGAGAGGCACTCAGCACAGGTTCTGTAGAGGACCATGCGGCTCTGGGCAGTCCTGGGGTTGGGGGCCGGGCTGCAGGAGGGGAGAGAGCCAGGACCGGGGGCTGGCTGAGCCCTGGTCCCCCCGGGCCTCGGGGCACTGAAGGACAGGCCCTGGGTGCAGAGAAGCTGGCTCTGTCTCAGGCTGGGTCTCTCGCCATCTCCGGGAGGGGCCAGGGTTGGAGTCTATGCCAGGAAGCGGGTACCGCCTCCCCAACATCAAGGAATCTCAACCTACCTGGGCTGACCTGCCTGCCTGGCCTGTTCCCCTGCCTTCCCCACTTTCCCAGCTTCTGCCCCCAGCCTTCCAGGAGGAGGGCGTTATCACCCCCACCCTGGGCTGGATGAGCAGCCAGGTGAGACCCAGCTCCTGTTTGGCCCTGGGCAGCTGCCAGGCCCGAGACGCCGCCCTGGAGAGAGCTGGCAGGGCTGGGGGCTCCCGAGCCCCCACCTCCCGATGCCGGGGTCAGAGCCCCACGCACGTGGGGCTGGCAAAGTGCCAGAGGCTTCTGCAGGCACCTAACAGCCGAACTCTAAGCGGTGCAGGGGAGTGACAGAATCAGCCCTTGCTCCGAGAAGCAGCGATCCCCCTGTCCATGGGGCATCCAAGTGGGAAGGCCCCACGGCCCCCAGTGGTGGACTCAGCTGGGCCCCTTCTGGGGTTCCTCGAGGGAGGATCAGGAGCCCTGACCATACTCCTAGGGACCAACTCTTTGAAAGGGCTTGCTGAAGGAGCCCCAGCCTTGAGCGAACAGGGGACCACAGACAGGCTACTTTGGAGTCCCTGGCGCCTGCAGCCCCTCCTGCGGAGAAGGGGGTCCCAGCCCCTCTTTGGGATGGGTGCTCATATGCCCCCTCCCCCCACGACGTACACCCACAGAAACCCACACAAACACGCATCCCATATACACTGCCAGGCAGTCGAAAGTGGGGGATCCCTGACCTCCAGGGCACGCGGAAGATGGGAGGCAGAGAGCACTGGGGGGGTGGTGACGCTGTGAATGGACGTCCCCAGCGCTGCAAACATTCCCAGGGCCACCGAGCCAGACGGTACAGAGCTCTGGGCTGCTGGGAGACCCTTGAGACTGGAAGGCTCTCAGATTCCAAGCTCAAATCTCGGCAAATTCCACCAACCCAACTTCAGCCAACTCAGCCCACATTTAATTTAGTGCAGTTCATTTCAGTTCAATTCAGTCCAACTCCAACTCAATGGAAATCCAAAACGTATTTCATTTTGACTCAACCCAGTCAGAATTCAGCTCACCCCTAATCAATCCGCCCAGAATTGAAGGAGTGGCATCTCCTGTGAGGGGCCTTCAGATACTTGCCCCCCCAAACCTAGTGCAGATCACCCACCTGTCTACCCACCTGGGTGGTCAGCCCAGCTGTCTGCCCTGGCAGAATGCAAACCGAGAAGGCAAGGCTAAGGCTGGGGTCTTGCTCACTACTGCCCCCGGCGTGAACTCCTCCTTCTCCTTCTATTTCTTCTTCTCATCACCATCATCGCCATCTTCATCACCATCTTTACCATGCTCTATCATCATCATCATTTTCATCCTCTTTTAATTCTTCATTACTTCCTCCCCAGTCCTCCTTCATCATGGTTCATCTTCCCCATCATCGTCTCTTTGCCATGGTCCTTATCACCACCAACTTCGCCTTTGCTGAGCCTTTGTGGTTGGCCCTCCATATCCACAGTTTCCACATCCATGGATTCAACCAACCATACATAGATCAAAAATATTAAAAAAAAAAAAAAAAAAAAAACTCTTGGAAGTTCTCAAAGAGCAAAACTTGAATTTGGCCTGCACAATGACAGGTATGCACACAGCACTTATATTGTATTAGGTACACGAAGAGTCCAGAGATGATTTAAAGTGTGTGGGAGGATTTACTAGGTTCCCAGGTGGTACTAGGGCTAAAGAATCCACCTGCCAGTGCCGAAGACATAAGAGATGCGGGTTCGATCCTTGGGTCTGGAAGATCCCCTGGAGAAGGAAATGGCAACCCGTTCCAGCGTTCTTGCCTAGAGGATCCCACAGACAGAGGAGCCTGGAGGGTTATGGTCCATCGCATCGCAGAGAGTTGGACACGACTGAAATGACTTAACACGCGTGCAAATACAGGCCGTTTTGATAAGGGACACAAGCATCAAGGGATTTTGCTCTTGGGGAGAGGGGCGGTCCTGGACCCCATCCCCGTGGACACCCGAGGGACAGCGTGTCTGCCGCAGAGTTTTGAGCAATACCCAAACATGGCTCTTTCATCTCACAACACAGGTGGGCACCGCCAGCTCCGCTTCCCAGAAGGGAAAGCCGGGATGCTGGGGGAGGGGACGGTCACCCCCGGTGATGCACAAGCTGGTGGCTTTCGTCGCATCCAGGAGTGAGGCCCAGACTGCCCGACTCCAGGCCTGTCCCTAACCACCGAGCACCCCACCAGGCCCTGGGAGGGGGCGTCTGCTGCTCACAGCGAGGCTGCTCTCTGAAGCCTCCTGCTGGGCAGCAGCTCCTTCTGGTCTGCTCACAGGCCTCTCCCTCCCTCCCCCCCTCCCCCCCTCTCCCCCTCCCCCCCTCCCTCCCTCTCCCCCTCCCTCCCTCCCCCCCTCCCCCCCTCTCCCCCTCCCCCCCTCCCTCCCTCTCCCCCTCCCCCCCTCTCCCCCTCCCTCCCTCTCTCCCTCTCCCCCTCTCTCCCTCTCTCCCCCTCCCCCTCCCTCCCTCTCTCCCTCTCCCCCTCTCTCCCTCTCTCCCTCTCCCCCTCCCTCCCTCCCTCTCTCCCTCTCCCCCTCCCTCTCTCCCTCTCTCTCCCTCCCGCCGAGCAGCCCCTCCCCGCCTCCCTGCCGGGGGACAGCTCCCAGCTCCTTGTTCGGCCCCCATCTCCCGCCTTGATTAAGGAGCCTGGTCCCCTGGCTTACTCATCGTCCTCCTGGAACACTGACAGCCTCCGGACTGGCTTTTACCCAAATTGTTAATAACTTCAAACATTCTACAGAGGGGTCTGCTTCTCCAGCCTCCATGGCAATGGTTTGAATCCACTGTGATGCCGGAGATTTGCCCCAGGGCTCGGGGTCACCACCTCGAGAGGCAGGGACCTTTTCCCTGGCAGCGCTAGGGGCTCCAGAAAGGCCTGTGTGTTGAATGGACATGTGAATAGATGCATAGAGGGATGGCTTGATTTGCTCAAATAAAATTATTTTGTGGTTATACAAATAATCCACACTCAGGGTGGGAATTTTGGAAAATGCAAAAAAATCAAATGCCCCAAAAAAGAGAGAAGAAAGAAAACAGCAAGCCTCATATTCCCCAGAGAAAACAGCCTTGAGCATTTTAGAGTCATTTCTTCTGTACAGGCTTCTATTATATGTCTAGCTTTGTATATTACCTTCGGCACTCAACATTTTCTAGTTTATTAAATATTCATTGGAAGTATGATTTTTTTTTTTTACAAAAATCTTATTATGGAATTTTCCAAACATACACGAAAACGAAGAGACTTGTGTAACAAGCCCCCAGTTAAGCACCCTCAGCTTCGACCACGGTCAGTTTTTGCCAATATTTTATCATCTATGTCCACCTTTGTTGTATTTTATTGTTATCTTGGGACGAATGCTGTTATGAGTTTTATGGACCCCTCCCCACCGAACTATACCCAAGTCCTAATCCCTGGTCCCTGTGGGTGTGACCTTATTTGGAAATAGTCATGATGTAATGAGCTCAGTTCAGAGGAGGTCAGATGGGTATAGAGCAGACCCGCACCCTGGTTTAACCACTTCTGTTAGGATCATTTCCTGGTGGCTGTACCAAGAAGAGAGGAAGGACACCAGAACCATCTTTAATATAGTTAACGGGGGACTCGGCTCTCCTACGTGCTTACTCTGTGCCAGGCAACACATAGGCGCTTTACCTCCTTCAATGTAACCAACAACCCTATGAGGTGGATATTACCATCCCAGTTTTTTAAAATCTGGCCCCACCACATGGCACATGGGATCTTATTTCCGTGACCCAGGACTGAACCTGTGCCCCAGGCAGTGGAAGCTCAGAGTCCCAACCACGGGACCGCTGGACAAGTGCCCATTATCCCAATGTAAGGATGGAGATGCTGAGGCTCAGAAAAGTTAAAGGCTAGTACAAGGTCACCCTGCTGGCAGGTGGCCCAGCGAAGATCCAAACCGTGCCAGACCCTGCCGATTCCTCGTCCCCATGGGAAACAGAGCTGGCCGCTGTGTCTCTGTGGATGGAGCCCAGAGCAGGAGTAGCAGCTCAGGCCGGCCGGACTCCGGTTCCTTGACCTCCTCTCCCAACATGCTGTCCACTCCTCCAGCGTCTCCTCCATGGATGTCCCCTGGACTCAGCATGACCTTTAAACTCACCGCCTCCTCCCATCCAAGCATCTCCCTCATCATGGGAGGATCCTGTCTTTCCCTGTCTCGCGGGCCAGCGGCCCCTGAGCACCCGGGACTCACGGTCCATCGTCCCCCGCGCCCCTTACGGCTCTCACCCGCTTCGCGCCCTCAGCTCCCTCCTCACTCAGCTAGTCTCTATGCTGCATAGAATCTCTCCTCTACCAGAGTGGACACGCGCGCACACACCTTCCCCCTCTCTTACCCCTCGCCGCGTTTATGACTCTCAACCAGCAAAACCCCAGCCCTGGCGAAATACAGCTCTCACCCTGATCAAGGAAGAAGAAAAGACACAGGTCGCGGACATTATGAATCAAAGAGGAGGCTTACTGCAGCCCTGGCAAGCCCTTAGACCAGTGCGCTCAGCGGCGCCGATGGATTGGATGAAAAGTGAAAGACACAAATCAACCAAATCCAACCAAAGCGTGTCTACTGGAATCGGACGATTTAATAAATGGATGACGGACACTGCAAACCAGGTGTCTCTGTGTGTGGGAAGTTACGGATAAGCAAGAGGGGGAGACTAGAACGATCCCTGTGACGAGGCATTACAGTTAGCGTAAACTCATATTCCGTTTAATACAGGTACTCACGGTTACATGTAGACACCTTTATAGACACGTGTGTATATATACATGGGTAACGATGAACACATGTGCCTCCTTGCTCTGGGATCTGAAGGGCCCTGAGAGGAATGATTCCCCAGCAGCAATAAGCTCCTAGTGCCCAATGCTTGGTTTCTAACGCCTTCTCCCAACAAAAGGAACCAGGGCTCCTCAGAGAAACGGCTGGTGCCAGCGCTGCTCCAGGGTCTTGCGGTGCCAGAAAGTAAGAACGGGCTCGGGAAAGAGTTCACACGGGCAGACAGGGAAGGCGTTGAGTCGGGGGGACACAGGAGCCAACTCAAAGTGTCCCCAGCGGCCAAACCGGGAAAACTCCGAGCAAAAGCAAAGTAGTCCTGGGTTAAAACCCCATATCCATGAGTCCGTACTGATGTGAATGACACTTTCCTCCTTGTTTTGTGATACTCCATATCAAAACCAGACAAAGATATCATGAGAAAATAAAACTACAGGCTGGAATCTCTCATGAATATAGATACAAAAATTCATAAGAGAGTATTAGCGGATGGAACCCAAGATACATGGTGAAACATACGTGGTAAAACTTCACGACTGAGTGGATTTATTCCAAGAATGTTAAGTGAGTCCAACATTTGAAAACCATCCCATGTAATTCACCCCTTCAACAGACTGAAAGAGAAAATTGATCAGATCACCTCAATAGATCCAGAAAAGGAAGAGAATGTCACAAAGTTCAACACCTATTCATCATAAACACTCTTATCAAACGAAGAATAGATGGGAAATTTCCTCAGCCTGACAAGAGGAGCAATGAAAAAATATATAGATCATATCTCACTTCATGGTGAAGGAATGTTATCACATCTTAAAGGAAGGTGGTTTTGAGCAAAGATGGGCAAAATCGCCAGTGTAAGTGGATGGCGCCTCCAAAGGAATCCAGTTACACCGTAGAAGGGTCTGTGGCCGAGGACTTCCCTGGCGGTCCAGTAGCTAAGACGCTGCGCTCCCACCGCAGGGGCCACAGGTTCAGTCTCTGGTCAGGAAGCTAAGAGCCCGCAAACCGCATGGTGAGGCCAAAAATTAATTGAAAGTGAAAGTGAAGTCGCTCAGTAATGTCCCACTCTTTGCAGCCCCATGGACTATAGCCTAACAGGCTCCTCCATCCATGGAGTTTTCCAGGCAAGAGTACTGGAGTGGGTTGCCATTTCCTTCACCAGGAGATCTTCCCAACCCAGGGATTGAAACTGGGTCTCCTGCGTTATAGGCAGACGCTTTACCATCTGAGCCACCAGGGAAGTTGGATAAAAATTAATTAACCAATTAATTTAAATGAGTGGGAGCAGTGGCCTTGGAGTACAGAATGAAGCAGGGCAAAGGCTAACAGAGCTTTGCTAAGAGAACGCACTGCTCATAGGAAACAGCCTCTTCCAACAACACAAGAGAAGACTCCATATATGGACACCACCAGATAGTCGACACCAAAATCAGACTGATTATACTCTTTGCAGCCAAAGATGGAGAAGCTCTATACAGTCAGCAAAAACAAGACCGGGAGCTGACTGTGGCTCAGATCACGAACTCCTTGTTGCCAAATTCAGGCTTAAATTGAAGAAAGTAGGGAAAACCAGTAGATCATTCAGGTATGACCTAAATCAAATCCTTTATGGTTATACAATGGAAGTGAGAAATAGATTCAAGGGATTAGATGTGATAGACAGACTGCCTGATGAACTATGGATGGAGGTTCATAACATTGTACAGGAGACAGGGAGCAAGACCATCCCAAGAAAAAGAAATGCAAAAAGACAAAATGGCTGTCTGATGAGGCCTTACAAATAGCTGTGAACAGAAGAGAAGTGAAAGGCATAGGAGAAAAGGAAAGATATTCCCATTTGAATGCAGAGTTCCAAAGAAGAGCAAGGAGAGATAAGAAGGCCTTCCTCAGAGAACAATGCAAAGAAATAGAGGAAAACAATAGAATGGGAAAAACTAGAAACCTCTTCAAGAAAATTGAAGATACCAAGGGAACATTTCATGCAAAGATGGGCAAAATAAAGGACAGATATGGTATGGACCTAACAGAAGCAGAAGGGATTAAGAAGAGGTGGCAAGAACACACAGAAGAACTGTACAAAAAAGATCTTCATGACCCAGATAACCACGATGGTGTGATCACTCACCTACAGCCAGACATCCTGGAATGTGAAGTCAAGTGGGCCTTAGGAAGCATCACTATGAACAAAGCTAGTGGAGGTGATGGAATTCCAGCTAAGCTATTTTAAATCCTGAAGGATGATGCTGTGAAAGTGCTGCACTCAATATGCCAGCAAATTTGGAAAACTCAGCAGTGGTCACAGGACTGGAAAAGGTCAGTTTTCATTCCAATCCCAAAGAAAGGCAATGCCAAAGAATGCTCAAACTACCGCACAATTGCACTCACCTCACACGCTAGCAAAGTAATGCTCAAAATTCTCCAAGCCATGCTTCAACAGTACGTGAACCGAGATCTTCCAGATGTTCAAGCTGGTTTTAGAAAAGGCAGAGGAACTGGAGATCAAATTGCCAACATCCGTTGGGTCATTGAAAAAGCAAGAGAGTTCCAGAAAAATATCTACTTCTGCTTTATTGATTATGCCAAACCTTTGACTGTGTGGATCACAATAAACTGTAAAAAATTCTGAAAGAGATAGAAATACCAAACCACCTGACCTGCCTTTTGAGAAATCTGTATGCAGGTCAGGAAACAATAGTTAGAATTGGATATAGAACAGACTGGTTCCAAATAGGGAAAGGAGTACATCAAGGCTGTATATTGTCACCCTGCTTATTTAACTTATATACAGAGTATATCATGAGAAACGCTGGGCTGGAAGAAGCACAAGCTGGAATCAAGATTGCCAGAAGAAATATCAATAACCTCAGATATGCAGATGACACCACCCTTATGGCAGAAAGTGAAGAACTAAAGAGCTTCTTGATGAAAGTGAAAGAGGAGAGTGAAAAAGTTGGCTTAAAGGTCAACATTCAGAAAACTAAGATCATGGCATCCAGTCCCATCACTTCATGGCAAATAGATGGGGAAACAGTGGAAACAGTGGCAGACTTTATTTTCTTGGACTCTAAAAACAGTGCAGACGGTGACCACAGCCAGGAAATAAAAAGACGCTTGCTCCTTGTAAGAAAAGTTATGACCAACCTAGACAGCATATTAAAAGGCAGAGACATTACTTTGCCAATAAAGGTCCACCTAGTCAAAGCTATGGTTTTTCCAACAGTCACATAGGGATGTGAGAGTTGGACTATAAAGAAAGCTGAGTGCTGAAGAACTGATGCTTCTGAACTGTGCTGTTGGAGAAGACCCTTGAGAGTCCCTTGGACTGAAAGGAGCTCCAACCAGTCCATCCTAAAGGAGATCAGTCCTGAATATTCATTGGAAGGACTGATGCTGAAGCTGAAACTCCAATACTTTGGCCACCTGATGGGAAGAGCTGACTCATGGGAAAAGACCCTGATGCTGGGAAAGATTGAGGGCAGGAGGAGAAGGGGACAACAGAGGATGAGACAGTTGGATGGCATCACTGACTCAATGTAACTGAGTTTGAGTAAACTCCAGGAGCTGGTGATGAACAGGGAGGCCTGGCGTGCTGCAATCCACGAGGTTGCAAAGAGTCAGACATGACTGAGCAACTGAACCGAACTGAACGGAATTTAAGTGACTTTGAAAAAAGAGAGATGCTTGTGGCAGCAGCGGGTTGCCAATCTGTGAGAGGAGGGTGGACCCCCTTCATACACAACGATGGGAAAATGGCAATCTGTGTGGATAAGAGTGAACTGGTTTCATTCATCACAACAGAGACCAAAAAAACCTCAAACTTAGGCAGTTTAGAGATTTTAGCATGAAAGGCAAAACTCTAAAACTTAACAAGAATAAAGGAGAACTGCTTTTGTAACCTCGCAGTGGGCAGAGATTTCATAATAAGCCCAAAGACCACTAGACGCAGCAAAAAGCTCCATCGATTTAGCTCCATTAAGGGAATAAATTCTGTTTCTTAAAATCCTGCACATACTCTCCAAATTTAAAAAACACATACTGAAATATTTGCAAGCAAATGAAGAGGAATTGACGTTTTGATGCAAAATGGATTCAAGCAACTGTGGCGAAAACAAAGCAAGACACCAGGAAGGAGAGAGGCGAGGTAAGCCCCTCACTCAGCCCACAGCGCTCGGGACGGGGTTCAGAGGCAGAACAGGCAAAGAGCTCTCACAAACCAGCAAGGAAACGGCAGGGACGCGATGGAAACGGGGATGCAGGCAGGGACAGGGATTACACAAGAGGAAACGCAAATGACAAAGAAATATTTGCCTACTGTGAGCTCATCCCCTATGCAAACGCGGAAACGCAAAAGGGCACAGGGAGGTACCGTCTCCACCTGAGAGGTGCCGGGTAGCACGGAGCACGACACGGACAGCAGGAGGGCTGAGGCCACGGCCCGAGGCCGCAGACTCGGCTGGAGGGTGTGTGAGAAAGGCACGCAGCTCCTGGGGTGGCGCGCACCCCAGCTCCCGGCGTACCCCACGCGGGTGTCTGACCGTCCCCAAAGCCTTCGCTTAGCAGCTACGTTGTACTGACGCTTTCAACACAGCTTCTCAATTAACCTTTTCATACTCTTCATGGGGTTCTCAAGGCAAGAGCGCTGAAGTGGTCAGCCATTCCCTCCTCCAGTGGACCACGTTTGTCCCACTTAACCATCCCGGAAATTATAAGGGGATCGTCACTGTGGAGGCGAGGCCATAGAGACGCAACGCGGTCCGCCCCAGCTCACCCAGGAGGGATGGAAGCTTGCAGATGAACAAACCCAGGCGGGGGCTCGGGATCCACCCTGCCCGTCAGCGGCATTGAGGCCGACATGCCCTGGGGGCCGGCTCCCAGAGATAAAGGCGAGGATGTTACTTGTACCGGAGGCTGCGTGCAAACATTCACATCGCTCAGTTAGTAGAGAATCCGCCTGCAATGCAGGAGACCCGGGTTTGATTCCTGGGTTGGGAAGATCCCCTGGAGAAGGGAAAGGCTACCCACTCCAGTATTCTGGCCTGGGGAATTCCATGGACTGTATGGTCCACGGGGTTGCAAAGAGCTGGGGAGGGCTGAGAGACTTTCACAAATGCTCACTTTTTTTTTAGAGATGGTTGGAAACATCTGTTCCTTTGTTACCAACAGGAGTAATCGGCTTAAGTGCAAGCCTTGAAGCTGATGTCTGAATGATCTGGTGACTCTTGGTTAACCGCCTTGCCTGTGGGAGCTCTCTCTCCCCCACAATGAAGTCGGAAAAGCCCTTATAATTATTGAACAGTTGATGTTCCGTCCTGGAAGGTGAGGTCCTTGCGAAGCTGGAGGTCCAGAGGAGAAAGACACACAGCCAAGGCCCTGGGAGCCTGGCCACACGGGCCAGGTAGCAGGTGGGCCTGGACCCCCTGAGCAATGAGGGTCCACGCCCAGCCCAGCCGCCCACTTGGACAACACGGGCAGGCGGGGCGGGGGACCAGGCCTCTGCCCTGGTCCGGTGGGGAACGCGGAGCCGCTGCGTGCAAGGACTCCCGAGGTCAATTCTACACCACGACGGAGGAGCGGGGGACTTTGGCCTCTCACTTACGCTTGCTGTGTCTCAGCTTCCTCCCCCGAAGACCCAGAGTTAATCCACATAAAGCCCTTGGAAGAGAGCTGGACATGCGAGCCCGAGCTTGTGTCAGCCAATGTGACTGCTATGGCTTGAAACAGTACCAACATTCGGGGAACCCCAGCCGTCCCCCGACATCAACAGGGCTCCAGATTTCACGCACGCCCCAAACTGCTCCCCACTCCGGCACCCATCTTTCCTTCCTCAGTCCACTGATGACCTTGTCCTGCCCTGGCTCAGACCAGAAACCCTGGAGCCCGCAGCAGCCAGGCCAGCCCAGGTGATGCTAACAAACCGCACACGTCCCAGGGGCTTCAGGTGAGCGAGTTCCGCTTGCGTTCCCGCCTGTTCGTTGCATCGCGAGAGGACCCAGGACGACAGGCTTCACCGTGCACTGGCTCTTGGGCTGCTGCCCAGAGGGACATGGGGGTCCCCGGGCCACGTCCCTGGCCGCGGGTCCCGAGGCCACATCTGACTTCCACAGTGGGAAGCGTGACCCTCCTTGGGGAGATGCCATGCGAATCTGTGACATCAGTACTGTGGCCAGAGTCACCTATGACCCCCCTTTTCATGCCCACCTCCACCACGTCATGAGCCAGTCCCGTTGGCTCTACCCCCCAGCACGGGAACCCCACCCCTCCCCACCACCCCTCCCCACCACCCGCCGCCCTCCCCCCAGCACCCCCTCCCCAGGCACAGCCTCTCTGGCCAGACCACCAGCCGCCTCCTCCGAGCTGGTCCTGCCGCCTCCATTCTGCCCCCAAAGACCGCTCCAACTCAGCAGCCTGTGAGAGTGAAAGGGTTAGGCACTCAGTCTAATTCTTTGCAACCCCATGGGCCGTAGCCCACCAGGCTCCTCTGTCCATGGGATTCTCTAGGCAAGAATACTGGAGTGGGTTACCATTCCCTTCTCTGGGGATCTTCCCGACCCAGGGATCGAACTTGGGTCTGCTACACTGAAAGTGGGTTCTTAACTGTCTGAGCTAGCAGGAAAGCCCCTAACTCAGCAGCCATGGAGACCCTTTAAAGTGCAGATCAGGTCGTGCCTTGCTTAAAAATCCCCCAACATTCCCATCCTCAACCAATGAGTGGTCCCCACAGACACCTTCTGCAGAGCTTGTGGCCTAGCGCACCTCAGGCATGGCAAGACGCCGCCTGGGAGGTCCGCTGTTGGGAACCGACCCCAAAGAGGTCGTTAAGGATGAAGGAAGAGACGCAGCTTTGAAAGATTCATGACCGTGCATGCTAAGTTGCTTCAGGCATGTCCTACTCTTTGCAACCCTGTGGTCTGTAACCCACCAGGTTCCTCTGTCCATGGGATTCTCCAGGCAAGAACACCGGAGTGGGTTGCTGTGCTCTCCTCCAGGGGATCTTCCCCACTCAGGGATCGAACCCATGCCTCTTATGTCTCCTGCATTAGCAGACAGGATCTTTACCACTAGCGTCCCCAGAGCCCGCAGGGGACCCTCTGCAGCGGCACCTGACAACTGTGCTATGTAACTGAGTCACATGGCGTAGGAGTCGGATGAAGAGCAGTGTGTCCCCTGTAGCTCAGACATGCACACCCTTCTGGGTGACCCTGTGAGCTCTAGAGGAAAACGAGAGACGCCCAGAAGGGTGTGTCCTGAAGGCTGTGCCAGGCTCACCAGCGACATGCCTCAACCAGGTGACCACGGGCAGCCCACATCTTTTGGAAGCTCTTCCATAAGCCAGTATTTTCCCACCCGGCACTTGTCCCGTGTCCCCTCTTCCAGGCAGTCCTCCCACCAGCACCCATCTGCACCTCCTTCCTGCTCCAGCCTTGGGGCAATGAGGATCAGGCTGAGTCACACCCACTGGGGGGGCATGAGACAGGGGACAGCAGTAGTCTCTGGGCCCTAGGATCCCCCCGTGTTTCTTCCCAGAGACAACGGCATCCTCTGTGATTCCATGGGCCCAGGACCCTCCCCCACGCACCCTCCACCCCCCTGGGCTCAGAGCTGGGCGCTGCCATCCAGGGACCTGGGCAGGGCCAGTGCAGAGTGGTGCCTCCCAGGTGTTTGAAGCTGACGGGGATGCTGGCGTTCCCACGCGTTCTCCACGTGTCGGCTTCCCTGCCCTCCAGGGCCGAGCAGGACCTCTGCCGTGAACCCAAATCTGAAACGCTGGGCCTTTCCCGGGAGCCCGGAAAATAGGCCTCCGGGCAGCTCCTGCCCCACCTTCCCTAGCTCCTCGCCGGGCAGAGCCGTCTTCCCAGCTTCCAAACTGCCAGAGTCCACGTCCCTGAAGCGGTTTCCCTCCCTTCTCTTCCCACGTGAGAGACGATCAGATGGTTTCAGGGAATTAAAGCAGCCCAGTCCCTGGTGAATTTGCCGTGGTCTCTCCTATCAGAGAATTAACAGCTGATTTTCATACCTCATCTTGGAGGTTTGTCAAGTTTCGGGGTTTAAAAGAACATCTTTGAATTAATTATTTCACATGATTAATACATGAAATGCATGAAACACAGTCACATAGACAGTCACATGAAGTAGAACCGGAGAGCATCTTCCCCGAGGCCTCGAGGCCCTTAGACGCCCCATTCTGAATTACTCCGTGGAATTCCAATCTACGGATAGTGCTGAATTTATCTGAATTATTCCATAGTGTTAGACGTGCAAGTGGTTTCTCATTTCTTCCTAGGGTCATATCTATTGTATAACGTTTAATAACCAGGACCTCAGGGTGTCAGCACCATTTTTCTCCATATTCAGCATTCCTTAAAATGACGCTTGTAATCTACCATTACGTAGATTCTTATTAAGCTCTGATGATTGTAT
Organism: Muntiacus reevesi; assembly: GCF_963930625.1. Lineage (NCBI taxonomy): Eukaryota > Metazoa > Chordata > Mammalia > Artiodactyla > Cervidae > Muntiacus > Muntiacus reevesi. Next base: position 2,382,637 of record NC_089270.1, on the reverse strand, counting down.
CTATTGTATGATTTTTAGTAACTAGGACCACAGGATGTCAGCGTCCTTTTTTTCACCATACTCAATATTGCTTAAAATGACGCTTGTAATCTATGGTTGCATACGTTCTTATTCTGTGGGTGAACTTGTGTGTGGCTGATGCCCTGTAAAGGGTCCCTGGTTCTCAGCAGAAGGTGGCGGCATGGGGCAGGACCTGCCCGGGGGGACCTCGTACACCAACCCCTTCCACCTGAGAGCCGCCGCCTACATCCACTACCACTGCCCACTCCCTGACCCCCACCCCAGGACAGCCTTGAATTGGCTTCCGCTCCTTCTGGGGACCTTCCTGGGTGCAGACGACTAGTCAGACCCACCCCCAAGAGGTGCCTCCGAGCCACCTGTGCCCTGGGCACCGGGGTAGAGGTGGTCACCCCCGCCTCTCTTCCTCTGCCCCCCCCACGGCCACTGACCCCCGAAACCCCGGCTCCAGGGTCCCCGTGTCCTCTGAGCCTGTCTCAGGGCTGCCCTGACTGCTCTGGAGGTCAGTGGGGGTGGACCTCCAGTCTCCAGGGGTGCGTGGGGCCCACAGCACGTGTGAGAGAACCACGGTGACACAGGGAGTCAGCTATGCAAGCCCAGCTGCTATCCCGCAGTGTGGATGTCAGACCATTTTCATAATTTAAAACACAAGCAGAAAACTCAGCCCAATGGCCATAGCCGGTCAGCCCCATCAGCCAGCAGAGAGAGCTGAGCTAACCATCGCCAAGCAGTGGGAGCCCCAAGCACCCGTCAGTCTAAGCCCCTCATGTGGTTTTGCTTTTTGTTTTTTGGATTGGCATGTATGTTTATTTGTTCTAAATTTGACTTTGTAATCAGTATTTTAAAACCAGGACATTTTCCCAACTATCCAAACTTCAGCCTTCTCTTGAAAGGTCTGGAGCTTGGCCTGTACGGGGCCGGCAGTCCACTGGCAGGTTGATCGGGAAACAGCACGGAGGCCAAGGGAGAGGGGATGCAGGGTGGCAGAGGTGCTGCAGGCTGTGCCAGGACCCAGCCTGGCCACAGCCCTGTTGCAGGTTCTGTCTGCCGACGGCCTGCCGGGGCCAACGCTGACCTGGAATGAGGTGCCATCCCTGGGGCCCAGGTTGGTAGGATGATTCCACGAAGATGAAAGTTGCTCCGTCGTGTCTGACTCTTTGCGACCCCATGGACTACAGAGTCCATGGAATTCTCCAGGCCAGAATACTGGAGTGGGTAGCCTTTCCCTTCTCCAGAGGATCTTCCCAACCCAGGGATCGAACTCAGGTCTCCTGCATTGCAGGTGGATTCTTTACCAGCTGAGCCGCAAGGATGATTCCTTGAGATCCTTCCAAAATGAGGGGTCGGGGAAAGACTGTGACGAAGCTGCACTTGTAACGCTGCAGCCTGCACGCGTGGAGCTGAAGTCCTGTCCTCGGCTGAGAACGCCCTCCTGGGGACAGGCAGGTCTTCAAGACTCCCAGGGTCTTCCTAAACGCAGGGAGGGCCCAGCACTGCTCTCCATGGTGCTGAAGAAAGCCCTCGTCACTGCCGCGGCCTCCCATTCCACCCAGGAACTCAATCTCCTCTGAAAGCGGTGCAGCTACGGACTTATGTCCATGGATTTCACTGGCCCAACACACACCACATCACCTGGACGTGGCTGACCTGACAGAAGAGCAGACACACTCCCGGAGCTATGAGGGTACTGCTCTGAAGATGCAGCGTGTGTCTTAAACCAATGGCCAGTAGCAGGTCTTACTTCCTGCAATACCTTGTACACAATTGGAGGCCAAGGTTTGGAGATGAGAACCGCCCTCTTGCTGTTACTCCAGGTAACCCACTTAAAGCCTGCTGCTGTCTAGCCCTGGGCTTTGGACTTGCTAGAGACCTGAGAGCTTCAATTTCCCAGGAAAGGATGCTTCTTGAAGGGAGCACAGCTTGTTCCCTCAGTCTGGAAGCTGGGGTTTCCTTCTGGCCTCTCCTGCTGTAACATGAGGCCAGCGGACAGAGAAGTCATTCCTCTACCACCACGGTCATCAAGGAGATGCTCAGGGGAGACCAGTGCAGTGGGGGCACTCTGGCTGGAACCCAGGCGATTCAGTGAGGGGCGATCTCAGGGACGATTCAGTGAGGGTGATCTCAGAGTGTAGTCTTGCTCAGCAATAAAGGATAAAAGAAAACTCAGCACCCAATGCAGCTGCTGTTGTTGCTCAGTGGCTAAGTCATGTCCGACTCTTTGCGACCCCCACAGACGGCAACACAAGCTCCTCTGCCCTCCAGCATCTCCCGGAGTCGGCTCAAACTCATGTCCATTGAACCAGTGATGCTACCCAACCATCTCATCCTCTGCTGCTCCCTTCTCCTTCTGTCTTCAGTCTTTCCCAGCATCGGAGTCTTTTCCAATGAGTCTGCTCTTCACATCAGGTGGCCAAAGTATTGGAGCTTCAACTTCAAGCAACAGTCCTCCCAATGAATATTCACGGTTGATTTCCTTTAGGATTGACTGGTTTGATCTCCTTGCCATCCAAGGGACTCTCAAGAGTCTTCTCTAACACTACAATTTGAAACTGTCAATTCTTTGGTGCTCAGCCTTCTTAACGGTCCAACTCTCACATCCATACACGACCACTGGAAAAACCATAGCTTTGACTATATGGACCTTTGTCAGCAAAGGGATGTGTACACTGTCTAGGTTTGTCATAGATTTCCTTCCAAGGAGCAGGCATCGTTTAATTTCATGCCTACAATTACCATCTTCAGTGATTTTAGAACCCAAGAAAATAAAATCTGTCACTATTTCCATTTTCTCCCCCATCTGTTTGCCATGAAATGATGGGACCAGATGCCATGACCTTAGTTTTCTCAGTGTTGACTTTAAGCCAGCTTTTTGACTCTCCTCTTTCACCCTCATCAAAAGGTTCTTTAGTTCTTCTTCACTTTCCGCCATTAGAGTGGTATCATCTGCATAGCTGAGGTTGTTGATATTTCTCCTGGCAATCTTGATTCCAGCTTGTGATTCATCCAGCCTGGCATTTCACATGATGTACTCTGCATATAAGTTAAATAAGCAGGGTGACAATATGTAGCCTTGACGTACTCCTTTCCCAATTTAGAACCAGTCCATTGTCCCATATCTAATTCTAACTGTTGCTTCTTGACCTACATACAACTTTCTCAGGAGACAGGTAAAGTGATATGATAGTTCCATCTCTTTGAGAATTTTCCACAATTTGATGTGATCCACAGTCGAAGGCTTTAGCACAGCCAATAAAGCAGAAGTACATGTTTTTCTGGTATTCTCTTGGTTTTTTGATGATCCAACCATGACCATGTGAAGTTGTTTGATCATGTCTGACTGTTTGTGATCCTATGGGCTGTAACCTACCTGGCTCCCCTGTCCATGGAATTTTACAGGCAAGAGTCCTGGAGTGGGTTGCCATTTCCTTCTCTAGGGGATCTTCCCGACCCAGGGGTCGAACCCAGGTCTCCTGCACTGCAGGCAGACGCTTTATCATCTGACCCATCAGAGAAGCCCTCGATGAGCCCAACGGATGTTGGCAATTTGATCTCTGGTTCCTCTGCCTTTTCTAAATCCACCTTGTACATCTGGAAGTTCTTGGCTCACGTACTGTTGCAGCCTGGCTTGGATTTTGAGCATAACCTTACTAGAGGCACCCCAGAGTCTGTTTCTATTGTGTAGATAGGCTCATTTATGCCATATGTGAGATTCCACATGTAAGTGATACCATGCGATGCTTGTCCTTCTCCGTCTGACTCACCTCCCTCACTGTGATCATCTCTAGGCCCATCCATGTTGCTGCAAACGGCAGCATTTTATTCTTTTTAAGGCTGAGTGACACTTCACTGTGTACTTTATGTACCACATCTTCTTTGTCTGTTTATCCATCGATGGACACTAAGGTTGCTTCCATGACTTGGCTACTGTAAATAATTCTGCTGTGAAAATAGGGGTGCATGTATCTTTTTTAATTAGAGCTATTATATTTTCCAGATATATGCCCAGAAGTGGAATTGCTGGATCATATGGCAACTCTATTTTTATTTCAAAAATGTTGCTTTTGAAGAAGACAATTCCAAAGACGGGCAATGCGGGTTTGTCACAGCTGGAAAATGGGACTGGCAGTGATTAGAACGTAACAGAAGTGATTTCCCAGGAGCACAGAGGGCAGGTTAGAGAGACGGGGTGATGGCAGGCCCTAAGCAGAACGCGGGCTAGTTTGGGGGAACTCACTATGAACCAGAAGCTGTACTTCTGGTGAGAAAAGATAGATAACCCAGGGGCCAGTTCTCAGGGGATGATGGAGTTTTCCAGAAGGGTGAAAGACAGGCGTCCTCAGACTGAAAATAGAAGGCGTATGGCAGGTGGAGCGGGTAAGACAAGAAAGAATATCTTGAAACCCCCAAACAGAGGTGCTGGGGACGGTCAAACCAAAAGCTACCATGCCATCAGTAACAATCAGAGGCCAGAGAACGAGAGAGAACGCGGTCCCCATGTTGAGGACAGGTGAGCCCAGCATCCTGTGCACGGAACTCAACAAAGGTGCAGACCGAGCTACGTGCCACACCCCTTGCCCCGCTCCCCATGCCCACTGGTTGAGAAGCCACCAGCCTGGGGCGTGGAGACCCTGGCCCCATTGGGAGGAGAAGCCACCATCCGCCGGGCACCTCAGCATCTCCCGGGGTTTCCTCCAGGAAAGCACAGGACAACACTGTCCCCTGTCTCCAAGAGGAGCGTCCAGAGAATGACCACCGAGGCCCGGCCAGCTCTCCCAGCCCCAGACCAGTGCTCCTACCGCAGGACAGAACCGCGGTCCCCAAGCCGAGCCAATTACACATAAACCTACTGAGCAAACAGCTCGGCCGGAACCACAGTCAGATCCTTATTTATAAGGAAAAGGGCCAAGAATCACTTTAATTTCTGTCAGGTCGAGGCTGAGTTGCTCTGATTCCGCGGTGGCTGGCGGGGAACGGTCTCCACTCATCCATTATTTATCTTCGCCGAATCTGATGGCTGGTGGCCACCTCCCCTCCTCTGGTTTTGATAAAAGGGCGCTGCGCAGCCATTGTGACAGGGATGTGTGTTTGTCTAAATTATTTAAGGGGAGGAATGTGGGCTTGGGGCAGGAGCCAATGACGCTTTCTGTGGCTTCTCATTTCCATCAGGGGCTGCGGCTGCAGATAAGAGTGGCCTTGCCCAGGTCCGAGGGCAGAGTACCCACGTGGATGCCCTTGGTCACCATGCCCCAGCCTTTCCCAGCCCTCCAGGGCGGGGTAGGGGGTGGCGAGGCCCTCGGGGGTCCGCGGGCTGGGCCGGGAGCAGAACTAGCATCCTCTGCAGGAGCAGGGGGGCAGAGTTGGGGGCCAGCGCTGAGTCTGGACTCACCCGTCCCGTGAACCCAGAGGAGGCGCTTGGAACGTGCAGCGGGATCATGTGGTTGTTGATGTGTGTCTGGAGTTTTCACACAGGGCACAATGACCCAGAGACACGGTGAGGGGGGAGGTTCCCAAGGCCCCTGGCTTCAGGCAGCCCCTCTGCCCACCCTCATCCACCCCAGATCCTGCAGAAATCTCAGAACACAGGCCTGATGCTCCCCACATTTCCTCACGGACAGGGCAAGAGTCAGAAGCTGCTGAGTGGAGCCCCGTCCTCCTCCAGGCTGAGGGACCGGTGGAGGATCAACCCTGAGCCCACGTGTCCAGCCCCCTCCCACTCATCCCCCACCGCCTCCTGGGACCCCCCGAGCCTCCTCACTCCCAGAGCTGACCTCAGGCCTGGCTGGCAAAAGGGGACCAGATGCCCGTGAGAGGTGTGTCTCTGTGGCCCCCTCCCGGCAAGGACTTGAAGGTCATCAAGGTCCCGGTGGTGGACCTCACTCAGCGCAGGGGAGAGGCTGGGGCCTGAGGATCTCAGAGCGAGTCTGCAGGGGTTGCAGCCCCAAGCCCAGCGGGGCTGAGTCACAGGATCACTGCATGATCCCCAGGGCCCTGGGGGTGAACCTCGGGAGAACCGCCCTGAGATGCCGAGGCCAGGTCTAGCGGGACGAGGGGTAGGGAGGCACGCCTCCTCACCTTCTCACCTCCTCATCCACACCCTGAATCTCTCTACTTCCAGGAGAGGCCAGCAGGTGTCACTTCGTGGGACACGACTTATCACCTCCGTGGTCAAGCAGGGTACCCCCAGGCCAGCTGGGGTGTCCTCAGGGCGAGACGAGTCAGATGGGGTGGGCCGCGGGGCTCCTGTTCCAGGCCAGCGCCACTGGGGAGGAGCAGGGAGCCGCCGGGCCTCCTCACCCCCAGGCTCTGATGAGACGCTGAGTGCAGGTGGGTCTCGGGGCCCAGGGCTGCAGAGTGACCGACCACACGTGCCCCCAGGTAGCAGCCGCGCTGCTCACAGGCGCCGCGCTCGCTGCCCGCCTCCTCGGGCTCCTCCCCCCCAACCACGTCCTGCCCATTCTACAGGTGGGCAAGTAGAGCCCCGGCCATGCTGAACCCCGATTCCCACCCAGGCCTGTGACTCGATAGCTCAGACTCCGCACAGGGCCCCAGGCAGCCTTCCCAGAGCAGGGGACCCAGGCGGGCGGCTGCATGGGGAGCTCCGGGCAGGAGGTGGAGGGGGGCCCCCAGCAGAAAGTCTAGACCCACTCTCCAGCAGCGAAGGGTTACACGCTTGGCAGGGGAGAGGAGCCAGCCGAGTACAAAGAACCACTGAGCAGATGCCCCAACGACCAGGAGCGTGAAAATTTAATCAGGCTGCCGGAGTGAAATCCACTGAGCGGTCGTGCTCCAGAGCATGGAGTCCCCGGAGCTCCGGGTCTGGAGGGAACCTGGAGGCCCCCAGTCTCACCCCATCTGACCCTGCACCCCGCGGGTGCCTCCTCAGGGCGCCAGCTGCCTCTGCCGGCACCCACACCCTAGGGGCTCAGGCCATCGGCGGCAATCTCTCCACCCGCTCCCCAGGGGAGTTGGGACTGTCCTGGGGAGGCGGCCTCAAAGCCAGCGGCTCGCCACACCCAAATCAGCTCTCAGCCGCTGGACACGCAGACACACACATGCTCACACTGATGCACACAGACACACAGGTGCACATGCTCACACACAGACCCACAGAAGCACAGACACGCACAGACGCACACACACACAGCTCAGGGAGCTGTCTCAGAAACTCACTTAGTCTGAACCCGGAGGACTGTGGGCAGACCTGAGCAGGCTCCTCACGTCCCACGGGCAGACCCCTCTCTCCCAGGCAGCCGTGATCCTGGACAGCTCCGCATGCATGACAGGGATCCCAAGTGACTTCTTTGAAGAAACTAAGCTTTAATAAACTTTAGAAATTCCAAAATTCATATAGAAGTGCCAGGGGCCCAGAATAACCAAGACAACCTTGAGAAAGAAGAGCAAAGTGGGGAGACTTACTCCAAACAACGGTGACCAGAGGCCCCCAGGACTTCAGGGCAGGGAGGCCGGGACAGCCCAGCGCCTCTGGGCAGCTGCGAGGCTGTCCAGTGCGGAAGCAGCGCCTGCGCCAGGAGTCGCCCGGCCAGGATGGGTGCCCAGGGGTGGGTGAGAGGCTCGCGGTGCGCCCTGCAGCCTCCCTGCACCCCCTCTCGGGGCCTCTGGGCTTCAGGCTGGAACAGGAAGAGCCCTGCGCCCAGGAGGCAGAGCTGGGGCAGAAACAGCCACCCAAGCTTCAGTCGGCGAGAGTGAAAGCATGTCCAGGGAAAGAGAAGCGGGCAGGCATCGGTGCAGGGTGACTAAGGCCTGGGGTCGCCCTCCAGGCTGGCAGGCCCCGGGAGGGCTCTCAGGCCACACGCAAGGGTGAAGCCGGGCCACCAAGTCTGGGGGTGGGGCTGCAGGGACCTGGGGTCGCCGGGGCTTCCCGAACAGACAGGAAGCTGGTGGAGAGGCGAGCTGGGCGGTCTCGGGCCCTCTGGACGTCTGCTAAGGAGGTGGACCTCTGCCGCGTCCTGAGGTCGTTGGCGGTGGGGACGCAGTCAGGGTTGCATGTTTCAAAGGTGGCCTGGGACGCGGATGCAGGAGAGTGAGCCTCACGCTAGCTGGCGACCCCTGCTCACCCCAAGTCTTCCCTGTGCTGCCCCCGCCTGCAGAGAACGCACGTGGGGGCCCCTGACCACCCCCCGCCTCGGCTCCACTGAGGTTCCCCTGCCTGGCCAACGCAGAGGCTGCCCGGTGGGGCGAGCCGCTCACCCGTCTCTGCCTCAGCTTCCTCCCCCATAAAGTGGGGCCACAGTAGCCTCTGTTCTAAAGCTGGGGCTCGGTAAATATTAAACACCCCATAAATGTCAGCAGCTTTCATTACATAAAATCTGTGTGTTAATGAGACTCCTGCATAATTTGAGACTGTTTCCTGCCTCAGCTAAACTTTAATATTGAGATGGAAAACCAGGCTTTTTATTTTTATTGGGGATGAGATTTAATTCTCAATCTTTTGGAAATGCTCAAGAAAGCAGAGAATGTCTCTTTTCAAGAGAATATTGTGCCCTGAATCAAAACGCAGCGTCAAATTATCTTAATGGTTGTTATATAAAGCGCTCGCTTAGTCATTTTCTCTTGCTTAAACTGTTTGTCTGAAATGGGGGAATTTCTTTAGCTCACGGACAGGACTGAAATGAGCTCAGATGCATTTTCATGCCAAGGAAATTAACAGTAAGGGTCCAGCAGCTGGGAGCCCGAAAACCTTGTCATCGCAGAGACAGTATCAATCAAGGCGCCTCTGGCCCAGTTACATGTTGTCCCCACCGGCCTGATGGAGTCTAGGGGGTGGCCCTCTGAGTCTCACCGGGGACAGAAACACCTCGGCGTGATTAACCAGGCTCTACCCCAGTGGCCCCGAGACCGGACGAGAGGACCCTCTAGATCCAGAGCCCCCACTGGCCCGGGCGTCCGTGCGTGGCGGGCAGCTTCACTTTAGAGACAGAAAACTTCACAACGGGCTGGGTTTTGCACGTTTTGCTTTTGAATTCAGCCCACAGAGCTGGACTTAGGGGTATGCAAAGATGAGGCGTGCTCGGCGTGTGATGCCCGCGGCTTAACCAGGATTTTAATCACGAAATGAAGAGCCAATTTGGTCTCCGCAGCTGCAGTGGATGCCAGGAAGCTGGCCAGTAAAGTGCCCGCACCCCCACCCCCGAGACGGATGGAGCGCAGACAGTGCCTCCCGGAGACACTGGACGACACCTGGGGACCCTTCCCTCAGCGCCGGGCGTCCCAGCCGGGAAGGCGGCCCCTCTCTACCTGCCTCCCGACCCCTCCATGGGCCGCACAGATGTCACTCAGACGCCCTCCTTATGGGGACACTGAGGAGGTTCAGTTCAGTGCTCAGTCGTGTCCGACTCTCTGCGACCCCATGGACTGCAGCACGCCAGGCTTCCCTATCCATCACCAACTCCCAGAGATTACTCAAACTCATGTCCATTGAGTCGGTGATGCCATCCAACCATCTCATCCTCTGTCGTCCCCTGCTCCTCCCGCCTTCAATCTTTCCCAGCATCAGGGTCTTTTCAAATGAGTCAGTCCTCAGCCCCAAATAAATACTAGAGAAAATCAGTCCTGAATATTCATTAGAAAGACTGATGCTGAAGCTGAAGCTCCAATACTTTGGCCACCTAATATGAAGAGCTGACTCATTGGAAAAGACCCTGATGCTGGGAAAGATTGAGGGTAGGAGAAGAGGACGACAGAGGATGAGATGTTTGGATGGCATCACATCCAACTATATGCCGAGGACATGACTCCATGGACATGAGTTTGAGTAAACTCCTGGAGTTGGTGATGGACAGGGAGGCCTGGCGTGCTGCAGTCCATGGGGTCGCAAGGATTCGGACACGACTGAGCGACTGAACTGAACTGAACTGAGGAGCTAGCAGGTGACAAATCCACAGCTCAGACAGGGCAGGACTCATCATTGCCCACACACGGCCTCCAGGGCTGGCAGGGCAACGGGCTGGGGTGAGGAAGGGGAGGTGCCGTGGGGACAAGGGTAGACCTAGCGCAAGGCCAGACGAGCCCTCGAGGGGGCAAGACCGGCTGCATGGGTGGGGGTCAGTCCACGGGACAGCCTCCAAGGAGAGGGACCCCTCGGACTCAGGCTAAAGAGGGCTGGAGGGCAAGCCTGGTCAATGCCTGGGTATCTCAGTAAAGCCTTTCCCCCCGACCACCCTGGGCGCCCGTCCAACCTGGGTCATCCTTCCCATGGGGCGTAGATGAGAAAACCAAAAGGCCCAATGTCCTGCCCACGCAGAAAGGTTTGGGGAGCCCCGTTCTGTGTTAGCACTTCACCCATGGGCCTTTCTAAACTTTTATCTCCTGCTCCGCGTTTGAACTCTGCAGAGGCTCCCAGGCCACAGGACGACGTCCCGGCGCCCCTCTGTCTCGGGAACTGTGGCCTCTGCCAGCTGGGTCTCCGTCTCCTCCTGTCCTAGAAGTGCAGGATGCTCCGGGTACCCGGGTCCGGCCTCCACACCTGCTCACGGGGTCCCCCATCTGCTCTGTGGTTCCCCCCCCACCGGGCCCCCACCTGCCCCGTTCCGCGGGACTCAGCGTAGGACCACTTCCCACGGAAGCCTTCTCCCCCTCTCACTGCCCGCTGTGCTGGGAGCCTCCTCTGCCCTCCCCTGGCTGCCAGGCTGCCCCGTCCTCTCAGAAATTCCCCTGCCCGTCTCTCCCACGAGGCTCTTTCTGGACCAATCACCCGCACAGGCTACACACTCAGACAGCTCCTGTGGTCCACGGATGGGCGGATGATGGATGGATGTGGGCGGGGGGAGGGGAGCGAGCACACACCTGGATGCCTGGCTGTCCTGAGACCTAAGGTGGTCTGAGTCCCCATAACCTCCTCCATTGACCCAGTCTGCCCCGCAAACAACGCCGTGGACTCCAATCATGAATTTTGGGGTTTTATTTCCCCCTTCAAGTGCTCAGGACTAGCCCATGCCCGCCGGGGATCAGCCGAACCGGTTTCATCTTCTCGCAACGCCAGGGTGCAGCAGACAGGCTTGGCAGTGTTTATCACCGTCCATCCCCCAGCAGACGTGTTTGGCAGACAGCAGATTTTTGTCATCTGCCTTCACTTGGGCTTTGATTCCCGAGTAATAACTCATGCTTACAGGAAAGCTGGACTTCTCAGTAACGATCTTGAAACCAGATCTCCGGGCGCTGGCTGTGCAGTGAGCCGAGAGGGCCCCAGCATGCCAATGAGGCGCGTCTGCCCGTGGCTGGGAGGGGCTCGCTGTCTGAAGAAGAACTGGCTCCCGGAAAGGGTCCTCCTGGGCAGGATCTGGGGTCCCCAGGGCCTGGACCAGGCCTCTGCTCCCTCCCAAACTGCCTCCACCAGGGGGACACCCCAGGGCGTGTCTCCCCCTCCAGGACCTCGGGCCCCCACCCTCACCCACACCCCACGGGGCGTCTCTGAGCACGCCCCCCAGGCCCACCAGGGGGTGGTCTTGGGGTGGGGGTGGTCTAGGGAGAGGGGCCTGCCTTAGCCCTGGGAGCTGCTGTCCATTGAGCAGACTCTCAGGGAGAAAAGGGTTGGTACCTGCTGGGGGTGAGGGCACCCCCATGACTGCCACCCCTCCAGGATGCCCAGCACGGGGACACCCCCGACAATCACCGCCCCCCCCCCCGCCCTCCTGGGAGTCCCAGTCACTCTGCACCCACGTCAGAGAAGCCCTACGCCGTCCCCGTCTGTGAGTGAGGCGGAAACCCTCACATCACAAGGCCCAGCGATGCATGAAAATGCAGGGCTCAAAGTAATCTTGAGAAAGAAGAATGGAACTGGAGGAATCAACCTGCCTGACTTCAGACTCTACTACAAAGCCACAGTCATCAAGACAGTATGGTACTGGCACAAAGACAGAAACATAGATCAATGGAACAGAATAGAAAGCCCAGAGATAAATCCATGAACCTATGGACACCTTATCTTTGACAAAGGAGGCAAGGATATACAATGGAAAAAAGACAACCTCTTTAACAAGTGGTGCTGGGAAAACTGGTCAACCACTTGTAAAAGAATGAAACTAGAACACTTTCTAACACCATACACAAAAATAAACTCAAAATGGATTAAAGATCTAAATGTAAGACCAGAAACTATAAAACTCCTAGAGGAGAACATAGGCAAAACACTCTCCGACATGAATCACAGCAAGATCCTCTATGACCCACCTCCCAGAATATTGGAAATAAAAGCAAAAATAAACAAATGGGACCTAATGAAACTTAAAAGCTTTTGCACTACAAAGGAAACTATAAGTAAGGTGAAAAGACAGCCCTCAGATTGGGAGAAAATAATAGCAAATGAAGCAACAGACAAAGGATTAATCTCAAAAATATACAAGCAACTCCTGAAGCTCAATTCCAGAAAAATAAATGACCCAATCAAAAAATGGGCCAAAGAACTAAACAGACATTTCTCCAAAGAAGACATACAGATGGCTAACAAACACATGAAAAGATGCTCAACATCACTCATCATCAGAGAAATGCAAATCAAAACCACAATGAGGTACCATTACACGCCAGTCAGGATGGCTGCTATCCAAAAGTCTACAAGCAATAAATGCTGGAGACGGTGTGGAGAAAAGGGAACCGTCTTACACTGTTGGTGGGAATGCAAACTAGTACAGCCACTGTGGAGAACGGTGTGGAGATTTCTTTAAAAACTGGAAATAGAACTGCCATATGACCCAGCAATACCACTCCTGGGCATACACACCGAGGAATCCAGATCTGAAAGAGACACGTGCACCCCAATGTTCATCGCAGCACTGTTTATAATAGCCAGGACATGGAAGCAACCTAGATGCCCATCAGCAGATGAATGGATAAGGAAGCTGTGGTACATATACACCATGGAATATTACTCAGCCGTTAAAAAGAATTCATTTGAATCAGTTCTAATGAGATGGATGAAACTGGAGCCCATTATACAGAGTGAAGTAAGCCAGAAAGATAAAGATCATTACAGCATACTAACACATATATATGGAATTTAGAAAGATGGTAACGATAACCCTATATGCAAAACAGAAAAAGAGACACAGAAGTACAGAACAGACTTTTGAACTCTGTGGGAGAAGGTGAGGGTGGGATGTTTCGAAAGAACTGCATGTATATTATCTAGGGTGAAACAGATCACCAGCCCAGGTGGGATGCATGAGACGAGTGCTCGGGCCTGGTGGGCTGGGAAGACCCAGAGGAATCGGGTGGAGAGGGAGGTGGGAGGGGGGATCGGGATGGGGAAAACGTGTAACTCTATGGCTGATTCGTGTCAATGTATGACAAAACCCACTGCAATGTTGTGAAGTAATTAGCCTCCAACTAATAAAAAAAATTTTTTAAAAAAGAGAAAATGCAGGGCTCTTGTCCGAAACCCGCCGACAATCGAGGCGGGGATGGCAGAGCGCCCGATCCATCCTGAGCTCTCCTGAGAGTGGACCCTCAGAGGACGGACACCCACGACCACGGACCCCAAGCGAGGGTCTCTGAAGCCCAGCCCCGCCAGCGGCCCCCCCTGACGGTGGGCCTTAGAGACTGCACGGGCCACGCCTCGCAGAACTCGCCGGACCCCGTCACCTGCTCTCGCGTCCTTGACTCCAGGGCCCTCCAGGGCCTCCCAGTTTGGAGTCATCCACTGCGGCGGCCCGCGCTGTGTGGTGGCAGGGCCCAGCCCCACCCCCCGCCCCAGCCTCTCCTGGGCCGGCTTTGGGGACATGCTGGCAAAGCTTCCCACACTCCCGTGACCTGGGATGGGGGGTCTGACCCAGGCCGCCTGCTGCTCGTGGTGGTGGGGGTTTTCGTGATCTTGTCCCCGGCGAGCTGTGGACACGTGGGGCTTTTGCCAGGACGGTCGTCCCTCACGGTTCCGGGACTCCATCCTCTCCCCTCTGGTTCATCATTCCCTTTGAGTCTCTGCTCTGACCCACATCTCCTCCGAGCTCAGCTGCCTCTCCGCCACTCCCTCTAGCCAAGAGGTGAGAATGACCCGGACCGAGGGGACCTTGGTGCGGGGATTGGCCCGCCCCCCCACCGCCTGAGCCCAGCTCACCCTCGACCCCGCCCGCTTCCGCTTGTTCTGGGGGCACTGACTCTTCTCCATCACATTTTCCAGCGCCTGTTCATTTTACAGAATGTTTTCAAAGAGCCAGCTCGGGTTTAATTATCACCTCCGCGGAGCTTTCATTTCTGAACCTGTTTACTTTCATTACTGAACCTCTTATCAAAACTCCGTCTTCTGCTGACTCTGCAGACAGTGAGCAAGTGGCGTTTGGGCCTCGGGGGGCTCCTGGTGGTGCTGGAGGCTTCCCCAGGGTCCCCCACTGCTGCGCTCTCAGAGGACGTGGCTGCGATCGCCCAGGTCCCTGCCTTGGCTGACTTACTCTCAGGTTTTAGACTCCCCCTTCTCCCATCAGTTAAACTTCATCATCAGTGCTGATCTTCGCCATCTTTCTTTCAATAACCACCTTTACATTTTAATCCTGCTTCAGCATCAGTCAGGGGCTTATGCTGGTTTAACCAGTTCCTACTGCGTTTTCAGCCATCCTCCTCTTGGGCTCTTTAATTGGACCCGGTTTCCATCTAATGAGAAGGCAGGAAAGGAAACACTCCCAAGTTGCCTCTGTTCACACACCTGAGCCAAAGCACCCCATCCCCCGCCCCCGGCCTCCACAGCACCTGTCAAATCTGATCAGAGAGGATAAAATTCACTTTCTTGTTGGCACCTGGACACGACGCTGGAATATTTCACCCCTCTTGGACAGGTTCCAGAGCCTGGCCCGCGGCCACCCCCCTGGGTCATCAGCCCAGGGTGAGCACGTGAGAGATGACTCCATCTTCAGAGAGCGCCCTGGAAATCAGAGACCACAGCTGAGAGGATCATCGCGGCCACTCTGCTTGGTGGGGATGCTATACCCCCAGCGGGAAACCAAAGCTAGAGAAACAAGCTTATTTTCTTTTCTACTTAGCAAGGTAGCGGTCACCATGGCAATTAAGTGCTACTCCTTAAAACGGACAAAAGAGTCGCTGGTTGGTTTGGGGATATTTGCCATCGTTCAGGTGGAGCTCTGGGGCTGGAAGGGCGATAGATTTCTCATCGTTCTCCGAGCTGACTTTCCAGGCACGATCGTCAGCAGCGCCATCTGCACACATCAGAAGGGCTTTGTCTGTGGCCCAGGGGTCTCCCCTCAGTCTGCCCCCACCCTAGGGCTCAGAGGCCGCGTGACGGTCCTTACGCAGCAGCAGCTGGCCGATGCATACACCCTCACAGGTCCCTCCTGGGCATGAGTGGGGACCATCTCCCACTTCGCTCTCACTCATCCAAGAAACCCTGATGGGTTTTCACAATGTCGGCAACCCTCCCTTGGAGTTTCGGCTTGTACTAACCCTTCCTTAGAGCAGGATGCTCAGAACCACAAGTACCCAGGTGCTGGAGGACGAGGCGGGAGGTGGGCAGGGAGGGGTGCTCTCTGAGTGGCCGGGAAACCCCGTATTTCCACTGGATGATCTGCTCGGCTCTGATGACCACTCAGAGGCGGGGCCCTGCTCCTCCCGCCCTCCGCACAGGTCCCGTGGAGGTGAATTCTTAGAAGACCCTGGCTGGGCAGCAGAGCCGCTGCATTACCCTCCCTCTGCTCCTGATCCTGGGACAGCCCCACCCTGTCCCGAGCCTCACAGATCCCGTTTGCCCAGAGGGACTCTTGTCCTGGGTTCCCCGGGTCCTTGGGGCTTTCTCTGGCCTTGGACACCCAGGGCTTGCCCCTCCACCAGCGCGTGAATCCTTCCTGCTTTCACCTGGTCTTCAGGGATGGAGCCCTGACCGGCCCCCAGACTGCTGGCCACGCCGCCGCCCCCGGGGAGCCCCGCGCTGTGGCAGCAGCCGGATGGAGGGGTCACTGTGTCATGGATTTCCTCCGGCTGCTCTGACACCTCCAGGGAAGTTCTTTCTTGCCGTCTCTTCCTTCCCCCCAGATCCTTTCAAAACTCCCTGACTCTAGGATCCTGTTCTCTGGTCCCAGGCCACCAGGATGTCCCAGGACCACCTCCCTGCCTCCAACCTTACGGGAAGAGGCTGAGGCACACGTGGAGGCCCCAGCCCCTCCCTGGGGGCTTCAGGCTGAGGTCATCCTGGGTGGTCTTCTCCTGGGGGAGCCCTCCAGCCTGGCTGGAGCACTGGTGGACCCCACCAGTTTCCATGGAAACAGAGCAAAGGATGGGTCTCATTCCCCACTGGCCCCAGTGCAGCCATCACAGGGAGTGAGAGGCGGCCGGCCAGCACTGGAGCTGAGAAAATGGAAATGAAAATGGGGAGGAAGCAGGTCCCTTCTCTCCACCAGGAAACAGGGTCATCTCGTCAGTGAGGGAAACAGGGTCATCTCGTCAGTGAGGGAAAGCGACTTCCTGCTTGTCCCGTCCCTCCCCACTTGGGCGTGTGGCCATGGGTCCCTAAGGACGTCCTCCAGGGCAAGGCAGGACCCTGCCTCCTCTCTCCCCCCGCCGACCCCACTTCCTTGGGCTCCCTGACCCTCTTCTCCGTCAATGACCAACTCTCAGACCCATGCAGAGTCCCCCACTGGACACAGAGCCAAGGCCCGCACACAGTCCCTGGCCTCCAGGGAGAGAGGCCACCCAGAGACAGATGATGACGACACGGCAAGGCTGGGCCAGGAGCTGGGGACGTGCCCCACCCCGCCAGGAAGACCGGGGTGGGCTTCCTGGAGGACGTGGCACCGGGGAAGCAACATGGCCTATGGGAGGAACTCCTCCCATTGACATTTCGCCCTCTGCACTTTGTCCAGGGGCTCTCTGACCACACAAAATGGCTGGGGCCATCGCCTGCCTGGGCCTGGGTAAAGAGCCGTCTGCCTCAGCCAGCACCGCCCATCCCAGGGCCTTGCCCACGGGACTCCACCTGCCAGCCAGGGCCCGCACACGGTCTGCTGTACCTCCGGGAGCAACCTGGCAGCCCCACCCCCTGGGCAGGGGTCTCACGTCCCTTCTCCACAGCCTGTCAATCCGTGATCGGGCTCTCTCTTGGGAGAGGCAGCGAGCAGAGCCAGGAGGGTCCCGCTCACCCCTCACCCCCACGTGGGACCTTGAATGGCCCGCAGGCCACTCTTCCCTGGGACGTGCTTGGTGACAGCATCTCATGGAGCTTGTACGCAGAGAGGCAGCTGGGGGCTCCATGGGAGAGAGGCTGGGTGCTGCGCGTAGTAGCTCAGTGGTGTCCGACTCTTTGGGACCCCATGGGCTGCAGCCCGCCAGGCTCCTCTGTCCATGGGGATTCTCCAGGCAAGAATACTGGAGTGGGCTGCCATGTCCTCCTCCAGGGGATCTTCCCAACAAGGGGATCGGACCCTGGTCTCGCGCATGGCAGGAGGATTCTTTACCAGCTGAGCCACCGGGGAAACCCCCGTGGGAGATGATGACGGCTGTAATACAGAAAGTCCCCGCATATGACCCTTCAAACTGAAGTTTCAAAGATGGGAACATGTGTTCACACGCTCACTCACGCATGTCCGTCCACGTGTCCAGCGCACGTGGTCACATGTGTGCATCCCGTCCGCGTGGCTGTGCTTCTGTGTACTTCACTGCTGTTACTCTGCGGCTCGAGGAGCTCGTAACAAAGACCCGACGGAATTGGAGGTCCAGAGAAAGGACGAGGAGGGACAAGGACGAGGAAGAAAGTGAAGAAGCCAAGAGATTCGCGATGTGGGAAGTAGCCAGGGGATTTTCTTCACTTGAGGA
Source organism: Muntiacus reevesi (assembly GCF_963930625.1). Taxonomy (NCBI): domain Eukaryota; kingdom Metazoa; phylum Chordata; class Mammalia; order Artiodactyla; family Cervidae; genus Muntiacus; species Muntiacus reevesi. The sequence continues at coordinate 2,364,856 of NC_089270.1, read as the reverse complement.
GGCACCGTTAGCGCTTGCAGCGTAGGACCCAAACGCAGATGGTGCATGAAGGTTGCAGCAGCTGTTCAGAACGCAATCCAGCGCTACCGACTCATCTACGACGAGAAAAATAGAGCCACCACCCAGACGTCACTGGATCATTTTTTCAAGACAGTCGAAAGAATTGCATCCAGTAAGGAGCCAGACCCTGCGCCCTCAGCCTCAGGCTTGAGTGACGTTGCAGCTCGCCCCGTCTCCTGTTGCCGATGCCCCTTCGTCTCTGCCCTCTCCTGCCCCCTCTCCCCCCTCCAGTCGGTGGCTCTTCTTGCCTGCTCACCGGATGCCAGCCCCTGTGTGCCCGCTGCTGTCCTGGACTACTTACTGTGCTTTTCAAGGTACTGCGTTGTAAGATCAAGAATGTTTATTTTTGGTGTTTGTCTTTCATGTATTATTTGTGAAAAGCATTACAGACCTATTACAGGACAGTACTATATAGCCGACTGTGTTAGCTGGGTACCTGGGCTGACTTTGTTGGACTTATGATCAAATCGGACTTACAAATCCGCTCTCAGCACATACACGGGTTTGTATGTGGGGGAATCACTGTACGTGGAGCACGGCGCAGAGACTGGGAGTCAAGACCCAGGATCCACACCCCAAATACAGACACGCGCACACACACACACACACACACACCCTGCCACACACAGGTACACACAGTCGCATACACACACGGACACTCACACACACTACTCCTAATCTGAGACCCCTCTGGGGGCTCCAGCAGCTGCCCCCGCCCACAGAGAATCATCCTTGGGCCAAAGGGCCCTGCGGGTGAGCCTGCACCCAGTGGGGGGAGGCTGGTGTGACCCCTGCCCCCCCACAGCTCCCCATGTGCTCGGGATCACAGGAAGGAGGCAGGAAAACTCACCAGCGTGAGTCCCCACAGCTCCAGGAGGCTGGGGCATTTCCCTGGGGGATCTGCTCTGCACCCACCCCTCCTGAGAGGCCACTTGAGCATCACTGGCTGGCAACCCAACAGATTGGCAATGCACTGCTGCCACAAACATCTCTCTTTTTTCAAAGTCACTTAAATTCAGTTCAGTTCAGTTGCTCAGTCATGTCTGACTCTTTGCAACCCCATGGACTGCAGCATGCCAGGCCTCCCTGTCCATCGCCAACTCCCGGAGTTTATTCAAACTCATGTCCGTGGAGTTGGTGATGCCACCCAGCCATCTCATCCTCTGTCGCCCCCTTCTCCTCCTGCCCTCAATCTTTCCCAGCATCAGAGTCTTTTCCAGTGAGTCAGTTATTTGCATCAGGTGGCCAAAGTGTTGGAGCTTCAGCTTCAGCATCACTCCTTCCAATGACTATTCAGGGTTGATTTCCTTTAGGATGGCCTGGTTGGATCTCCTAGACTGCCAGGGAATAAACCTGAGTCGTTTTAAGCCACTGAGTTTGTGGAAGCTGCTTTCAGCAGCAATTAGAAACGAACAGAGCAGGCCTCCCTGGCCGTCCAGCGGTGAGGACTCCACGCTTCCACTGCAGGGGGTTCAGGTTTGATCCCTGGTGGGGGGAGAACTGAATGCTTCAAGGTGTGGCCAAAATAAAATTAAATTAAATTTAAAAATAAAAATGAGTAAAAATAAAAATGAACAGCCCTCTGGGAGGAAAAAAAGAGAAACCAACAGAGTCCACAAAAGTGAAGGAAGGGAGGGAAGGGGTGGGGGCGGGGCCGGAGGGGCGGGGGCAGGGTGGCGGAGGGGGCGGGGCCAGGGGCGGGGCCGGGACAGGAGGGGCGGGGCCAGGGGCGGGGCAGAAGGGGCGGGGCCGGGGCTAGAAGGGCGGGGCCAGCTGGCCCCCACGGACCTCCCGCCCCAAGGACAGCCTGCGCCCAAGGGGCTCCCAGGGGCGAGGGTTCATGTGTGCCCTCCACCCACCCCGCCCCCCGCCCCGGGTTCCCAGGGCCTGGGACAGAGTTGGCACCCGGCACACCTTCTCTCGAGACTAACTCCACACACCAGCCCCAGAGACCCCTGGCCCGCAGCACCGTCCACCACTGGCCTGGCTGCCCGAGCTGCAGAGGCTGGCCTGGGTGGCGGGGCGCGGTCGCCCCGGAGGACGACGTGTCTTAAACGGGGCAGACAGCCAGGCTTCGGTGCAGGTCCCGTGGGAGCCAGCAGGGAGCCAAGAGCTTGGAGTGGGAGGGCTGAGAGAAGCGCCCTCCCCTGCACCTGCCAGAGAAAGGGGAACTGAGGGGCCTCCCCTGGGACCCCCGAGCGCTCAGAGCAGAGCGCCCCCCGCCCCGACCCCGCGCAACCGCGCTTGTGCACCAGACCCCGAGCGCCCCCAGCTCGAGTAGGCGGCTTTCACAGATCCCTGGGGGTGGGGGGCCTTTCCACACTTAAAGAAGTGAAACAAGGCACAGATGAAAAGATTGATGGATTTGACTACAGAAAATTAAACCTTTTGTATGCCCAAAAAATAACCGAATTTAAAAGTCAGCGAGAAAAAGAGAGGAAGGAAGCGGTGGGAGGCAGAGGAAGGGAGAGGCAGGGGGAGGGAGGGAGGGGGAGGATGGAATCCACACCTGCAGTTACCCAGGCAGAGGACCCAGAGCCCCCCCTGGGATGGAGCTCTCTCTGGCAGCCAGCCCCCAGCGCCCACCGTCAGGAGGCGGCTGAGACAGACCTAGAGACTTGCCCGCGAGCCCAAGTCCCCAGTGCAGGGAAGCCTCCGTCTCTCACCTGCTGTCCTGCTCAGACTCAAGTCACCGGGGCACAGGTGCCGTGACCCCCTGGAGGGAGACAGGCCGCGTCCAGCCTCGTCTCCGCCTCCCAGAGGGGCGGTCCAGGCGGCAAGGACGGGGTGCAGAGGGGTCTCCCTGCAACGGGTCTCCAGGAAGCAGTGCCGTGTTCTGCACCCGAACCCAGAGGAGAGTCCTTGACTTCTGGCCCGTTCCCCTCCTTTTGGACATCTGAACCCTAGGAAGAAACTCAAAGGAGCCGATGCAGCCAGGGCCTCAGGCCCACGTGTCAGCTCCGCCCACGGCCACAGCCCGGTTCTCGGGTAGTGGCTCCCGTCCCGGCTGTGTCTGCAGGGCAGAGAGGGGTATGAGGTGGGCGAATATTTCTCCCTCTGTCTCTACTCGTAAGACCACAGTCCTGGACTTCCCTGGTGGTTCAGTGGTTAAGAATCTGCCTGCTGACGCAGAGGACACAGTTTCAATCCCTGGTCGGGGAAGATTCCACGCGCCTCGGGTCAACGAAGCCCATCCTCCACAACTAGAGAAAGCCTGCGTGCAGCAACGAAGATCCAGTGCAGCCAAAAATAAATAATCATTACTTTTTTAAAGACCAGCATCCCGTGAGATCAGGGCCCCACACTTATGACCCCGCCTCAAGTTAATGACCTCCAGAGGCCCCACCTCCAAATACAGTCACGCTGGCCAGTAGGGTTTCAGCACAGGGACGGGGAAGGGGCACAGTTTAGAGGAGAGCGGGCCGCCGGGCAAATGACCACAAGCTGGAGGTTTACAACAGCGGACACTGATTCTCTCACAGTCCTGGAGGCCGGAGCTCCCATCCCGGGTGGCGGCGAGGCAGGGCTCACTGCCGAGGGGAGGCTCCCGGGGAGGAAACCTCCTGCCTCTCCCGGCATCTTGCTCTTGGCCGCCTCACCCCAGCGTCCACCTCCGCGGGGCTGTGTCCTGTGGGAGCACCTTCGCGGCCTGTGGCCTCAGGCCCGTTGTGTCCCTCTGGGCCTCAGTTTCTCCTCTCTGGTCCTGTTTCACGGGAGCCTGGGGCGGGGGCTCTGCCCTCCACCTTGGAGCCCGCCCAGTCACTGCACGGCCCCTTCCTTCCCCGGTGGACTGGCTGCAGGAGGAGGGTCCTCAGCGTTCCAAGGCGAGGACGGCTCCGGTGGGAGGGGACCTCCCGGCCCCAGCCCAGCCTCCGTGCCGACCTCGGGCCCGGAGTCTGGTGGGGCCCCTTGGAGACTGCACCTCCTCTCTGCTCAGCTGAGCGTCAGAGGTGGGTTTGCTGGCAGCGGGCCCAGGGGCTTGTGCGCAGCAGCCCTGCTGGGTGTTGGAGGCCGCGGGTCAGAGCTCGGTATTACACGGTGGGCTAGGGACCACTCGCACCTCATTTTGCTCCTCTCTGAAAGGGAGTCGTGACCTTACGACCTGGGAGGACTCCAGGGGGATCAAAATGAATGAGAAGGTAGACACCAGCTCCTAAGAGCAACGCAGCCTGCAGGGCCCCAGGGGCTGTGGGCTCGGACCCCACCTGAGCTCGGAGCTGGACCACCCTCAGCATCTCCTGCTGCTGGCCTGGGGCCCTGGACCACCCCCTGGCCCCCAGCCTTCATCAGCTAGAGTGACAGGAAGGTCCTAGCCACTCCACCGCTTTCCTCCCTTGGCCGCTCTGCCTGGGACGAAGCTGGGACTCATCAGGACTGACGTGAGTTATAGTCCAGAAGAGCGCAAACACCCCAGTGCCTGGGTACTGGAGCCTGAAAGAAATCAGAGCTGGAACGCCAGCAGAAGATGAAAGAAAAAATGCAGGAAAAGGAGACCATATATGGGGAGAATGCTACATAACCTTCGAGAAATTTCCAAAACCCGAAATGCCCACAGTGACAAGAATGTGCCTTAGTTACCAGCTGATGCCGGGCTCCGGTTACCAGGCTGAGCAGCAGAAAGTAACTCTTTCTGAGTTACCAGAAAGAGCAACACGTTCCTCCCAGAAAATGCCCTGCACGTGTGGAACTGTGCATGTGTGCATATGCGTGCATGGTCCTGTGTGTACGTGTGCGCACAGCGCAGGCATGCAGCATTTACATATGGGCAGGTGAGCACGTGCACACACTGACACGCATGCACATAGAGACACATGTGCACGCATATGTACGCACTGGCACATACATATACACACTGACACACACATGCTCATATGCAGCAAGGGTGGACGCCCAACCTGATTCTGATTTCCTAACAAACACAGGAAGGGAAGCTCGACTGGCTCCAGGCTCGGGGTCCAGGCTGGGGGTGGGGGCGGCCGCTGAAGGGAAGGACAGGATTGAGAGGCAGGGGGCCAAGGGCTGGAGGAGAGGTGGGTACTGCAGGGGCTCCCTTCCAGGGGCCACGGACGGAGGGTAGAGGAACGGGGGGGCGGTGCTGGGACGGGGAGGCTGGGCCAAGTGCAGACCCCAGGGGGCTGTTGTAGCTGACGGCAGGGCCCTGGGAGTCGAGGCAGGCACCCTGACCTTGAGGTGGAGTTGGGCACGCTGGAGGGTGTGCAAAGGCAGAGAAGGATCCTGGGGTGGGGTGTGAGAACCAGGAGAGATAGGGCTCCCGGGACTACGGATGCAAGCTTGAGCATGCCCGTGTGCAGGGGGGGAGGGTATTTGCGTGCAAGCGTGAGCGTGTCATGGAGTACACGTGCATGCCTGCGTGCGTGCACACGTGCGTGTGGTGGGATGATGGGCACAGTGCCCCGGGGCCGTGGGGTTATTACTTTCCGTCCGCAAGGCCGGCTGCCTCAGGCCTATTCTGAGCCCAGGCACCTCCTGACCAGCCGGGAATCCATGACGCACGCTCCTCCCGCAGTGCCAGCCTGTGCATACTTGGTAGTGAAATTGAATCAAGACTGTGTTATTTTTAACTATTTTAGAAAAAACACTTGGAGAGACCCAGGACCAATCACACGCCGACGTCTGTGGCCGCTGGTGGAGGGGCGCCTCCGCCTACAGGGCTCAGATCCCCTCCGCCACGGAGAGGGTGGGGACTTGGACTCGAGCCTTCGTTCCTGGTGTTTCTGCGCAGGGAGAAAGGTGAACGTACTCTCGCTAAAGCATCCAGGGCTTCAGTTGTCACCAACTTGGGGGAACTGTGTTTACAGAGGCCGAAGAAAGTGCGTCGGTGGGGAAGCCCCTGTGGGGGCAGGCTGAGGGAGGCCCGGCCACCGAGGCCCCTCTGCCCCGGTGTGGCGCTCTGCTACGGCTGCCTCCTGGATACGCTGCTCCCCGAGGCCTCGCCTTGCCAAGCTGTGAGATGGGCACGGTGGTACCGTCCTGGTGGGGCTGTGGATGGGCTCAAGGGCCTCGCTCGGGTGTGGGACCCTCAGCTGCTCCTGTGTCTGCCCCAGACCTCGCTCCCTGCAGCAGGAGAGGGAAGTGGCCAGGCTCCTGGCCATTCCCTCCTCTCCTCTTCCAGTGCACACAGCCAACACGTTCTCATGAGCAACACAGCAGCCTAGCTGGGGTCTGGCCTCACAGCTGCAGGGGCCGATGAGCTCAGGCCTGGACCCGGAGCTGGGGGCACGCGATGGACGGACAGACAGACGGGCCCTCTTCCCTGCAGAATCCCATTGAGAGCGCATGGTGGGGTGACAGTGGCCGCCCTCCCCACGCCCTCAGCCAGTAGATCCTAACCTACAAGTGGCCAGGACGCCCCTCCTCACCGTTGCCACAAGCCCAGCACCGCGAGCAGGACACGGTCCAGGGTGTCCATCCGTGTGACAGCCCGAGTCAGCACTCGATGGAAAGTGAGGCAGGGTGAGCTTTGAAGAAGATCAGATGCACGGAGATGCTTCAGCCCTGGCCTCGCATCTCAGCAGAGACCAGAGGTAACAGCTCACGTCCACCAGAACACCAGCGTCTGTGATAACAGCGGTAAAACGCTGGCACGGGGACAGAAGGATGGTGGCCACTTGGTGAAATGGCACCAAAGAGGCAAGACTCCACACTGAAGCCAACGACAGCCACGCTGGCCTGGAGCCCGGGCCACGGGCAGTTCAGGCAAACAAGCGCTCTGCCTGTCCCCACCCAGGCAGTCGTCCCATTCCCAGAAGAGGCAGAGCCCCCCGAAAACTTGGGGACAGGAGGGAGTGGGTGATCCCAGCCTTGATGAGGAGGCAGGAGACCCCTCTTCCTGATCAACATTCCAAGTTGCTGCTTCAAAGGGTGGAGCGAGCCGGCCAAGGTCAGTGACAGGCAACTCCGAGGAGGGCCCGTGGGAGAGCCCCCAGAAGCAGCATCTCTGGTGGTCAGAGGAGAGAAAGCGGAACCTGTCACCTGCCGTCTTCAAACATCCGCCGAGAACAGCTGCCACCAGAAGGATCAAGTGGCCGCTTGTTGCTCAGTCGCTCAGTCGTGTCCAACTCTTTGCGACCCATGGATTGCAGCACACCGGGCTTCCCTGTCCTTCATTATCTCCCAGAGCTTGCTCAAACTCATGTCCATTGACTCAGTGATGCCATCCAGCCATCTCATCCTCTGTCACCCCCTTCTCCTCCTGCCCTCAATCTTTCCCAGCATCAGGATCTTTTCCAATGAGTGAGTTCTTTGCATCAGGTGACCAAAGGATTGGAGCTTCAGCATCAGTCCTTCCAACGAATATTCAAGACTGATTTCCTTCCTGAATATCCCCTTGCAGTCCAAGGGACTCTCAAGACTCTTCTCCAACAACACAGTTCAAAAGCATCAATTCTTCAGTGCTCAGCTTTCTTTATGGTCCAACTCTCACATCCATACATGACCACTGGAAAAACCATAGCTTTGACTAGACAAACTTTTGTCGGCAAAGTAATGTCTCTGCTTTTTAATATGCTTTCTAGCTTGGTCATAGCTTTTCTTCCAAAGAGCAAGCATCTTTTAATTTCATGGCTGCAGTCACCACCTGTAGTGACTTTAGAGCCCAAGAAAAATAAACTTTCTCACTGTTTCCATTGTTTCCCCATCTATTTGCCATGACGTGATGGGACCAGATGCCATGATCTTTGTTTTTGAATGTTGAGTTTTAAGCCAGCTTTTCAACTCTCCTCTTTCATTTTCATCAAGAGGCTCTTCAGTTCCTCTTCACTTTCTGACATAAGGGTGGTGTCATCTGCATATATGAAGTTATTGATATTTCTCCCAGCAATCTTGATTCCAGCTTGTGCTTCATCCAGCCTGGCATTTCACATGATGTACTCTGCATATAAGTCAAGTAGGGTGACAGTGTACAGCCTTGACGTACTCCTTTCCCAGTTAGGAAACAGTCCATTGTTCCGTGTCCAGTTCTAACTGTTGCTTCTTGACCTGCATACCAATTTCTCAGGAGGCAGGTCAGGTTGTCTGGTATTCCCATCTCTTGAAGAATTTTCCATAGTTTGTGGTGGTCCACACAGTCAAAGGCTTTGGCATAGTCAATAAAGCAGAAGCAGATGTTTTTCTGAAACTCTCTTGCTTTTTCTATGATCCAACAGATGTTGGCAATTTTATCTCTGGTTCCTCTGCCTTTTCTAAATCCAGCTTGAACATCTGGAAGTTCTCTGTTCACATTGCTGAAGCCTGGCTTGGAGAATTTTGAGCATCCCTTTGCTAGCGTGTGAGATGAGTGCAATTGTGCAGCAGTTTGGACATTCTTTGGCATTGCCTTTCTTAGGGATTGGAATGAAAGCTGAGCTTTTCCAGTCCTGTGGCCACTGCTGAGTTTTTCAAATATGCTGGCATATTGAGTGCAGCATCATCTTTTAGGATATGAAATAGCTCAGCTGGAATTCCATCCCCTCCACTAGCTTTGTTCATAGTGATGCTCCCTAAGGCCCACTTGACTTCACATTCCAGGATGTCTGGTGAGTGATCACACCGTCGTGTTTATCTGGGTCATGAAGATCTTTTTTGTATAGTTCTTCTTTGTACTTTTGCCACCTCTTCTTAATCTCTTCTGCTTCTGTTAGGTCCATACGATTTCTGTCCTTTATTTTGCCCATTTTTGCTTGAAATGTTCCCTTGGTATCTCTAATTTTCTTGAAGAGATCGCTAGTCTTTCCATTCTACTGTTTTCCTCTATTTCTTTGCATTGATCACTGAGGAAGGCTTTCTTAACTCTCCTTGCTATTCTTTGGAATTCTGCATTCAGGTGGACGTATCTTTCACTTTTTCCTTTGCTTTTCACATCTCTTCTTTTCTCAGCTATTTGTAAGCCCTCCTCAGACAACCATTTTGCCTTTTTGCGTTTCTTTTTCTTGGGAATGGTTTTGATCACCACCTCCTGTAAAATGTCATGAACCTCTGTCCATAGCTCTTCAGGCCTCTGTCTATCAGATTTAATCTCTTGAATCTGTTTGTCACTTCCACTGTATAATTGTAAGGGATTTGATTTAGGTATGACCTGAATGGCCTTGTGGTTTTTTCTACTTTATTCAATTTAAGTCTGAATTTTACAATAAGGAGTTCATGATCTGAGCCCCAGTCAGCTCTTAGGGGGTGATGAAAATGGTCTAGAATTATATAGTATGATGGTCACATAGTCACAGTCAGCTCCCAGTCTTGTTTTTACTGACTGTGTAGAGCTTCTCCACCTTCAGCTGCAAAGAAGATAATCAATCTACTTTTGGTATTGACCATCTGGTGATGTCCATGTGTAGAGTTGTCTCCTATGTTGTTGGAAGAGAGTGTTTGCTATGACCAGTGGGTTCTCTTGGCAAAACTCTGTCCTGCTTCATTTTGTACTCCAAGCCAAACTTGCTTGTTACTCCAGGTATCTCTTGACTTTCTACTTTTGCATTCCAGTTCCCTGTGATGAAAAGGACATTTTTTGGGGGTGTTAGTTCTAAAAGGTCTTGTGGGTTTTCATAGAACAGTTCAACTTCAGTTTTTTCAGCATTACTGGTTGGGGCATATACTTGGATTACTGTGATATTGAATTGTTTGCCTTGGAAACAAACAGAGATCATTCTGTCATTTTTGAGTTTGCACCCAAGTACTGCATTTCAGACTCTTCTGTTGACTATGAGGGCTACTCCATTTCTTCTAAGGGATTCTTGCCCACACTCAGTCATGTCCAACTGTTTGTGACCCTATGGACTATACAGTCCATGGAATTCTCCAGGCTAGAATACTAGAGTGGGTAGCCTTTCCCTTCTCCAGGGGATCTTCCCAACCCAGGTCTCCCGCATTGCAGGTGGATTCTTTACCAGCTAAGTCACAAGGGAAGCCCAAGAATACTGGAGTGGGTAGCCTATCCCTTCTCAGATCTTCTCAACCCAGGGATCAAACCAGGGTCTCCTGCATTGCAGGCAGATTCTTTACCAACTGAGCTATCATAAAAGCCCTAGATATAATGGTCATCTGAATTAAATTGGCCCGTTTCAGTTCATTTTAGTTCACTGATTACTAATATTCATACAGAGAACAACTCAAATCAAGCGTCAGAAATAAGCAGCACCTCTGGGAGGAGCACCCCAGAGGCAGAGACCTCGGCCTGGTGCCTCTGAAACACCTCGGGGTGGGCGTGAGCCACCCTGGGGTGTATCAGGGTTTCAGAAGCGGCTTTCTCCTCCCCCAGCCGGGGACAGAAGGCCTGTCACTGCCCCCGGGAGCTGACCCTTCCCTCGGCGGCCAGACCGCAGTGTCCCCTTGGCCCTGCATGCTGTTTCACCAGGAGACCCCGGTGTCAGCTCAGCCTTGAGTCCTGGGTCCGGCCGCCCATCAGAACAGGAACCCCTACAGGTGACCAGGGCCCTCGGCCGGCGAGGAGGCTGCCCCCCACCCGGGGCCAACTCCACCCTGCGTCCATATAAGGAGCCCTGGGGGCTGTACTGGCACCAGGAGGCCCCCCGCACTCGGGAGCGACCTGACCCCCCTCAGCCCGCCCCGGGGCCCTGCCAGTGCCTTTCCCCCGCACTCTCGGGGAGCCCCCAGCAGAGGAGCCGGTCCTGGGGGGCGGCCGGGCTCCCGAGGCCACAGCAACACCCCAAGCTCCCGTCAAGACTCCGACAGCCGCGCGGGAGGAGGCCCCCTCCTCGGGGACACACCAGGCCAGCCCGGGGCCCTGTGGGAGTCCGAGCTGTGTCTGTCCCGGGACAGGAGCTTCAGGGGAACTTCCCAGAGCAGCAGACCAGACAGATAGGCACAGACGAGACAGGTGGGTTCCGGAACTGCGGAGCGCGAGGACCCGGGCTACGCCAGCCTCTGCCCAGGTGGGCAGCCTCCTCGGGACAGGCAGGTGGACGAGGGGCGGCACCCCAGAACCTCCCGGAACCTCTCTCCGTTCTTCCCAGAGGCTGATCAGGCCGCGGCTGCACCTCCCTAGCACCCGGGGTTGTCCCAGCCCGCCCACCGAGACTGCAGCAGCAGAAAGAGCCGGGGCTTTGGATGCCGGAGGGATGGCTGAGGAGCTAAACCATCACCTGGGCCTGCTTCTCCCTCAGCAAGTGGAGATAACGGTCCCTGGTCCCACCTGGTGGACAGGATCCTCTGGGACGCGGGTGGGAGCCACGGGTTACTCACGTTTCTCTGCTCCTCCTCGCCCGCCCCGGCCTCGTCCTAGACCATGGGGCCAGGAGTGGACTGCCGCCAGGGGCTCCTCGTGCTGCGCCCCTTCACTCTGAGCACACACACCCCCCACTCCTCCAACAAGTATTTGTGAAGACCGTCTTGGTCTGCAGACATTGCTCTGGTTGCTGAGGACCTCGAAGCCAGCAGGAGGCAGGCTCCGGGGTCTTGGGCAGGGGGACCACAGCGAGCGGTATAAGCAGAGCAGCAGCTTAGCTGGAAGGAGGAGGGGGAGACTTTGAGGGCAGTGTGGAGGGAGGCGGGCAGCAGCGGAACTGACGCTTCAGCAGGGTGAACTGACGGGAAACGGGCAGGTTAGGCTCAAGGGAGGTGTCCCCACAGAGGGACAGAGACTGTGCAAAATCAGGGAGGAGCCGCAGGTGCAAAGGCCCCGAGGCAGGCGCGCTCAACCACGAGCCCTCCGTGGACTCACCGATGCCCCTTCCTCTGACGGAGGCCCGGAGCCCCAGCCAGGGCTGGAGGCTGAGCCCTGAAGGTCACAGCACCCGGACAGGGGTCTGCCCACCGTGGGTGGCAGCAGGGCCAGCCTCTCTCCGGACACAGCCTGGGCGGCAGGCGGGGTGAGACCCAGGGCACCAGGTCCAGGCCACGGGAACAGTCCGGGAAGAAGCAGAGGTGGCCGGGACCAAGCTGATGGGTCTGGGGGTGAGGAGCAGAGGCGTCTGAAGGTGACGTCCACCAGCAGACCGCTTGATGGCCGGGGGTGGGGCTTGGCGGGGGCGGGGTGGGCAGAGTGCAGAGGAGACCGCTGCCCTCGGGCTGCGTTCAGCTGGGCTACCTGCTAGAGGCCTGGGGAGAAACAAGGGGTCCTGAGTGCCTGAGGGTCTCTGCAAGGCTTCCACCAATCCGCAGAGAACAGAAGGGTCGGATATCAGGCCAGCAATTTGTACACTGTTTCATGAACCTGGGGAGAACCCAAAGTGGGCGGGGGGCAGGCAGGGCTCAGGGTGGGGGGTGGGGAGGGGGCCAAGCCTCTGTGCACAGAGGGGCCCCACCCCCAGGAGAGGAGGAGCACCCTGCTCGAGGTCACAGACTGCCCCCCACCTCGTCCCTCCCCAGGGCAGCATCGTTGCCAGAGCCCCTTCCCCACACCCAGGGGGTGGTCAGTGTCTGACCCCTCCCTCGGGGAGCCCCTCAGCACACAGACCACCGAGGCACCGATCTGGGGGCAAGAAATGGGCTTTGGAGTACTTGCATTTTTTTTTTGCCATGCCATGGAGCTTGTAAGATCTTGGTTCCCTGACCAGGAATTGAACCCAGACACAGCTTGAAAAGTGCCCAGTCCTCACCACTGGACCACCAGGCAGTTCCCTGGATTTTCCTGCTCGCTCTCTCTGACCCGGCAGCCAGCTTCGCTGACTGACAGTCATGTCTTCCCCTGCCCAGACCGGCACGCCTGGCAGAGGTCCTTGGGGTGCTGGTGCAGAGGTGGGCCCCCTGGTCAAGCCCGGGAAGCAAGGCCTGCTGCCAGAGGTCACGGAGCCCCAGGACCCACCCTGCCTCCCCAGGCCCTGATGAGCTCGCTTGGCCCTTGGGCAGCTGGCATCTCCTGGTATTTATCATGCATTTTCCACGTCATCTGATGTCTCACGAAACGTAATATTATGCAGTGATTTCTCTAAAGTCAACTAGGCTGAGGTTTGCTGCTGGGCAATCCTTTCTTTTCCCACCTAGCCCTTGAGAGGGGGCTAATCCAGAAAGACCAGAGGACCAGCCAGCTGCCCTCTGATCGGCCCATAGCAGCGTGGCCAGGAGCCCGGCTCCAGGGTTCTGAGCCGCGTGGTGACCACTGAGCTGTATTTAACCACGTATGTCAAATCACCACCTCCTGGAATGTTCCAGAATCACTCTGCCCCTCCCACGAGGCTACCTTAGGCCCTCCTTGGAAGCCTCCTCCCCACAACCTCCCCAGGACAATGGGCATCTGGGGACCCTGGTCCAGGAAGACTTCCTGGAGCACTTAGAAGAGAATCCTATGTGGAACATAACAGAGGACCAAATGCTGAGGGTTAAAACAGTGAAGTTGATTCTCTCACGGCTCCGGAGGACACAGGTCCAAAACCAGCCGGTCTGTGGTCCTTCCGAAAACTCCACCGGCGGACCTTTCCTGCCTCTCCCAGCTCCTGGGAGCTCCAGGCGCCCTAGGGCCCAGAGCCGCATCGCCCACTCCCTGCCTTTGTCATCACGTGGCCTCCTCCCCCGGGTCTGTGGCGTCTTCTCTCATAAAGACAAATCTTAGATTTAGGGCCAGTCCCAGAATGCAGGGTGACCTCCTCATATCAGGATCCTTAGCATCTGCAAAGGTGCTTTTTCCAAATAAGGTCCCACTCACAGGTTCGGGGGCTCACAGGGGAACGTGGGTATATTTTGTGGGAGGCCAGCATGCACCCCATGACACTCCCTTGCTGACCGCCACCCGAAGGCAGGAGCCGCCCTGCAGCCAGGCTTCTCTTGATGCCCCCAGAGACGGGCTGTCAAGGAACCCCTCCCTTTCTGTCGCCCCCAAGGGCCCCAGGCTCCCAGGTTCTGCAGCATGTGGACGCTGTGTGCAGGGCTCTGACAGATGGGAGATGGTGTGGAGATGCTGGTGGTGTGGACGCCCTAGGAGCCCCGGGCGCTGTGACTCACCCTCTACACACGTGGGTAGCTCTGGCTGTCAAAGACGACCGCTCAGCTCTACCCATGGAGACCAATCCAGAGGGTGGAGTGAGATTCGAGAGGAAAACAGGCTCCATCGTGCTTATTTGGCCTCAAGCAAACCCACGAGTGTGTCCAGGCTGGTCAGCAGAGGCTCGGCCAAGACACCAGCTCCACGCCTCTATCACCGCTGGGCAGCCAGTGGGCAACGAGTGTGATTCATGAGTGCCTTGGGCTGCCCAGGGGTGAACGACCACCACCCAGGACCCAGTGACTCGGGGACTGCGGTCTCCAGGTCTCTGAAGGATGACTGTGGGACTGGAGGAGTGGATGTCTCCTTGACCGGTGGAGGAGGGGTGGATGTCTCCTTGACCTCAGAGTGCAGCGCCAGGACCCGCTCAGCACGAAGAGACGGTGGTCTAGGTATCGGAGCTGCCCAGTAATGGGTGGGCCCCTGCCTGGAAGGGTCCAAACAGAGGTTAAGTCTCAGAAGGGCTGTATGCACACATTAGAAATGCGTTCATAGTGTGATTCAGCCTTGAAAAGGAAGGACACTGTGACTCAGGCTACAACAGGGGAGGATCTGAAAGACCTGAGGCCGAGTGGAATAAAGCAGACACGAAAAGATACATCCTGTGAGGTTCCCTCCCTCCCCAGGGGGCCCTGCAGGAGTCAGGTTTAGGGACAGAGAAAGTAGACTGGGGAGGTGGGGAGTCCGTGTGGAACGGGGTCGGAGTTGCTGACTTCCAAGATGAAGAGAGTTGAGGCGGGTGGTGACGGCTGGCAGTGAAGACGCAGCTGATACCCTGAACTGTGCACTGTCACTGCACCCTTAGGATGATCACAGGGGTCAGTTTCACGTGACTGTTCTGTTGTTCCGTGGCTGAGTCGTGTCTGACCCTTTGCGACCCCGTGGACTGCAGCACCCCCAGCCTCCCTGTCCTTCCTCTCTGTCCTTCCCGGAGCTTGCTCAAATTCATGTCCATTGAGTCAGCAATGCTATCCAACCATCTCATCCTCTGTTGTCCCCTTCTCCTCTTGCCTTCAATCTTTCCCAGCATCAGGGTCTTTTTTGTGGTTTAAAAAAAAAATCTGTTTTTACCACAATTAAAATTTTTTAAAGGTCCTTTCACCATTGCTCACAAAGCAGACACGATGCTGAGGGTGATACGGTCATCAAACAGGTCCCGCCCCTGCTCTGGGGGACTTGTGGTCAGATGCGGGGCGCCAGGACAGAGGTAACCAGGAGGCAAAGGGGAGCGGGTGAGGGGAGTAGGGCAAAGGGCCTGAAGGAAGCAAGGAGAAAACCCGAGAGAAGGGCGGACCTCTGGGCAGAGACCGACCCCCGCGCCCGAGGCCCGAGGAAGGAGCTGAGCACAGGAAAACACGAGCAGGCAGAGCTCAGGGCGGAGCAGGGTGGAGCCGGCAAGCTGGGAGAGCTGAGCCCGCCGGGCAGCACCCGTGGGGCTGGGGAGGGGCTGCATCCTCGAGGTACAACGAACCAGGGGGCCTGTTTCCTCCAAGCAGGACAAGGGGAGCAGCAGGTCACCCCACCTCCCGTGGAGTGGGCGGCCATCCCCTCCTCCAGGGGATCTTCCGACCCAGGAGTCGAACCCGCATCTCTTACCTCTCCTGCATGGGCAGACGGGTTGTTTTTTTATCACTAGAGCCACCTGGGAAGCCTGTACCAGGCCTCACGCTTCCCATAAAAACACCCAAGGCAATAGGTACCATCAGCTCCATGTTACAGACAGAAAACTCAGGCTCAACCGAGGCAGATCCCACCATAATGGAAAGACTGTTTGATCAGCAGTGAGAGGACACGTCAGCCCAGAACACGCCACCACGCAGACACCTGCGCTAGATCCTAACTAACGTGGATGCGCGGGCTTATCTCACAGCACGGGTCCTTCCACTGACTCCGAACCCAGGAGCTTCGAGCTCTCAGCCCAACAGGAGAGGAAACCACTGCGCCAAGCATCAGCTCTGTGCCCATCACGATGTCAGACCCAACGTGGATGCAGAGAGGACTCGCGGCATTGCCTCTGTCCTGCAAAAACAAGCACTCGTTAATGAGAGGAGCAGAGTCCTCCGGGAGGGAAACCCTAGAACAGTCCTCGGGCTTCTGGCTCCAGGTGGACCCGACGCAGCCTCGCCGACTCCGGGCTCGTGGAAGCACAGCACTCAGGACACTGAGGACAGAGGCGGCCCCTCCCGCGCGGGCGCAGAGAAGCCTGCAGGGTGGACGTGGGGAGGTGCTTCATCTCATCTCCATTTTCCAGCATCAGAAGCAAGTTTTTCGGTCCATGGGCTCTGCTGATAGATCTTCAGAATCCGACAGAGCAGGCGATGGGGACAGCCTCGCCGGGAGGGGTCCAGATCTGTTGGATGGCGGCCTGCAGGGCGGCAGGCAGAGGGAGCCCTGATGACCCACAGCCAGAGGAGCCACCTCATCCGTGTGTTTGCCCACCCAGCAGGGGGATGGGGCTCCCTGCAGAGCAGGGCCAGAGTGTGTCTTCCGGGGGCCGGGGACCCCAGGGGCCCAAGGAGCGGCTAGGCTGTCCTCCCCGGTTCAGCCGTCCAGGCCAAGGGCCGACGGTTCTCCAGGCTGTGGTCAAACCACAGGGGCCGCTCCTTTCTCACCCAAGGACCAGGAAGAGAAAAAGCCTTTGAAAAACGCTGCAGGTCGAGTCAGACACAACTTCCTTTGAGAGCCTCAGAGGGGAGATGGCGCCCCGAAAATGGCTTATGAGGGAGTCAGAAGCTCATTTTGGAAACCTCCAGGGGAGCACAGGAGGATCAGGTGAAGACAGCAACAAAGGAAGTGGGTGAGGAAAACAGGCCTTGGCAGCAGCGGAATGCCAAGTTACGCGGGGGAAGAGGGGATGCGAGGTGTGGAGCAGATGGGAGGGAAGACATGACACCTTGACCTGAGAGGATGCTGAGATCCGAGCTGGAGGGGGAGCAGACACCCGCCCCCCCCGGGAGGCAGGTGGAACAACCCAGGGGCCAACAGTGACCAGCTGGAAACACGGGCATCTGGGAGAGGGGCCGGGGGTTGTAGTCAAAAGGGTTACACAAACCTGTTCAAGGGGAGTCCAGGTTCTGGACACAGAGTGAGCAACAACGACGAAGCAGCCCCCTGCTCTGGGCTCGCTGTGCCACCCGAGGCGGGCGGGTGGGGGAACGGAGGCTGGAGGCCATCGGGGAGGTCGGGAAAAGGGTCTGGTACCCCGCTCCCAGCCTGGGTGCCCTCCTGCTCCTGAAAGTCAGAGGCTCCCGGGTTAAGAGGCGGGCCTCTTCTGTCCTCGTGAACGCCTCTGAAAAGACATTTAAAGATGACCCCACACCCCCCGCGCACGGAGGCGATTCAAAGCTAAGGACTCCATCTTCTAAGACTGCGGCCTGGGGACCTGGGGCAGGGTAGGGGGCGTGGTCCGTGAAGCCAGTGCGGCCCCACGCCCACCCCCCTGCCCCGCCCCTGGGTGCAGGCTACCAAAGGTGCTTCTGACCAGCTGGAGAAAGCGCATGAACTTGTCCTCTGTTAGGTCAAAACCCCCATCTGGTCCATCCTGACCCGTGACCCTGCACTGCAGAGGGAGAGTCCAGGCCTGTCTGAGGATGCCTCATGTCTCTTCCTGGTGCCTGGTCCTTCCATCAGGAGGTCACTGGCAGGCTGGACACCAGGCCAAGAGCAGTGACTGGACAGAATATCTCTCTCTCCCCCTTTAGAGAAAGAAAGCAACCCTGACTCACAGAAAGGCAGTTTTCTCGCCGCAGTTCTTGAGTTACGCGTTCCTGCACGGTGATGCTCTAGCTTATATTTAATGTCACAAGTCACAGGGTTATTGTTGCACTGAGAGGCCGACAGTGCTCCCGGTGACACGCCAGATCTGCACCACCATCCATCAAACTTGCCCCGTGTGTCATCCCGTTGTCTTCTCAATTACGCCCGAAAGTCACCACATGCAGAGTGTCCTCTGTGGTGTGTCTCAGGCACAAAGTATGTTAAAAGAATAAAAAGGCTATGCTGAGCTTTGGATGCAAAAGCAAACGCACAAATAAACAAGTGGGACCACATCACACTAAGAACCTTCCGCCCAGCAGCAGAGGAACCGTCGACAGAGTAAGAAGGCAGCGTACAAACGGGAGAACGTGTTTGCAAAGCGTATCATCTGACAGCAGGCTAACGTTCAAAACACGTAGAGATTTCATAGACCTCAGTAGCAAAGAGGCCAAAGAGTCCAGTTTAAAAACGGGCAGGCACGTGTGCTTAGTCACCCTTTGGACGCCGTGGACTATAGCCCGCCAGGCTCCTCCGTCCCTGGGATTCTCCAGGCAAGCACACTGCAGAGGGTAGCCATTCCCTTCCCCAGGGGATCTTCCTGCCCCGGGATCGAACGTGCGTCCCCTGTCTCTCCTGTGCGGGCAGGCGAACCTTTTCCACTGAGACACCTGGGGATCCCACACATAAAAGCGACCAAGTGCCCACGGACGGGTGAATGGAAAGAGAAGACGCGGTGTCTTCATTCCTTACGATGGAATGTCAGCCACGGAAAGGAATGAAGCCTTGCCATTTCTGACAACGTGGACGGACCCTGAGAGTCTGGCATCAAGTGAAGCGATCAGACAGAGGAGGATGAATGCCGTATGATCTCACTCGTGTGTGGTATCTGAAAAAAAAGGTTCCAGTCATTTGGAGTTTAGACATTCTCAGTCTTCAAATTATGAGGGCTGAGGGCATAGTTTCTGCGTAGATTCACTTCTCTTCTTTTTGTTCTGTACTATCTTGGGAGAAAGTATTGGAAGAGGGGAGCTATGGCCCACCACTGTCTTTAATTATCCATAATTGCTGTTGATTCTGGGTTTATTTTATAAATATAGATATGAACATGTTCTCAAACATACAAGTATCTGTGTGAAAATTCTAAAAAAGACATAGGAAACACGTTTGAGTCATTATCACGGTTAGATGAGGTTATAAGTGTAAGGATCCCCCCGCCCTTAATTGGCATAGTGCCCTTTTTAGAAGAGATACTTGGGAATTCTTTTTTCTGGACATGCTCATAAAGAAGAAAACGTGAGCACACAGAAAAATGTCAGCCACCTATAAGCTGTTTTTAGAAAAATGTTAGCCACCTGTAAGCTAAGAGAAGTGGTTTCAGAATGAAACTTATGCTTTGATTTTGGATTTCCCAGCCTTGAGAATTGTGAAAAAATAAATTTCTGTTGTTTAAACCACCCAGTCTGTTGTATTTTGTTATAGCAGCCTAAGTAGACCAAGACACACACACACAGATGCACACACATTCACAGATACATGTACACTTGTATATTATTATAGTTTTTTTTGTAACAGTAAAAAATTGGATGTGTGAAAATATATCTTAGTAATGGACTGGGTAAATAAAGCTTATGACAGAAACATATATTGGAATGCCATCTAGTCATTATACAATGTGTATTTTCATTTATTGATATCAAAGATAAATGCAGTATATTAAGTGAAAACTGTTTATACTCAAAGTATGTTCCCATTTTATTAAAAAGAATAAGTTTTTAAAGGAAATTTACCCCAAATATTGAATGTAGATTTTACTGGACTTAGGACAGCATGTAGTTTTAATTTTCTTTTGTATATTTCTGTGTTGTCTTCTTAATAAGTTGTTGTTTTTATCATAAA